>NC_060213.1:39785000-40133750 GCF_021130785.1 Homalodisca vitripennis
TGTATTACAATTCGAGACAAACATCCTCCGGATGTAAGTGGATACGCACATCCGCCCAGACGCCGATGGTGAACAAACAGGAAATGCTTGCTTAAGCAGCGGAAATGCTTATATATAAAAAACCGTGCGACGATGTAAGGGGCAGCCATGCTGATATGAAAAATTGGTACTCACCAATTATGATGGAGAGATTTGAAAGAGGCGCGTGGTCATGAGCTGGCGGGAGAAGAACATCAAAACTGAAGAAAAAAGGAGTTCGAGGAGGGGAAGTCGAAAAGCGAGGTTCGGGAGTGCTAGTGTTGGTGTTCGTGTGCGGAAAAATATCTCTAGGCGTAATAAGTGTGATGTGAAATAAAATGTAAGTAATTTTAAGAACTTAATATATTTTAGGGTTCATTAATCATTTTCAATTCCATATCTATTTAAATGTTCACAATTTCGAAAATGTAAATTCATGTAAATGTTTAGCTATTTAAAAGAAAGTTTCTCACGTTAGTCCATGAACTCACAATTATTGCAACACTACAAAATTACTAGTAAATGTTATAATGAAGTAAGTTAAAAATAAATTGTAATGAATAATTTAATATTATAGTATATATAAAGTATTAAGGTATTAAAATTTGTGCTTAATATGTCGGTTGACGCAATCAATTGTTAATTAAAATTTTTAATCAATTTAATGAGATGTTGTCACAAAATAAAATATGTGTTGGTTCATTTGAGGGTATTGTACTGCCAATCTAACCTATTATTAAATCCTCTCACAGCAACCCTTGCTCATAATATGTCACAACCTTAATCTTAAACTAAACCAAACTTAAAAACCTTACAAACTAAATGATTTCCAGACGGTCCTGTAGTTTATTCTTACTTAATCATTATTTACCCTTCCTTTATTAGAGCTTAAAAACATGAAAGCCAGTAGCGCAAGAAAATTATGTTTATGAAATTTGAAAGTGACCTATTATGACAAAAATTATCTATGTTTTGCACTGAGTAAAGACTTTCTATCAATATAATCTTCTAACAGTCATAGTTCATTAATCAATATTTTAAAAAAATATTACATTTGTGGAATCATGTATATATCTCTTCCTATTACACAGCCAGCACACAAGATTTGGATGTTGAATTTAGCTTCACTTTATGCAGCGGGTTCATTTTGAGCGTCTTCTTGCTTCATCACCGACTTTTTTTAATCCCTTCATACAAAAATGGCTCCATATTTGAGAAGTCAAGTATGCAACAGTATCAGATTTCAGATGCTACACGTAAGAGGAAGGTGAACTTGAACCAGAGCCAAATTCAACAGTCACATCGATTCAGCCCTTTTCCACCATAAATGCTTTATGGTGGATACAAGAATGTTGATGAATTAATTCTGTACATCTTATAAGTCAGTTCTGTAGATTTTATAATGTCTGCATTGATCATTTTTAATATTGTTCAAAAAGATTATTTTTAAAACCACTATAAACGAAGGATAAATAAATAAATACAAGAGTAAGATCGGTGATGATAGAGTTATTGTTAATATTAAAAAGAGTTATATAGATTAACTATAATACAATATGTATTATCCCTTAATAGTAGTGAGCCCATTCATGTCCTTGCTATTTGTGGATAAACCATCTTATTTGAAATTTATCATTGGTAGGCACAAATAGCTCTTGAATCTTTCTTGTAAATTGTACACTTTCATAATATTTTAATAATGAAACTAAAACGATTCTCAATAAGAATTAATAAATTGGGGAAAAATTTAAAGTATTTACATACGTATGATCTTAAAATTATTTTTATTACGATAGTAATACAAACATAAAGCTTGTTCTCAAATGGCTCTTGACAAAACTATTTAAAAAAAAGATTTATTTTAATTTATTTAGAAAATTGTAGCCTTGTACGTACCCTCGATCATTTCTAATTGCATGTAGACATGGTGTTGAAGTGTAATTGTTCATACTTATAATAGCGTAAATTGGAATTTTTTAATAAAAAATAATACCATTTAATTAAAACAAGTCTGAGTCTGAACATTTTCGACATTTACTAGATATTTTACGTTGTTGTTGTGTAAAAGCTGAAAATATGAGTATAATTGTGTTACTATTTCTTGATAAAGAATTATTGTTATAATTTAATCGCCACTTCTTGGTCTCCGTCAGTTTATACAATGTTTTTTATATTTTAATATTCAAATAATTTAGTCAACATTAATAATTTATAGTAAACATTACTATTTTTATACTAAAAGAATTTTTAAATTTATATTAAATTTTAACATTTATTAATATAACATATAAGGGACGCATAATAAATTACCACTTGTAATTATATATATATAATATTACGAAGATAAAACCTTATGTTGTCGGTAAATAACGTGTACAAAGGCTGTTTGGATAAAGAAAAGCTTAATAAACAAAAGTTTTAGAGAAACACATTTTTGTCTTTCGTATATTGGTAGAAAGCACTGGCATGCACCACCTGCTGGAACAAATACATTAAACTTCAGTTTATAGAAGCATTCAAGTTTATCTATGTTACCCTTTATTGGAAGAAACTTTGTACGACATACGCGTTTTATTACACATAAACGTCACACTTTATTGGTTTGTGTAATATCGAACATCTCCTGGAGGTTCTTCACTGTTATGTACGTGTTATGAATATGGTAGATTTAGTTAGAATTTTCTTTAATTCAAGTGCTTAAATGACTTTGTATTTGTTAAAATAGTAATATGAATTCAATTAAATTTGTTTACGTAAATATAATATTTATTTATTGTGTGCTGAATTTTTTGTAAAATCAATAATGCCTCAGAGGAGCATTTAAATGCTAATTTATTTATTTTACCTATAAATGATATCTTATAGAAAGTTTTCATCTAGGGTATTTATATAATCAAGCATTTATATATCTTTACCTCCACTTTTGTCGTACCTTACGAGGACGGCCCGTGAAGATACCTGATAAATTATGTCATAATGTGTATCTGTTTAATGTACAGAAGATAAATGAATTTGTGTGAACATAATGTAAAACCGGAAAATTTTTAGATCTAGGGTTCAATTTAACAATCTTCTAAACTATGCAAATAGACTTAAAGCTGTGCATACTTCATTTAAAGGTACTTGAAGATTTTACAAAATTAAATATATTATTTAGTAATTCTTTTTGTATAGTAGATTTATTTTAATTTATTTAGAAAATTGTAGCCTTGTACGTACCCTCGATCATTTCTAATTGCATGTAGACATGGTGTTGAAGTGTAATTGTTCATACTTATAAATAGCGTAAATTGGAATTTTTTTTTAATAAAAAATAATACCATTTAATTAAAACAAGTCTTAGTCTGAACATTTTCGACATTTACTAGATATTTTACGTTGTTGTGTAAAAGCTGAAAATATGAGTATAATTGTGTTACTATTTCTTGATAAAGAATTATTGTTATAATTTAATCGCCACTTCTTGGTCTCCGTCGGTTTTTATACAATGTTTTTTTTATTTTAATATTCAAATAATTTAGTCAACATAATAATTTATAGTAACATTACTATTTTTATACTAAAAGAATTTTTTAAATTTATATTAAATTTTAAAAATTTATTAAAATAACATTATAAGGGACGCATAATAAATTACCACACTTGTAATTATATATATAATATTACGAAGATAAACCTTATTTATGTTGTCGGTAAATAACGTGTACAAAGGCTGTTTGGATAAAGAAAAAGCTTAATAAACCAAAGTTTTAGAGAAACACATTTTTGTCTTTCGTATATTGGTAGAAAGCACTGGCATGCACCACCTGCTGGAACAAATACATTAAACTTCAGTTTATAGAAGAATTCAAGTTTATCTATGTTACCCTTTTATTGGAAGAGAAACTTTGTACGGCATACGCGTTTTATTACACATAAACGTCACACTTTATTGGTTTTGTGTAATATCGAACATCTCCTGGAGGTTCTTCACTGTTATGTACGTGTTATGAATATGGTAGATTTAGTTAGAATTTTCTTATATTCAGGTGCTTAAATGACTTTGTATTTTTTAAAATAGTAATATGAATTCCACTAACTTTGTTTACGTAAATATAATATTTTATTTATTGTGTGCTGAATTTTTTGTAAAATCAATAATGCCTCAGAGGAGCATTTAAATGCTAATTTATTTATTTTACCTATTAATGATATCTTATAGAAAGTTTTCATCTAGGGTATTTATATAATCAAGCATTTATATATCTTTACCTCCCACTTTTGTCGTACCTTACGAGGGACGGCCCGTGAAGATACCTGATAAATTATGTCATAATGTGTATCTGTTTAATGTACAGAAGACAAATGAATTTGTGTGAACATAATGTAAAAACCGGAAAATTTTATGTCTAGGTTCAATTTAACAATCTACTAAACTATGCTAATAGACTTAAAGCTGTGCATACTTCATTTAAAGGTACTTGAAGATTTTACAAAATTAAATATATTATTTAGTAATTCTTTTTGTATAGTAAGAATAACACAGTGACTGTTACGCATTACTACTCCATCTGTCCTCCTACACTATCTAAAAATAACAAATTGTACACATCCATTCCAGAAACTGGGCTTTGAATAAGACTTTCAACTGATATTACGAATTGAAAGGGAATTCAATGTTCATGAAGCAATAACGAAAAATTATTTATTTTCGGTTGAGGTCCTGTGGTGAGAAAAACGTTAATTAATGAAGGGTGCGTTATTATCGCGTGTTTACTATGTACATCTGGATTCAAAAACTTTTTTAATCAACGTGATTGTAATATATTTACAGGTTCTATTCTTTCCCTCAACTTTATTTTCTTGCAAATAGGTTTGAATTTTGGAGATTTGCAATAAGTATGAAGATATATCAAACAATATATAAATATAAATAATTAAATGAATGTATATGGCATATTATGGTATGTATAATTATGTATATGTGTGTGTGTGTGTGTGTGTGTGTGTGTTTGTGTGTGTTAAAATGTTTTAAATATTTAGTAAACTACCGCTACTTATTAGTCATGTTATAAAAATGTAATCTTTAAGTTGGCGTAAAAAAATATTGAAAGTGTAATCATATTTTTTGTGTTCTAAGTGTGTGATTGAAAAAATATGGTTTTATATACAGTTAATATGAGTTATAAAATTAAACGTATGACTCAATTGCTGTAATGACATCTCAATCATTATAATTGATTCAAATATTTGGCATTAATTATGAATACATCTTTTGTGGCCCAATGCAATAATAACTATTGAGGTAAAGTTTATAATACATATAAATGAATGATTTTACAATAAAAATAAATATCTAAAACAACAGCTTATTATAAATTTCGAAAATAAGAAATATTACATGTGCCTTATACGGCTTCAAAATGTAATTATGTACTATGAAAAATATATACGTTTGTTGCAATGAATAAATTAATTTTGTATTCCGATAAAAAAAAAATGTATTAACAGTAGAAAGAAAATTTAAATAGTTTATAGTTTACAAATAGTAAATAGTTATGGAAAAATATTAAGCTTAACATCAAGTGTAAGATAAAGCGATTTTCTAATCATTACCGTAAATTACCTAAATACAACCACGACAACGTGAAATAATTTGGATACACCATCCTGTAAATACAAAGTTCCACATACACCACTTCTTAAAATTACTAATTGACTAATAAATCACTATATGTGAATTTATGGAAAAAGTAAAGACACTCACAATAACATTTATTTCATTAAATTATTTACCTATACTCTTCAACAACAACACAAAACATTATAAAAACAAACAACACGGCTAAATGATATTTTCAAGTTTAATTTATATGCATAATATTTGTGAGATTAAACTTTCACATTGGCTTATGCACAAGATGTAGAAAAAGGGGTACGTTACAAATTAATTAATCATTCGCTAGGTTCTATCAAATTATCATATACAATTTCCAAACTCATGTTTTGAAATTAAAAACAATAAATATAGGAACGACATAACAATAGCAGAAGATCAGTGGTTAGGATTTCTCACAAATTCAAATAAATTTAATTTGTGGAATAATTAGGTTTTTTAAAAAAATCTATGACGAATAGATATTGATGAATAATATATGTTATTTTAACATTTAAAATGTTAACTGTAAAATATTTTCGCTTTTTTTATGTGGGGAGTGGGAGTGCCCGATGGCCGAGCGGTCTAAGTCGTTTGGACTTTGGGTCTGAGTTAGAGATAACGCAGGTTCAAAATCCTGTCTGTGACCATTGCACTTTTTATCAGTACCATTGGCCTTGTACTGTATCGACTCTCCCCCTTATTCTGTTTGATAAGATCCTCACACAGGCCAGTGGCCCATGAGGGTGGACAGAATAAGGATTAAAAGGAAATCGGTCTCTCCTTAAAAAAAAAAAAAAATTCATTTTACATTTAGGTGATATTTACATCTGATATCTATTATAGGTGCTACTTCATAGTTATTAAAATCCCCAGGAGAGTTTAGTCACCTGGTAGTCAAAGATACACGGGATAAAGCTAACACGTAGCCTCACCCATATGACCAACAATTTGGATGCCATGAGCATTATATCACGGCCGCATATGTTGAGATACTGGGATGCAACGGTATATCGATAGGTCTTTTATGCTGTGGAGTATAATAAATTATTCTCAGGACTGTTGGAGCTGGTGGAAGGGGGCTCCCTTAATGTTAAATGTTTTTTAACATTGACATAAAGGTGAACTACTTTTACACGCTTTGATTGCAGATGCTGGTATAAATCTGGAGAACTGTTATACTTTTCTTCCTAGGTGACATTACTGATATGTAGTACCCAATATCCCCCTCATTTTTGTGTTAACAGACTGCCCTTATTCTAACCTTAACCATCCTTTAAGGTAAGGTAATAGCCAAGTCCTTTGCAAAGAGACGATTCTCAGTTTCTTGTCATAATAGGCTACAACAAAAAGTCACTTACCTTTCGTGTTTTTAAAATAAAATCCTCCCCAACATAAAGCAGACCGATCCTAGCACTATATAATATATGTTTGTATTTTGAATAGTCATTGAATTGTATCTAAAAAAAGACAGAACGAGAATTATTAAAAATTTATCCCAAATTTACAAATGCATTTATTTTCATGTGCATCCAATCAAGAAGTTCATTAATAATTAAAATACAGCAAAAACCTTAAAAACAATTAAAATAGATAGCTTAACTAAATAGACATATATTGAAGTGTGGGAAAGTCACATCTGCCGCTGGAGCTCAGCCATTGTCTCGTGACTGTTAATGTTTGGTTGGAAAACAAAACAATCATTGCTGCCATACAATGCATTGATATATTGAATTGTATATCACAGTTATTAGTTACTTATTATAAAACGGATATTGTAGCAGCATTTTTGAATAGTAAAAAGAAATACCTTTCCTACATATTGTAGTATTGTTGAATTTTTGTGTTTTTATTCCTTGCCTGCCGGTGATCGGATGTCGGATGTGATACTGTCTATTTAAGATGTTAGTATAATTTATACAAGTTAAATCATAAATATTAATTTAGCAATATATTTAACCTATTTAAGCTGAGCTTTTTAACTTTTAGCTTTTTAACCTTTACTAACGTAATTAATTATTATAATTCAACCTGCTGTTTGAAATAAATTCGAAAATAACAAATACATATTATCAGTATTTATTTACAAGGCAATACAATCAATTCTTACAATACAATTGGTATAGTCTAAATACCACACTAGGTATACACCTTTGAAAGTATTAAAATTTTTAGTTATGCAATATTCGGAAAAAACAATTTTCGTACAGCTTTATTTGATTGTACTTACAATTACAACCACTTAGTTATGAAATACTACAAGAAAATTGCATTTCATTTTTATAAAACAGTTTTCATAACAGCAAAATAGGCCTTCTGAGGAAGATACACAATTTATTTTAAACACGAATAGCGTCAGTGATTCATAATACTTCCATCCAAGTTATCCTTTAATAATTACAAACCATAATATTGGTTATATAAACTGTTTAGGATTTTGGCCAAAATATTAAAAAGACAATTTTAGTCTCCCTGGTACAGATGGGTCTATTCCTATTTCGGAAAATCTTTCTATGGTTTATTATGTAATGATTAAAGCCATTTATAGCTATGGAAGATGCATCTAACCTTAACAGCCCTCTAAAATGTTGTGATTTTCGTCTTCAGAAAAACAAAACTATTTAGAAATATCTGCCTATTATTGCAGCCGATTATTAAAACACATTTATTGTAAGACATCTAAATTTTAATACATGACAATATATCCCAAGTTTAAGGGCTACCAGCTTCACAGAGATACCACCATTAGGGGCTTTGTGAATCGTACAGCTTCTGTAATCAGAAAGTTCTCATAAAACTCTTTACTTAAACATTAAGAGTTGACAGCCCTTGTAGTCACTGGCAGCTTAAGACATCTAGCTCCAGGTGTCTAGAAACTTAAGCTAATAATTATATGCAGAGTAAAAATAAATCTATTGTAGTGTACGTATATCTTAAACATGTTCATACTCGATGACCTAAGAATACCCAAAAAAACCCAAAACCTTGAATCATGTAAAAAGTTCATATAGAAAGAAAATATTACGAACTTTCCCACTGAACAAAATAGCAATTGAAACAATTCAAGAAATGAAAGTATTTATTGATAAGAACCTGGAGCAAGTATTAAACTAGGAATATATTGAAGAGTAGTAGACAAGCCAGGCGATTACCTCTCACTCACTGTCCTCACAAACAAGGTTTATTTGTCACATTATGTAACATTTAAATTGCCTCGTTCCTTTGTGTACGATGCGTGTAGAAATTATAATTTATCGCTCCTGGCTAATAGCATTTTTAAATTTACCATGTAACGCATTATTTAAAATTAATTTTACGCCAGAGGAAAACTTTAAAAATTAAGTTACACTATTAAACTATGTATAACATTCGATTAAGTATTGTCTAAAAAGGAAAACGCTGCATTCAAAATTTGAAAACAGTGATCAAAAATTAATAGTTCAATACCATCCTGGGGTTCACAAATTTAATAATATTCTTAAAATAGCATTTGTTACCTTACAAAATTCTAGTACAACTAATGATATTTTTAAAACAACTCCTAGAGTAATCTTTAAAAAACCTCCTATTCTTAATTTATTGGTCAAACCTAAATTACCAATGACAAACACCAATGAAAAAGCAATACAAAAACAAAAAGGATAACACCCGTGTAATAAACCAAGATGATTGATTCGTAAAATGTTACCAAATTCTTCCAAATTCACTAGTAGAAAAACACGCAAGGCTTATTCTATCATTGGCAACTTCTCTTGTGAATCTAAAAAAATTAATTTACCAAATTCAATGTAAAAAATGTCCAGCAGATTATATATTGGCTCAAAAACAAATACCTTGTGGACAGGACACCGATTTGATTATAAACACCAAGATTTAAAGAAAATTGTCCTAACTCATGGTCTAAATCACAATGAAAATATTGAAAATACATATTCAGTCAAACCTATTTGGCAAGTACATACAAATTCAAACCCAATTTACATCAGAAAATTAGAACAAGCACACCAATTGGTTTTAAAGATAAAAATTCCACATGGACTCAACATCAGATAACTTAGTTATAAACGTCTTAATTTGAAATCAACATATGGAAAAATTATTTAGTTCATGTCAAATTTATTTATTATCTGTTTATTTATTTTCGTTTGTACTGTTTTCTTTTATATTTTTATATTTTATACAATCTATGTACCTGAAGACGGTTTTCACCGAAATAAAGTGCCTATTTAAAAAAAGACGTTTAATTTGTACAGTAATTTACCAAAAAAAAATATACACATACCATACTTCTATAATTTTATATATATATATATAATTTTTGTCCCATGGAATGTGCAGTGGTAGGCCTAAATAATTAAGGGGAAGTCCTTCGACATTTATCAGGCTGTAATCTTGCTATAACAAAAGATGCGCAGACATGGAATATCTTTTTCAGTAATGTCACACCGCAGGGTTTTGAGAACTTCCGAATTTCCATAAAATGAGTTGAAAAAGCACGCTCTTTGTAGCACACTAGTGATACTGAGGCGTCTAAAGTTATTATAACGTTTAAGCAGTAACTTCTACAAAATAAAATAGTTGGGAGTGGTGAGATTAGAGATTTGACTGAACGATTAGAAGTTGATAGGATTGTCTCATAAAACAGATCAAAGATACTGAAATTAGAATCGGTTAAATTTTGTTTGCTAGAATTCTGTTGGATAGTGGAGTAAAAGAAAATTTACAAATTAGAGGGGTTTAAGATATTATTTGGGCAGTTTAAAATTATATTTTAACGCAGTAAATACCTAAAATGTGAGTGTACAAAGTGAAAAGTGTACACACCAGTCATTAATTTGATCCACATGTTAAAAGAGTACTACATTGGTTGTGGCCTCGTCAGATTCAAGAAGGCATTAAAACTTATTGTAAAGTCTCTCGTAAATAAAAATCTCAATATACGGTTAATTACCAATATAATGAAGTTTTGTGAAATAATTACAGTAATATTTATATTAATATAAACTTAAAAAATGTAATAGAGAACAAGAAAGTTTAGTAAGAAAACTATTCAGCCTTGAATTACATAGAGATTCAATACTAGAGAGTAAGTGGACATGTCAGGAAAGCCTGTAATGAAGCCCAGTTAGATGTCTCAGCCACCCCAATTGTCTGACTCAACTATGCTACTGAAGTTAACAGCCACTTGGAAATCTCATCTGGCCAAAAGTTCCACCCTGGCCAAGTGTTCACCCAATAACCCTGCTGTACATATTACCAGTGTAGTATCAATGTTTCTTACACTACCTCTGTTACAGAATGAGATCTTTTAAAATTATCTTATCAGGACTTACACACTGTCTTAATTAAGACCCATTATATTATTTTCTGAATCACTCAACTTCTTAAATGAGGTTTTGATAAAAATTCAGCCATTCTTTACTCTCTTCACTCCACTCCTGAGTTTAATTAGCTTCAAACAGTTATTTAGTGGCTGCTATTTACATCTAAAGAATTACAATTAAATTTTCAACGACAATACATTGAATGGAAGCTTTAGGTATCTCATTATTGTATGTTTTGTCATACTACCTTTAAGTTTCAAAGTCTAATAATTCTAAAGTTCATAGATATTTTCTAATCGCCATTACATATTTAAGACGTATGCCATGTCTTTTAAAAATTAACTTCAAGAGAATCACAAAAAATCTGCGTGAATATTAATAGCAAACCAAAATACATTATTAAATTTTTTATACTGCAATGAATAACTATTCTACCTATTTGTTATTAAGACAAAATATCGAATATAGTGTACACAGATTGACAGATGAAATTAGACACTGCTGCCTGTTTTACATTATATATTTAAAATCATATTATAGAAATTTAAATAGAGCGTTACCTACGTATTTATAAAAAAAAACTATTTAATGTAATTATGATTCTGTATGTCTGCGTGAGTTACACAATTTACAACGATATTGATTACATAATATTATCAATCATAAGGGTATATAAACAAAACCTGTAAATGTTTGGATTTATAAATCCTGGTTCGAGGCGCAATCAATTCTGTGTATGATAATTAATAAAATTAAAGTATTAAGGTTGGAGGACAAATATACAAGGTGTTTTAAAAGTCTGGGTACGGCTTAATATTTTACAAACCATAGCAGACAACATCTATAAACTTTGCACAGTCTCATATGGCTATGTAAACTATTTTTCCTTGCTATTACCATGACATGCCAAACATGGGGGGACGTCCCACAGAAAAAAAACATGGAAATCTTAAATTAAAGCATGGGTGGAGTGATACCTCATTTAAAAGAGCTCACTTAGTAGAGTTGAATGCCGCAAACCGCATATCAAAAGGTTTATCCAATCAGAAATGGCGGGTTGTTTTAGGTACACATTGTAAAGTACATTATGCGCTGCCATTTCTGACTGGATCGTCGTATTCTGATGCGGTAGGCGGCGTTTCACTCTACTAACCGATGTGTTTTCACTGACTCTTTTTTAATTAGCTAATTATGTCATAAATTTATAACACAATAAATAAAACTGAAATGAATCCGTCGTCTTTATGTTTATGAATTAACATAGTTACTTTCAAATGAGGTATCACTCCACCCATGCTTTAAATTTAAGATTTCCATGTTTTCCTCTGTGGGACGTCACCACATGGCTGGGGTGTCATGGTAATAGCAAGTAAAAATAGTATACATAGCCATATGAAACTGTGCAAAGTTTATAGATGTTGTCTGCTATGGTTTGTAAAATATTAAGCCGTACCCAGACTTTTCAAACACCTTGTATAATGTTTAAACTACATTTTAAAGACACGAAAAAGTTAAATAAATTTAGATAGGAAGGGAATGTATAGAGATAATACGCTCTGAAAAGATGCACGATGCCACTCATCGAAACCACACGCACAGAATAGCACAGCTGAGATATCTCATCCTCCAAAAAGAATCCCAGAAGATCAACACATTTTATGACTACATTTTTAGATGGGTATCAGAGGGGTATAAAAGCATTGCACATTAAGAGTCAACAGAATCGGTAAGGTCAGTAGTTACTCAGGAATCTACATCAGTCTAAGCTCGCAAAAGACGCGCTTCACAACATCTAAAGCAGGTCATGGAGGTTCATGTTATTACCCGCAATTGTTATAATGTTAATTGGGATGAATAGTTACAAAGAGCTGTGAGAGTCATGTGTTCAGCAAAAATGAAAATCAATTTAGAGGTCTACTGCACAGGGATCAACATTTTGTATAGCTAACCGGAATCAATGCGAGCAAGAAGCCGTACAGATCAAATTATCAGATATGTGGTCTGATTTCTCTACAATCAACAGGGATATTTCAAATTTCATTTGCCTAAGGGAAGCAATCACCCGACACTAAGCCAAGGTCTGTACGGTCAGTGCATCCGGCTTATTTAATATTATAGGGTGTATATTATGTCTGGAAACACCCAAATATATCCTTTAATAATTTAAATATAAATTTGAAACCTCTTACAATCGTGATAGAGATTGGGCATCTACTTTTTGGAACAATGTTTTGTTATGTCACACCAACGGGGGACGTCCTGCCGAGGGTATCGTGAATATTCTTAATGGAAGCCTATACCTTGTGATACATAATTTTAAAGGTAATAACTTACTGAATTGAATGCCACAAACCGCATCTCAAGGGAATTATTCTATCAGAAAATAGAGCATTTTTAGTATTGAAAATTTTACTGATGTTCAACAATGTAATTTTAACATGGTTCTTGCCACAAAATGTGTTACACTAATTTTTTAGCATTTTTTTAAATGTTCAATTAAATAAAACAAAAATTTCATTTTAAGCTGGTTCTATTAGCACAAATTTGCCAGTTTTTATTACAGTACAATTATGGAAATACTTATGTTATTGATTTCTTATTACAAATAAAAAATAATGTATGCTGTTAGAAAAGTCTTACAAAAAACGTTTTACCTGCATTTGGTGTGTCAAAGCAATTGTTCGAACTGTGTTCCTTCTACGGTTTGACAATGAGCCAATCTTGTGTAAAATGATTCGACAGAGTTGCCTACCATTTCTTCAGTTATCAAAGCAATCTCCTCTATAATCCTGTTTCTTAGGTCTTCCAAATTATGAGGCTTTCTTCTATAAAAATTGGATTTTAAATGACCCCATAAGAAATAATCGATTGGTGACAAATCCGGAGATCTTGGAGGCCATTCGATTTCTCCTCTTCGGCCAATCCATTTATGAGGAAACCTTAAATCCAAATACTCTCTTACCTGTCTCCCATAATGGGGTGGAGCACCATCCTGCTGAAACCATACATTATCAAAGTATTCTCCTGATGCAATTTGAATAGCTGGGATTATTTCATTTTGGAGCATATTGTAGTAAAGTTCGGCATTTAAATTTCCATTGATGAAAAAGGGTCCAACAATTTTGTTACCTATAATTCCACACCATACGTTCAGTTTTTGTGGTTGCTGTGAATGGGACTCAGTAATCCAATGTGGATTTTCACTAGCCCAGTAAACGGCAATTGTGCCTGTTAACATTGCCATTTAGGAAAAAAGTTGCCTCATCATAAAATAGTATGTTGGTCAGAAAATCTCTATTGTCATCACATTTGCGCATCACAAGTTCACAAAACTCAACTCTTCTGTCGTAATCATCCTCACTTAACTGTTGGACTAAATGAACTTTAAATGGTTTGTATTTATTAATTTTCAAAATCTTACTCACAGACATAGGGTGCATATCATGTTGCTGTGCAGCTTTTCTGAGCGATGTATGTGGGTCTTCAATAAATGTTTGCAAAACATCTAGTGCATGTTCTTCATCTGTTGCAGATTGTATCCTACCCGACTTTGGCCGATTACGTACACTCCCCGTCATTTCAAAACGCTCAATAGTTTTTGATATTGTTGAAACACTTATAGGATTCCTTTTTGGGAAAGTGTCATTAAACAAATTACAAACTTCCCGATAAGATCTTTGACGATCGCCATATCCTCGCATCATCAACAGAGTAATTCGTTCTCTTTCAGACAATTCCATTAAAATGCCAAATAAAAACTGAACTACTGTAATTAGATAACTTGTTGACAGCAATGCTTCAGAGACACTGATTAACTCGACAGGAATGATATGACCTTTGTCCATTTGTAATTCCCAAGCTTAGACCTGTCTAGTGAAAGCTCCATGCTCAACAAACTGAAACCTGTAGACCAGATGATTAATAACACAATAATGTTTCTCATAGGCTAGTGACCTTTGCCTCTTTAAACCTTCCTGCTGACTGGAAAACACCAAGTACAGATTCATAAGTAATCAGAGAAAGTGACTCATAAGTTTTATTCATTGTAATAAAAACTGGTAAATTTGTACTAATGAAACCAGCTTAAAAATAAATTGTTTATTTTATTTTAATTGAACATTTAAAAAATGCTAAAAAATTAGTGTAACACATTTTGTGGCAAGAACCATGTTAAAATTACATTGTTGAACATCAGTAAATTTTCAATACTAAAAATGCTCTATTTTCTGATAGAATAACTCCTTTGAGATGCGGTTTGTGGCATTCAATTCAGTAAGCTATTACCTTTAAAATTATGTATCACAAGGTATAGGCTTCCATTAAGAATATTCACGATACCCTCGGCAGGACGTCCCCCGTTGGTGTGACATAACAAAACATTGTTCCAAAAAGTAGATGCCCAATCTCTATCACGATTGTAAGAGGTTTCAAATTTATATTTAAATTATTAAAGGATATATTTGGGTGTTTCCAGACATAATATACACCCTGTATATAAAGAATAAAAATATAAACTAAATTAATATAACAAATAAAATACAATTTTTATTAAATATTAAACGTTTTACATTGTATATGAAACGAAAAGCAATAATAAAAAGTCTACACATGGATTCCTTCTTGATTATGGATTAGTTCATATGCTTTGTGCAGACATGATTTTGGTTTGTTTATATCCTAGTAATTGAATTAGTTTACTCATGAGTATACATAGTTAATGTATTAGTTGTTTAAACTTTATATTTCATTATCATAATCAAAATTGTATAATATTATAGAGGTTAATATCTCCCAATGAATATTATAAGTCAATTCCTAAACTTTCTTTTAGGTTCTTTAATTCCTTTTTAAATGTAGTAGTTAACCCTTAATCGTAAGATTTAGATAAATCTCCTTAAAAAAATTAATAAATGTTATTTTAAACAAGAGAATGGTACAAATTAAATTTTAACTTCCCTAAGGCCATTAAATATCTTGACGCTATCAAGAGGAAAGCATATAAGGAAAATAAAATATAAAGCATTCCTTTGCGTTTTACATATTCCCTAAAATATACATGTTCATGTATAATGAAACGTTGACACAAGATTGCCTGGACGTGACACTTTTAAACACAACAATTTAAATTCATAATTTTCTTAAGAAAACTACTTAAGCTTGTGGTAAAGCAAGGAAAGGTTGTGGTAATTTTTATTAGAGTAATATTCAGCAGTCACCTCAGGGTAAAGTACTAACAAGATAATATCTCCTTTCAAAGGATTTATAGCGGCGTTTGTGGCTTATCCTCTTTAACGTTCACTACTAAAGGTAAGTATTTATATGGTATTTGTTACACCATTTTTTCTGTTTGGAGTAACATAAAAAATACTAAGAATGTAATAGAATTACAACAATGAAGGATTGTACAAATCATATGTCGCTTAAAAGGATTCGCTTAGGTTGCATTGAATACTTTTAAGACTGCAGCTCATTTCATTCTCGAGCAATCCTACAAGGAAATATTCGGAAAGATTATTATACATGAAATAAACTATTGCATCACTGCTACAATTAAAAAAAAATAATAGTGACGGAACACTGCGTTATATCCTTGAATGGGCCTTACACAAATTCTTTGGCTGGACATGCACCAGCATAGTACTTCGTAAAGGTAGACAGATGCAGTTTCTCTAGAGATATCTTTCAGATAGTTAGTACAGATATGTTACTATACTAAAACATGTCTAAGTTTTGTCGTTGCTATCATTGTAACCCATAAGATTATTAAAATAACTTTTGCTAATGCTCAGCTATATCTACATGAACTATCATCACAGTCTATGTTAATTTTTACAGTTATGAAACTTGAGGAACTAATCTTCATAAGCCGGATCGATCTTGAATTGTGGCACGAAGTATATAACCAACCAGACTTTACTGACACTCAGCCCATTCACAGAATAAATTAAGTCAAATATATACCTACCCATATTCGTTTCTTAGTCTTAGGTAATAGGTGTTTAGGTTGAACTATAGAGGATCTAGATGGGGATTGAAAAATTTCAAATGGACAATCAAACATTCGACACAAAGATTTGATAAATAAATATAATTACCGCTAAGCGTAGTCTATAAAAATTTATTCTTGTCTCCCTGTTGTACCGCTGACTGTAATCCTGAAGTTTTGCATGAAACATAATTTATATAAGTTATTATGGTTTAGTAAAGTTGAATGTCACCCCAGGGGTTTGGATGAGCGTTAGAATTTTGTTTTATTTGGTATTATGTTTAACTATAATAGCAACGAAAAAAATTATAGAACAAAAATTGTCTAATCAGACTGAGTTCAATCTTAAGACATTAAATAACTATAAATAGAATTTGTAAAAATAAGTGTGTGTGTGTGTGTGTGTGTGTGTGTGTGTGTGTGTGTGTGTGTGTGTGTGTGTGTGTGTGTGTGTGTGTGTGTGTGTGTGTGTGTGTGTGTGTGTGTGTGTGTGTGTGTGTGTGTGTGTAAAGGTTAAGTAAAATTGCAATATTGTTCATTTTGTTCTATCATTCAGGTTTGACATGGTAAGCCTGTAGACATTTTTTTCGTTACGGCAATTATATATGGTGGTGCCACTGAGTTCAAAGGCGTAAATATTTAAAATCGTATCTGAGCAGTCAATGAATTACACCGATACAGGTATAACAGTTATAACATTGGCATAACTCCAAAATTCCAAGAAATGTCTTGTTGAACGAATGTGTATTCTCGTTGATGCTTCAAATAGACATAAACGTTTAAGAGCCGATTTCAGCAATATCAGAGTGTTATTGTGTTGTGGGTGCTCGTAATGCACATCATTTACGGATAAGGATATTTAGAAGTAGACTTTGTCCATGTACGAGTTCGTGATGACATCTTTGATAATGTATTTCATTATTTCATCTTTGAATTCTACATCCAACAAGCAGTGGATTGTGAATAAATAAACAGATAACAGTCATTTATATGCGTTTTTTTAGTAAATGGTTTTTTATACTATAACTATTTGTAAATCAAGAATTGAGGCTCACCTTTATTATTAGGAACAAACTAAAACTGTACTACTGGTTGTATAACATTTCACACCCCAAAGGAAATAGGCTCGTGTAAACATAGTTTTTTTTAGCGTTTGTAGAATTTACCTCATCTCCAATTTACCTGTCATTAGATTTAATCGTAAATATTGAAATTTCAAATTTATGATGCAAAATATATCATGACTACTTTTTGATACATAGACATGATTGGTAATGGATGTGATTAGTATGAGACACCGTTGTAACATAATTATATATAGTTTTAATTTTTTTTAAATTTTTGCAACATTAGTTGTTTAAATGTATACAAAACTACTAAACGGAAAAAGTAAGTTCAATTTCAAACTTGTTCATTTAATTACCAGCACATATTCAAGATAGGTATTCTCACCAATATTAGAATATTTTAGGAATAATAGTAATTATAAAATACATTTTGAAGGATTTATTGATAAATTTATTATAATAGAATTGTAACTTTTAAAAGTTTTTAAATTTCTTCAAGCCTCCAAGCGCAATTATATTGTTTATTTAATGTGATGTTATTTATAATCTTTAGTCTAGTATTTTAATAGAATTAGTAAGATTTCGATTGTACAATATTTATAACTATATTTAATACTGATTATATATTTTTTTAAATTTCATTCAAAGTCACAAAAAAAATAATTTAGTTTTTTAGTGTTATATTTATTTGTAGTTTTTTATCCATTTTTTTAGTAGAAATAGTGAAACTTGGATAGTGCAATTTGCGTTTATTCAAGTACACATGTAAAAGAGTTCGTTAGGTAATCAATATTTTAATCAAGCCAATGAAGTAAAGATATTTATTCAGGAAATAATATTTTTACTATATATCACTAAATATACAACAAGAACATTTTTCTAATAATAATTCTTTAATTGATCTACTAAGTTAAAGCTTGTAGCAAGTAACCCATTATTACAATGTGCGTCCAACGTTATGGCAGGGATATTACAAATTTGTAGCAGAACATTTTTCAATATCGGAGTGCCATAAAGAATTCCCACCCTCTCAATGGATGTGTATGTGTTGGTATTTTTCATAGGTCGTTTACTGGTTGTAAATAAATTTTATGCCTGCTTTAAAAATATCCAGTGTTGTAGTAAGATTCTTAAATTTAAATCTATTAAAAAATTGGTTAAACTCCACTATCTGCTATATGCTGATTTCATATAAATTGATTTTAGCGAAACATTCGTATATCTAAACTGACATGCATTTGATTAGTTTGCGTTTATTTAACATATTATATTGTTTACGTCACGTTCTTTAAGATTTAGCACTAAATTTTGAAGTGAGATTATTTTACAAGAGTTTATTATATTAGTAATTTTATAAAAATGCACTAGTTATTATACCGCTCTGTTGCAGATATAATACGTATATATACCTAACCATAACATTATAAAAGATAATGAGTTTTTATATGCAATTACTTTACTTTTATTTGGTATTCTGTGATTTAAATCAATTCTATTATTATAAACTAAGAGTATTGCTTTGCTAATTTACTACAGAGCAGGAGAACTCCAGACCACGCGTAGTTTACAGGATTCGCTGAGGCTGCTTACAAAATTTACAAAATACTGTAATACAACAGTCAAGAATTGTACAGCCTATAGGCAGAAATGAGATTAATTGGCCTACTTTACCAATCCCATTAATATATATCCACCATCGTACAACTCACTATAAGTCCATTGTTATAATATTCCCTAACATATCTTATTCCTGCTTAGAGAAGGTGTCTTACAATGTATAAAATTGAAAAACTAAGTCTCTAGTCTCAGTTTACTCTCGAGGTAGCATGTGGATAGGGAGGCAGAAATAAATAATGATTTTTCATTCCCTTCAGAGAGAGGCTTTGCCAACCGTCAGCTAACAGGTTTTTTTATAATGCTATTTACATGACACCTAATTTATGAAAATTTTTTTTATTAATAGTAATATTTTTATGATTTTAGATTACTGACTGGATTCATTTAGTGTAAGGAAGATATACTAAGAAATAAATTAATCGTAACACAGATCACACTGACCCACAACTACGAGCGCACGCTAATTTTCAATTTACTCTCCTATTAATTATTATATAGAATAAATTTAAATACACTCGCCTTATTAATTAAAATTTTATAAATTGATATAGATTACGGATCGCTGACCACAATTGTAATTTCTATTTAAACTCTCATTGCTATTTACAAAGATTCACTTAATGTGCAAAGGAACAAGTTAGAAAAACTTAAATGTAGAAAAAGAAGTAAATGCGAGGTAATGAGGTTTAGAAAACTGTGACATTGCCCTGCAACAATGTCAAGTGGATTAGTTCGGACCTCACTGAATTTTCCAGACCATTTTTTTACCAAGAGACTTTTCTCACAGAAGTGAAATAAAGTAACTGAGATTAACAAGCTATTTGTTCGATGAGCATTGCATATAGAGCTTGCTTTGTTTTCGTTTAAGAAGTCTAATTATTATTCTTATGGACTACTTAGAAGTACGCCAAACCAAGTGTCGTTTACAAGGCTTCATTCGAGTCTGTAACTAGTATCATTTTGAAGAAATCCTTTAGATATACAGGCAGGCATTAGACAGAAAATATATTTTCACATCCACCAATCACGAGAGAATCTGTAACGAGGGATAGACTTCCACGGCAATGAGTCAATTCTAATAAATAGACAAACACCTTAATGGGACTCATTCTAGTTTATGTGGAAATTAAATTCAGTGTAAAACTAAGCGTAAAATTATGAAAATATTCCCAAAATATACGGCGGATGGTTAGGATATGAAAAGGCTTAGCATGTTCTACATATTAAAACGACAGTTCTTACACAAAAAATACATTGCTTTCAAAGTTTCAAGTCTATAGCTCAATTCGTTCTTGAGATATCCTGCAGAGGAAAGTCTTGTATGCAATCAGCATTTTTTACCGAAACCCTTAGTTAAAATAAATATATAATTTCACCTTAAAACTATTATAAGTTATACAATTTGATATACCTCAACCAACTCCCATGGAAAGAAATGCACCATCACCATGTCTAACTCTACCTTGAAAGTTCGAAATTTTGAAAAAGTTAGTGTTGATTCCCATTCATTAATTTTAAAGCGCCCTTTAGGTTAAAAACTTTAAAGGATCTTTCAAAATTATTTTTAATACAAGATGAAGTTATATCATTATTAGAAGTTTCATACTCATAAAAATAAGCTGGGAAATTCGAAAGTACCATAATAATCATTTATCTTTTCTTATATCATTAAACTCTTAGTAAATTTAATATTTTAGGCTGCATAATACAAGATAAATATGACCTCAGTAGAAATTAATTCAGATTATATGTTGCACCAAAAGGAAATGTTTAACAGGAATTTAGAATGGTTTATATGTATTATTAGTATTGGATAGAGGAAAATAGTCTATTAAAAACCATTATGTATTTTCTCAAAATCTATAAATTTACATGTATATTGAAACGAAAATTTAAAGCTTTAAACAGATTCTATTTAGTTTTTCATAAAAAAATATTCTTTTCTATAGGCCACAAATTACATCATTGCCGACTTGCTTCTAACAAAAGTACCTCAAATACAGTCCTGTACATGATACAATGTCGATAGTGCCGGCCCATAAAACACAAGGCCAAGCGTTTAGGCCTTATCACGTCATAAGTACAACTTAATGAGAGCAATAACAGATATCGAATACATTGCGGAAATTTTTCAATATTGGAACTCTACAAACCATTCCGACACTCGGGAATAGGTCGTTTATTTGCGGTTCACTGTAACGTCGTTAGCGATTACTCAGATACTTTTACTATAGTTCTGCTTGGAGAGTTGAATAAATAAATCTGTCTGCAGCGTTTTGAAAATGTTTATTTACTGCCTATAAAGCGGTAGTACATCAAGCGCCGTATTTCAACATATAAAACCCAGATGAGGCCATTCTAAAATAAAGAGTGAATACATCGTGTTTCATGATGTTGTGTTCTCCTCTATTGGCTTTGTCTGAGATTCAACAAAACATAAATTCTAAATGATGTGTTGAGAACCGATTGAGCTATACACTGAATATAACACTTATCATACATGATTATACATTTTATCATATTGTATTTTTTCTTTGTCTGTGAAATATATCTTACATGATACTTGTAACACTATTTGACATATAGACTGCATAGGTCAATAATTAAATTTGAATCCTTAAACGATAGTAATCGAACAACAATGTAATTTTGGATAAACACTGTATTATCATGTTAAAGAGGGTTGAACCACAAAAGCCGAGATAATTCCCTCGCCTAAGAGACTTTATCGTGTATCCAGACGTAATAGCCACGCATAATACCACCCCCTTACATCCTTACTCAATTGAATAACTTGGTCCTTGTTCACAAGGATATTACTTACTATTATTTAGATCAGTAGTAGCCCACCCACTTTGGAGGTATAGGGCAGTAAAAAGTATTATATAGACACCGGAACTTCCCAGATCTTCATAAGTTACAGTTTATCTAATCGTAATGTGTATACATTTAAATGATTAAAATGATAACCGAGAAATTTATATGTTAAATTATTTTCGTATTATTTAATTATGTTTACGTCATACAATACTTAGTTGTTAAATAGCTTCGTTAATGACGAGTATTTTATCAATGAGATAGCATAAAACAGTAATGATTCAATGAATAATTATGATATGTTTTTAGATTAGGAATATTTCTGTCATTTTGTGGAAATACTGTGTGCAAGTAATTGGTCCATGCAATGTTGAGAATAGTCCATAGGTAGCAGCACTTATCTTGTTGTTGCTTTGTACTGACTCGACTATACACATGTGGTCTGACGTCATATTAATAAATACTTGAAATTGCAAAATATTTATGTCAGTTTAACTGTGGGAAAACATATTACATCCACCTAGGGCATTAAAAAAATTGACTGTGCCGTCTTGCTCGTAAATTATAGTAATAATGAACGTAAGTTTTATCTAGTGTGGGCTTAGTGTTTATAGTATAGGATAAGTGGGAAACATTCTGTGAAAAATGTCCGACAAAACGTTTGTATAATTTTGTTATTCAAAAGTTAAAATTTACAACTCTAACACTTATATTCCTTATATTAAGATTTTGAATCACAAAATACCAAGTCAGTAGACTTGGGCTAGATATTCACTCAGGCATCATAGATCATAAGATTGCACTTCCAAGAAATCGAATTTGAACATTTTCCACTAAATCTATTTCTATTGTTGACAAACAATTATTATGTTATATATTAAATAAACGTATGCAGTAGCAATCAAAGGATCCGACAGAACGTAACGAAAGAGACAGTGCACAAACGGACAGATGGGCGGAAGAACTGCTCGTTTACTTTTTGATCCTAAAATCAAATGGAGTTATTCCGTGCAGCTGTGCTATTAATACTTATAGACAGACGGATAGACATACAGTACAACTGGACGTACACACTGATGAACGGATCATCTTTTAGAATACATTTATATATATATATATATATATATATATATATATATATATATATATATATAGCAAATCCTCCACAATATTGAAAGGATTCTTTCTTAGGACCAATCAGAACCCATGTTGGCTCAGAGCTCTAGGATATTGGTATCAATGCTTATTGTAGAGATGGATGGACAGACAGGTTATAAACTAAATGATTCCAAGACGGTCCTGTACTTTATTCTTACTTGTTAATTATTCACCCTTATTTTATTAGAGGTTAAAAACATGAAAGCCATGCAGCGCAAGAAAATTATGTTTATTACATTGGTAAGTGACCTAACATGACCAAAATTATATACGTTTTGCACTGAGTAAAGACTTTCTATTAATGTAATTATCTAACAGTCATAGTTCATTAATTACCTTTTTTAATAAAATACTTGTGGAATCATGTATAGATCTCTTATTAAACTATTAAACAACCAGCACACAAAATGTGAATTTTGAGTTTAACTCCACTTCATGCAGAGGGTTCGTTTTGAGCGTCTTCGTGCTTCATCACCAACTATTTTTCAATCCAAAAGTGACTCCATATTTTAGGAGTCAAGTCTGCAACAGTATCAGATTTCAGATGCTCTACGTAAGAGGAAGGTGAACTAAAGCTAAATTCAATAATCACATATAATATTTTCATAATATTTATTTTAATAATAATAAACCTTATATTGTGGGTAAATAACGTGTACATACATACAAGGCTGTTTAATTAAATAAAAGCATAATAAACAAAAGTATTAGAGAAACACATTTATCTGACATATATTGGTAGAAAGCACTGGCATGCACCACCTGCTGAAACAAATACATTAAACTTCAGTTTATAGAAGCATTCAAGTTTATCCATTTTACCCTTTCTTGGAAGAAACTTTGTACGACATACGCGTTTTATTACAGAAAAACGTTACACTTTATCGGTTTGTGTAATATCGAACATCCCCTGAAGGTTCTTCATTGCTATTTACGTGTTATGAATATGGTAGATTTAGTAGGATTTTTTAAATATAGTAAGTGCTCAAATGGCTGTTTATTTGTAAAAATAGTGATATAAATTCAATTAAATTTGTTTACGGGAATATAATATTTTTTATAATGAGATGCATTTTTTATAAAATTAATATTGCTCCAGAGGGACATTTAAATGCTATATATTAATTTAAACAAACTCTCCAATAATATAAAGTTTTTATTTTTGTGAGGCCTTTCGTACTCAATGAATATATCTTCGGACTCACACAACTGAATAAAAGTAATAATATCAATAGTAACATAAACAATTTTGTACTAAATAAAAACAGATGTCATTAAAAATACAAAGAGGTAATAATCTATGACAGCACAGTATGTTATATGTATATATAAAAATAAAGTTTATATTTAGTTAAGTCGAATAAAGTAATGGTGAATTTTGAAAAGTTTGATGGTACTGCCATGGGAAATCCACTTTCGTGTTTTTTTGCAAACATATTTTTAAGTAAATTTGAAACTCATGCAAAGGAAACAATGGATTATTTTCCCATAATCTGGAAGCGATATGTTGACGATATTTTTGCTGTTTTCGACAAGAAACCAAATCTTCAAAATGTTATCGATTCTCTCAACTCCTTTTATTCTTCTATCAAATTCACTTGTGAAATAGAAAATGACAACCAACTCCTATTTCTCGACTTAGTAATTATGAAAAATACGACTGTTCATTTTGAATTCGATATATACAGAAAACCAACAAAAAATGACAGATTCATCCCCCTTGACAAAAATGAGCAGCTTTTCACAATTTAATCCATCGGCTTTTACACACTCAATTATCAACAGAAAATTATAAAAAAGAAGTCAAGAAAATAAATGAAACTGCTTTATTTAATGGCTACAAAACTAATATGATTGACAATATGATAAACAAAAAAAGAAAATTATTAAAAGAAATTCTAGAACAACTTTATATCAAATCAAAAGTAAAGAACCTGAAAAATGGATATCTGTATCCATGACAAATAACTGAGTTACAGCACCAAACGTAAAAACAGGTTAAATCCATGCATTGCAAGTAAGTACATACAACAATGTAGTGGATTTTTACGAATAAACTTGTTAAGGTTCTGTACTAAAATACTGAACAATTATTATAACCTAAAAAATATTAGCCTACTATTATTTTTGTTCCATTTACAGTAATCAATGTGTTACACACACACAAATAAAAAGAAACAAACTATTCACAATGCTCTTAAAACAAACAATAGCATAATATTACATGAAAACAGCTGACCAACAATCAGCAACCAAATCAGGTGTTTTAAATGAAGAAAAACTAATAAACAAACTATCAAGACATTGTTGAGCAAGTCTATGTTTTGAACGTGATTGTCACTGTTTGAATGTTCTGTTCTTCTTTGTAATTCCTGTTAGGTTTTCCTCTTAATTAAATTTTGTTTTATTACTTTCTTTCTTGTACAATATGAACTGTTTTACTTTTGAAGAGTATGCTGATATTCACTTTGTGTACGGACTTGCTAGAGGCAATGCCAGATTAGCTAGCAGATTGTACAGAGAGCACTTTCCAGATAGGCTGCACCCAGTTCATAGCGTCTTCAGTGCCGTTCATATTCGTCTTATGGAAACTGGACATTTGAAAAATAATGTTGTAGAACGGGTAAAATCCGTACGGACTGTTGATTTTGAAGAAGAGGTTTTATTATTCGTAGAAGAAAACCCCTCCACCAGCGTTCGCGCTATTGCTCATAATTTGGATGTATGCAAAAATTCTGTGTGGAAAGTGTTAAATGAAGAACGTTTGTGCCCTTACAGACATCTAAAGTACAAGCCTTAGAACCTGCATATTTTCCTCTCAGGGTAGACTGCTCTCGTTGGTTCCTTCACAAATTAGTTGATGAACCCGATTTTTTAAGGTATGTTCTCTTTACTGACGAAGCGTCATTTACTCGAGATGGCATATTTAATAGCCGAAACAACCATTTATGGGCTGAAGAGAACCCTCATGAAATTGTGCAACGTACGTTTCAGCAGAAATTTTCTGTCAATATCTGGGCTGGAATAGTAGACAGATATTTGATTGGGCCACACATTATACCAAACAGACTGAACGGACCTACTTATAAAGATTTTTTGAGGGAAATCTTACCTGAGCTGTTGGAACATGTTCCTATTGAAACTAGACAAAGAATGTGGTTCCAACACGATGGAGCACCGGTCCACTTTTCCCTGATTGCTAGACAACATTTGAATGAAGTGTATGGAGATCGTTGGATTGGACGTGGAGGTCCCGTCCCTTGGCCTCCACGGTCACCTGACCTCACACCCATTGATTTTTACTTGTGGGGACACATGAAGCAATTAGTGTATACCACTCACATACAGAATGAAATGGATCTAGTAGATAGAGTTGTTGAGGCTGCTGCAGTTATTCAAGACAGTAATCCTTTTGAAGGGGTGAGAGAATCGTGTTTACGACGCTTCAGAATCTGCAACGAGTTACAAGGACGCCACTTAGAGCAACGATTATGAAAGTTTTACAGTAATGTAATCATTGATTTCTTAATAAAAAATATCATGTTCAATAAAACTTTTCAAACAAATTAAATTAATTACGCTGTTTCACACAATTGCCATGTAAGAAAACCCTATACCCAACCATAACGTAGCCCTATTAACATTTTTTTTTTAGATTTAAAAACCAGAACTTTTTTTTAAATTTACATTAAAACAAATTTAAAAGATTAATATTAAATTTCAGGTTATAATATTGTTCACTATTTTAATAAATAACCAAAAAGTTTATTTGTAAAAATCCACTACATTGTTCTATGTTCTTGCAATGCATGGATTTAACCTGTTTTTTACGTTTGGTGCTGTAACTCAGTTATTTGTCATTCAATCTTTTTGAAACAAAAATTGTTGAATTGGTAATAACATATACTAAAAAAAGTTATCCTGGTGGATTTGTTGTAAAGTAGCCGTTTCAAAGCTAATACTATTTGAAATTTTTGAACGGCCGCCATTTTGAAAAACAATGACATATTTGTTTTATTTTTTTCACTAAAAAGAATCAACACTATGTTAACATACCTGTTAAGTTTGAATTATGTATCTTAAGTGGTTTTTGAGTATTATTTTTTCCCCAAAAAACACATACAGACAGACAGACGCTAAACGAAACGAAATAGGGCACCTGTTATATTGCATTATTTGTTATTTTTGGCCTGCTGAACAATGTGGCAAAGTTTGTTCGAATGGTTGCTGGACACCCTGTATAAACAAGCATTTATATATGCCCTTACCTCCATCTTTGTCGTACGATACGAAGACGGTCTGTGAAGAGATCCTATAAATTACGTCATAATGTGTATGTGTTTATTGTAAAGGATACAAATGAATTTCTATAAACATATTGTAAAATCGCACAATTTTAGGTCTAGGTTCAATCTAATAATCGACTCAAAATTGGTAATAAACTTAAAGCTGTGCTTACTTCATATAAATCTACTAGAAAATTTTACAAAATTAAATATATTATTTAGTAATTCTTTTTGTATGGTAAGAATAACACAGTAACAGTTACGTATTTATTATTATTCCATATGTCCTCCTAAAATATTTCAAGTAACAAATTGTACACATCCAATCAAGAAACCGGATTTACAATAAGACTTTCAGCTGATATTACGAATGGGAAGGGAATTCAATGTTCATAAAGCAGTAACGAAAAATTATTTATTTTCACTTGAGGTCCTGTGGTGAGATAAACGTTAATTAGTTAAGGGTACGGAAATATCGCTTGTTTACTGTGTACATCAAAATTCAAACACGTTTTTTAATCAACGAGATTTTAATATATACGAGGTTCTATTCATTTCCTCAACGATATTTCCTTGCAAAAAGGTTTGGGTAATATTTGCAATAAGTATGAAGATATATTTCAAACAATATATAAATATGAATAAAAATGAATATATATATATATTATATATATATATATATATATCTTTATATATATATATATATATCTTTATATATATATATATATATATATATATTTCTTGTGTGCGTGTGTATGTTACTGAACTCCTCCTAAACGGGTGGACCGATTTTAATGACACTTTTTGTGTGTCTTCAGTTGGATCCGAGAATGGTTTAGATTCATAATTTGGTCCAATTTTAATAGTTTATTTAATTAATTTTTTAATAATAAATTGTTGTTGATGGTTGAGTGTTTTACATTGGATCCGCCAGACTGCGCCACGACACGTAATACAAAGTGAACTGTTACTTAACAACTGTGAATATTTTCAGCTGAAGTTCATCAAAGAGGCAGAAACATTTGTTCACATTTAAAATTTAGAAAGTTCATATTTTAAATTTGTAAAGTGCTTGATCAGTAGTGTAATGCAGATTGCAAAGATGAAGTTTCACCAATTGGTCTACGTAAACATTATAATATTACAACACAGCCATAATGTTTTTTTATTTTAATTCCAGGTTTTCCCGACAGTTTGTGCTGCTATCAAATTAGTGCGTTGTTTTGCAATATTCTGTGAGTGCTAATTGTTATAATACATTAATAGAGATTGAAGATGTTTGAAGTGCATAAAAAACTATAGTTATTTATTAAAGTTATTGAACTCATTTTGCAAATTTATTGAAGTGAGTATGTTGGTCGCATACCTCAAATAAATAAGGAGCTACGTGGACTGCAAGTTTTTATCATCAGTCCGAAAAAATCCGAAAACTTGCAGTCCACGTAGCTCCTGAACCATTAGAGATATTGAAAAACTCTCAAAAGCAAAAATGTATTATTTTGTTGAGTAGAATCTAAAAACAACATAAAATACAGGGTCTTCAATAAGAGATTTTAAAGTTGAACGCCATATTGGAAAATGGCGGCCATCTTCAAAAAATTTGAAAGTGTATCCCTGAGTGAAACTTAAAATTGAGCAAGTTCCAAATTTAAAGTGTGGTGCTAAGTCGTGTAATTAAAAAGTTAGCTATTGGATCACTTTAAAAAACTCACCCTGTATATATATGTGTGTGTGTGTGTGTGTGTGTGTGCGTGTGTGTGTGTGTGTGTGTATTAAAGTTTTTTTTAATATTTAGTAAACTATTGATATCTATTAAGTTTACAAATTTAATATTTAAGTTGCCGATTAAACATATTTAAAGGGTAATCATACGTTGTGTTGTACATGTGTTATTGAAAAATATTGATTTAAATACAGTCAATATTCACTAAAAAATTACTTTTATGACACTATTGGTTTAATGGCATCTGAATCATTATAATACATTAATTTATTTACGTTAATTACGAATACGGTTTTGCGGCCAATTACGAATAAATCCTTTGAGATAAAGTATAGGATACACATAAATGATTGACTGTACAGCAAAAATAAAAATCTACTACAAAACAAATCTACAACAAAATATTATGAATTTCGAGTATATAATTTTAAATGTACCTTATACGGCTTTCAAATATAATTATTTACTGTGAAAATGTATACCTCTGTTGCAATGAATAAATTAATTTTGTATTCCGATAAAAAACTTTTAGTAACATTAGAATAAAAATTTAAGTAGTTTGTAGGTCATGGAAAATTATTAGGCTTAAAATCAATTGTAAGAAGCATTTTCTAATCATTACCCTAAATGAACTAAATATAACCACGACAACGTGTAATATTTTGAGTGCACTATCCTGTAAATGCACAGTTCCACGTACACCACTTCATAAAATTTACTATTAAATCACTATATGTGAATTTATGTGAAAAAGTAACACTTACAATAACATTTATTTTTTACATATGCTGTTTGATCAAATTATTTACATATACTGTTCAACAACAACACAGAACTTTATAAAACAAACGACACAGCCATATGATAATTTCAAGTTTAATTTATATGCATACTATTTATGTGATTAAAGCTATAAATAACTATGATTGATTTTTACAAATTTTGTAGTTCTACTGTTACATTAATCGCCATAGGCACATTGGTTTATGCACAAAATGTAGAAAAAGGTATGTGGTACAAATTCATGTTTTGAAATGAGAAAAAATTAATATATAATAGGGACGACATCAAAATAACAGCAGCTCATGGGGAATAGGATTCTTCACAAAATAAAATAATTGTAAATGTCATCTATGATTACGTTTTATAATAAAATATCATGTTGAATTAATAATAATTAAATAGTAATGTATTATTTTTAAATTTAACGTAACTAAAGTTGTTTGATTTTATATAAAGTACATTTTTCCTCCGTGTTGTCTTTTAGATCAAAAACGTGAAACACAATTATAATCTAAAGAGATATCAACTAACTATTTTCAGTTTCACGTGTTCATTGTAACATATTTTGCAACGTGGTATTTTTCTAATATGTAGAAAAAGGCGTACGTTACAAATTACTTAAACAATTCGCTATGTTCTTCTAAATTATCACAAAATTTCCAAATTTATGTTTTGAAATTAAATCAATAAATATAGGAACGACATAAAATAGCAGTAAATCAGGGGTTATGATTTCCGACAAATTAAATAAATTTAAATAATGGATATAAGTAGGTTTTATAAGAAAATTTCGTAACTAATGAGTCCTTTGTAAAGAGACGTTTCTCAGTTTCTTGTTCTAATACAACAGTCACTTACAATTCATGTTTTTATAAGAACACCCTCCAGAAGATAAAACAGGCAGATCCTAGCACTATGTAATATAGTTCAAGTTTTTATTTGAATATTCATTGTATCTAAAAAAAAACGGAACGAGAACGATAAAACTTCATCCTAAATTTGCAGATGCATTTATTTTCATTTGCATATAATCAAAAAGGTAATTAATAATTAAAATACGGCAAAAACCTCAAATACAATTAAAAGATATAGCTTAACCAAATAGCCATTGAAGTGATGGAAAATCACATCTGCTGATGGATCTCGGCCATTGTCTCGGGAATGTTCATGTTTTGTCGGATACAAAACGATCATTGCCGCCATACAATGCATTGATATATTGACTTGTATATCACAGTTATTAATTACTTATTATAAAGCGGATATTGTAGCAGCATTTTCGTATAGTAGAAAGAAATACCTTTGCCTACATATTGTACAATTGTTGAATTTTTGTGTTTTTTTTTCCTTGCCTGCCGGTAATCGGATGTCGGATGTGATGCTGGTTATTTAAGATGTTAGTATAATGTATTCAAGTTAAATAATTATAATTATTAATTTAGTAATATATTGAACCTATTTCAGCCGTGCTTTTTATTAGATTTGAACTATTATTTTTACTATCGTAATTATTTATTACAATTCAAAATGTTGTTTTAAATAAATGCGAAAATAAAAAATACATTAAAATAATTATCAGTATTTATTTACAAGGCAAAACAATCAATTCTTACAATTCAATTGGCATAGTCTAAATACCACACTAGGTATGCACATTTGAAAGTAGTAAAATTGTTAGCATGAGATATTTAGCAAAATTATTTTCGTACAGCTTTATTTGATCGTAATCTACTTACAATTAAAACCAATTAGTTATGAAATTGCATTTCATTTTTAAAAACAGCTTTCATAACAGAAAAATAGGCATTCTGAGGAATATACACAATTTATTTTAAAACCATAAAATCGTCAAGAATTTAGAATTTTTCATTCAAGTTTTCCATTAATAATTACAAACCCATAGTGGATATATAAACTGTTTAGGATTTTTGCTACAAATGTATTTTTTCTTTTATATTATAGGTAAAGTGACTGGAAAGTCAAATGTTAATATCTCCTGCTCGAGCGGCGAGAAACTGCTTCTTCAAACAACCGCCTTCAATCCAGCAGGTGTGGGACAAGGAGTAGGAGACCACTACTAATGCGAGTAGTGAATCAGGCGTCATTTTTGACGGGAGAAGCCTGTAATATATGTAATAATTATAATATTCAATCTATAGTATTATATACAAAGATTATTTGTCTATTTCTTCGAGTTTGTGTGTGTGTGTTAGTTTGTGTTTCTTTCAAATAAAACTAGATCGAATGTTTATAACTTTTACATAGACAATTTTAGCCTTCCTGGTACGGATGGATATATTACTATTTCGGAAAACCCTTCTATGGTTTATTATGTAACGATTAAGGCCAATTATAGCTATGGAAGAATCTGAACATACCAGCTCTCTTAAATGTTGTGATCTTCGTCTTCGATCTCTCTATTTAAAAATATCTGTGTTTATTGCAGCCGATTATTGAAACACATTTATTGTAAGACATATAAATTTTAATATATGACAATATATCCAAAGTGTAAGGGTTATCAGATTCACAGAGATCCCACCATTAGGGGCTTTGTGAATCGGACAGCTTCTGTAACCAGAAAGGCCAAACTATTTGCTTAAACATTGAGAGCTGTCAGCCCTTGTAGTCACTGGTAGCTAAAGACATCTAGCTCCAGGTGTCTAAAAAATTTATTTCATCTAGTACAGAAAGTGAAAGATAATTTCATAAATGTACCGAATGTTTTTAATAAAAATCTAAAGCTAATAATTATTTGCAGAGTAAAAATAAAGCTATTGTAGTGTAGTTTTATCTTAAACATGTCCATACTCCATGACCTAAGGATACTCAAAAAAACCCAAACCTTGAATTATGTAAAAAGTCCATATATAAAGAGAATATTACGAACTTTACCACTGAAAAAATAGCCATTGAAACAATTCAATAAATTAAAGGATTTATTAATAAGAACCTGCAGCAAGTATTAAACGAGGAATATATTAACGAGGAGTAGTATACAATCCAGGCGATTACCTCTCACTCAATGTCTATATATATATATATATATATATAAAAAACAAAACACGTTTCTTCAACTCGAAATGCTTAATATTTCGTTAATTTTCAGTTACATTATCAAAAGCATGTATAAAAGAAAATATAAACAAACAAAAGAATGAAAGTTATAAAATCATTGCAAACAGCAAAAACATATGGTATCAAAACAAGTTAATTAAACATGTAACCTTTCATCAACACAGAGATAGATAAAATATTTGAATAATGAATTAAAATTAACTGTGTCTCATATTTAATCCATAAAATGTCTATGTATATATATATATATATATATATAATTTTTATCCCATAGATTGTGCAGGGGTGGGCCGAGATAATTGGAGGGACGTTCTTTGGTCCTTTGACATTAAGGGCCATCTGTTGTGAAGAGAAGTAGAAGCTGATGTATTTTCTGACAAGTGGCATTATTGGACTTACAGTAGCATTAGGAGATGAATTGTGTGTGACCAGGCAAAAATAATGGTCATCGGCCTTCAATATACTGTGACGTTCGCGAGGGAATTTTAACTTAACACAGATAGGGGACACCCGGTTACTTACAGGTAAATCAGTTGAGACTACGAGGAACTTTCATCATGCGAGAATACAGTGGGTAGGTAGTAGAGAGAGTATAGTCACATGACCTTTTGAAGAGAGAGCGATTTAACCCTAGAATAGGAACATTTGTTATTATGAGGAATTTAGTATTTCCTTAACAGTGGAGTGGCTGTGAACCTCCTCAACTTCATTAGACGTTAGACGAGAGTGCTCAAATTGTTTGGTCAGGATGTGATCGTGCTGTGGCAACAAATTTGCAGACGTGGAATATTTTTATGCAGTAATGACACACCGCAGGGTTTTGAGAACTTATTCTATCATTGGCAACTTGTCTTGTGAATCTAAAAATTTAATTATCTATCTAATTCTATGTAATTATCTATCATATATATATATATATTTATATCTAATTTTTGTCCCATGGAATGTGCAGTGGTAGGCCTAAATAATTAAGGGGAAGTCCTTCGACATTGATCAGGCTGTGATCTTGCTATAACAAAAAATTTCTTTTTCAGTAATGTCACACCGCAGGGTTTTGAGAACTTCAGAATTTCCATAAAATGTGTTGAAAAAGCTCGCTCTATGTGGCACACTAGTGATAATGAGGCGTCTACAGTTACTATAACGTTTAAGCAGTAACTCTTACATAATAAAATAGTCGGGAGTGGTTAGAAGAGATTTGACTGATTAATTAGAAGTTGACAGGATTGTCTGATAGAACACACCAAAGATACTAAAACTAGAATTGCTTAAACTAGAATTCTGTTGGATAGTGTTGTAAAACACATTTACAAACTAGAGTTGTTTAAGATGTTATTTGAACAGTTTATAACTATATTTTAATGCAGTAAATATTTAAAATGTGAGTGTAAAAAGTGAAAATAAGCTAAAGGTTCTATAAGCATTTCAAATATACTAGCGATACTTACACATCAGTCATTAATTTGATCCACGTGTTGAAAGATTGATACATTGGTTGTGGCCTCTTCAGATTCAAGAACGCATTAAAACTTATTGTAAAATCTCTCGTAAATCAGAATTTCAATATAGGGTTAATTACCTATACAGTGAAGTTTTGTGAAATAATTACAGTAATTTTGTTTAATAATATATAAACTTAAAAAATATAATAAAGAACAAGAAATTTTAGTAAGAAAACTATACACTCTTGCATTACATAGAGATCCAATACTAGAGAGTAAGTGGACATGTCAGTAAAGCCTGTAATGAAGCCCAGTTAGATGTCTCAGCCACCTCAAGTGTCTGACTCAACAATGCTACCGAAGTTAACAGCCACTTGGAAACCTCATCTGGCAAAAACTTCCACAAAGTGTTCACCCAATAACCCTGCTGTACCTATTACCAGTGCAGTATCAATGGTTCTTAAACTACCTCTGAAACACATTGAGCTCTTTTAAAATTATCTTATCAGGACTTAAACACTGCCTTAATAAAAACCCATTATATTATTTTCTGAATCACTCCACTTCATAAATGTGGTTTCCATAAAACTTCCGCCACTCTTTACTTTTTTCACTCCACTCCTGAGTTTAATTTGATTCAAACAATTATTTAGTGGCTACTATTCAGATCTCAAAAAGTAACAATTAAATTTGGAACTACAATACTTTGAACGGATGCTTTAAATATCTCATAATTTTATGTTTTGACATGCTACCCATTAATTTCACAGTACTATCATTCCAAAGTTCCCAGATGTATTCTAATCGCCATTACATATTTAAGTCGTATTCTATGTCTTGTAAAAATAAACGGCAGGCGATTTACAAAAAAAACTGCGTGGATATTAATAGCAAACTTAAATACATATTCAATATTTTTATAATTAAAAGAATAATTATTATACTTTTGTGTTATTTAGAAAAAATTGCAAAATATAATGTACACAGACTTTCAGATGAATTTAGATTCTGTTGCCTTTTTTACATTAATATTTAAAATCATACTATATCAAATTTACGTAGAGCTTTACCTACGTATTTCTAAAAACTATTTCATGTAATCAGGTTGCAGTAGGTCTGCAAAAGTTACACAATTTTCAACGATATTGGTTACAAAATATTATCAACCATAAGCGTGTATAAACAAAACCTGTAAATGTTGGGATGGTTAAATCTCGGTTCAAGGGGCAATCAATTATGTGTATAATAATTAATAAAATAAAAGTATTACGCTTGGAGGACAAATATATAATGTTAAGTCTACATTTTAAAGACAAGACAAATTTAAATCAATGTAGATAGGAAGGGAAAGTATAGAGAGAAAACGCTCTAAATAGATGCATGATGCCACTCATCGAAACCACACGCACAGAATAGCACGGCTGAGATGTTTTAACCTCCAAAAAGAATGTCAAAAGATTATTACAGTTTATACGGGCATATTTAGAGGGGTATCAACGGGGCATAACAGTTTTTCAAATTAAGAGTCAACAGCATTTCAAATTGCATTGGCCCAAGTAATGCAATCACCCGATACTAAGCTAACGTCCGGACAGTCAGTGCATCCGGCTTATTTATTATATATAAAGAATAAAAATATAAACCAAATTAATATAAAAAATACAATTTTGTATTTAATAATTAACGTTGTAAATTGTATATGAAACGAAAAGCAATAATAACAAGTCTACACATGGATTCCATTATGAACAGAATTAGTTAATACTTTTGTGCAGAGATGATTTTGGTTCATTTATCTCCTAGTAATTAAATTAGTTTACTCATGAGTATGGTAGCTAATATATTAGTATTTTAAAATTTAAATTTCATTATCATTATCAAAATAATATAATGTTATAGAGATTAATTCCTCCCAATGAATATTATTGTCATTTTCTAAATTTTGTTTTAGGTTCTTTAATACCTTTTTTTATGTAGGAGTTAACCCTTAATCGTAATATTTAGATAAATCTCCTGTCAAAAATTAATAAATATTATTTTTATAGTAGAGATTGGTACAAATAAAATTTTAACTTACCTAAGGCCATTAAATATATTGACGCCATCAAGAGGAAAGCGTATAAGGGAAATAAAATATAAAGCATTCCTTTGCGTTTTACATATCCACCAAAATAAATAAAATATACTCGTACATGTACACGTATGATAAAACGTTGACATGAGATTGCCTTAACGTGACACTTTTAACAACAACAATTTAAATGCATAATTCTCTTAAGAAAATTACCTAAGCTTGTGATAAAGCAAGGAAAGGTTGTGGTAATTTTCATTAAAGTTATATTCTGCTGTAACGTCAGGGTTAAGTACTAACAAGATAATATCTCCTTTCAAGGAATTTATCGCGGCTTTTGTGGCTTATCCTCTTTAACGTTTACTACCAAAAGGTAGATATGTATATGGTATTTGTTACACCATTGTTTATGTTTGGAGTAAAAAAATACAATGAACTAGAAATACAACAATGAAGAGTTGTACAAAATCATATGCCGCTTAAAAAATTTAGCTGAGATTGCATTCGATATTTTAAGACTGCAGCTCATTTCATTCCTGACACATCCTAGAAGGGAATATTCGGAAAGATTATCATACAGCAAATAAACTATTGCATCACTGCTACAATCAAATAAAATAGTGACGGAATACTGTATTTTATCCTTGAATGAGCCTTACACAACTTCTTTGGCTAGACTATAACGTTTAATCGGGTCAGGGATAGTTTATAAAAATATATAACCCTAAGACACCGGATAGAACAGTCGAGAGGGGTAAAATCCAGGGTTCGAAAGGGAGAGGTAGTTTCCAATTTCAGCTCAGAACCGAATAATTGTGAAACCAAAAGCCGAAGCAAATACAGCACCGATGAACAACGGATCAACATGCTTTTATCATCGCAGACTCGGAAACGAAAGGGAATAAAGGGAAGGTGTCAGCATTTGCTTTGGGATGACTGTTCCACTACCTAAACGTCCCCTAATACGACAGTTGTTAGTTCAACTGAAGCTCGAAAACGAGGAACGCTGGAGCTAACTTACGACAAGCGACCCAGCGGCCAAAAAAGAGAAATGATAACTAAATAAATCTAAATGCGAACACTAGTTCGCACGAAATCACACATAGCTCGACTCGAGCTCGAAACTAAGGAACGCTGGTGCCAACGTACGTCGAGCGACCCAGCGGTCTCGAAAAGAATCGATGAACTGAATAAAAACTAAATGCGAACACTAGTTCACTCAAATTCGCGCCTAGCTCGACTCGAGCTCGAAACTAAGGAACGCTGGTGCCAACGTACGTCAAGCGACCCAGCGGCCTCGAAAAGAAACTATAAACTAAATAAAAGCTTAAGTAAATTAAGTCCTGCCCGATGCTAAGGAACGCCGGTGCCAACGTACGTCAAGCGACCCAGCGGCCTCGAAAAGATACGATAAACTAAATAAAAACTAAATGTAAACACGAGCTCGCTCGGAATCGCGCCTAGCTCACCTAGAGCTCGAAGCTAAGGAACGCCGGTGCCAACGTACGTCAAGCGACCCAGCGGCCTCGAAAAGAAACGATAAACTAAGTAAAACTAAATTAAATTACGCCTAGCCCGAAGCTCAGGAACGCTGGTGCCAACGTACTTCAAGCGACTCAGCGGCCTCGAAAAGAAACGATAAACTAAATAAAGTTAAACTAAATTTAACCTAGCCCGTAGCTCAGAAACGCTGGTGCCAACGTACGTCAAGCAACCCAGTGGCCTCGAAAAGAAACGATAAACTAAGTTAAATTAAATGTAAACACTAAACTACGTTCAATCCTAGTCAAAAATTCAGGAACGCTGGTGCCAACGTACGTACGTCAAGCGACCCAGCGGCCTCGAAAAGAAACGATAATTAAATAAAACTAAATTAAATTACGCTTAGCCTGAAGCTCAGGAGCGCTGGTGCCAACGTACGTCAAGCGACCCAGCGGCCTCGAAAAGAAACTATAAACTAAATAAAAGCTTAACTAAATTACGTCCTGCCCGATGCTAAGGAACGCCGGTGCCAACGTACGTCAAGCGACCCAGCGGCCTCGAAAAGGAACGATAAACTAAATAAAAACTAAATGTAAACACGAGCTCGCTCGGAATCGCGCCTAGCTCACCTAGAGCTCGAAGCTAAGGAAAGCCGGTGCCAGCGTACGTCAAGCGACCCAGCGGCCTCGAAAAGAAACGATAAACTAAGTAAAACTAAATTAAAGTACGCCTAGCCCGAAGCTCAGGAACGCTGGTGCCAACGTACTTCAAGCGACTCAGCGGCCTCGAAAAGAAACGATAAACTAAGTAAAACTAAATTAAATTTAACCTAGTCCGAAGCTCAGGAACGCTGGTGCCAACGTACGTCAAGCGACCCAGCGGCCTCGAAAAGAAACGATAAACTAAATAAAATTTATTCAAAGTCTCCTTTACTAGTAATAGAATCTAATCCTATTCGTCCTGATCTATTTTCTTGCTACACTTTATATCTATAATTATATTTTGTTAGCAGCTTAAGTACGTAATGATGCGTACTTATCCTATCGTTAGTGACTTGCAAGTTCAGGTAAAAGCGTGTTTTGGCAGGTAAATAAGTACCTACTTACTTGCACCTTATCGTGGCGTGTGTGGGGGCAGCGACTCCGACTCGACGACTTCGAATGCAATCACCGACCGAAAGACAGCTACCGAGAGACAGCGACCGAGAGAGCGAGGAAACCAGGCACAGCGTACTTACGTACTGTAGTACTGGAGTCGTTCGCTGTAAGGCGCTTCAGCCCTTGAAGCGAACTCCGGCGGATGTATCCTGAAACTCCGCGTCTTACCCGGTCGAGCCGGACCCCGCTGGCTGACGTCTCCCACGATGGCGTTGAGCTACTGGAGTATAATTGTAGGTGGAAGAAATAAAAATCATAACATGTCATTAACTAAAAAATATTCTCCTCTCAAAAACATAAGAAATGCCTTATTTAAACCCCTTGTAAAAATGACATGTTACATCCCCCACCCACTTCGGGGAAACAAAATGAGAAAAAAGTTAAACTTTCGATTTCTATCAGTTGGATCCTGTATACGTTTTCACGTCTTTTACGTGGGCCGTTTGAGTTTTGTTTGTTGAACGGTCTTTCAACTCGACGATATTTGGGCCTTTAAACCTAATTACTTCGAAAGGGCCTACAAAACGGGGAGCTAGCTTCGATGCATACGCGTCAGGAGCTGAAGATAGGGTGTGATGTCTTTTCCAGACCAACTGTCCAACACGGAGATTATGATCTCGTCGCCTGAGGTCATAATATCGTGACTGCCTCTGGAAGGCACGGGCTAAATTGCGATGACAGCTTTGATAAATCCTTTTAAATTCTTCCATTCGTTGTTCGTGTCGTTCTCCTCGTGTAGTCGTTTCCTGGTCGCCGGAGTACTCAAACGCAGGTCCACATATTGCTCTAGGTAGTCTCAGCTCGCGTCCAAAGTTAAGCATGGCTGGCGTGAAGTTTGTTGATTCGTGGTTCGCTGTATTTAATGCATATCTAAACTCACTTAGTTTAGCATCCCACGATCGGTGGTCTTCACCAACGAATTGCGATATCAAGGTTTTGATGACGCGGTTAGAACGCTCTACTGGATTGCTCTGAGGACTATAAGGGGCCGTCAGTTGACAGTCGACGTTCCAGTCCCTACAAAGATCCCGAAAAATTTTCGAAACAAATTGTGACCCATTATCGGTTATTAAAACGCTGGGTGCACCGTATATGAACAAAATCATTTCTTTGAAATTCTTTACCACATTATTCGCCGTGGCCGATCTAAGTGGACTAAGTTCTAACCACTTGCTGTAGTAATCTTGACATACTAGTATAAACCGATTTCCACTCTTCGATCGTGGCAAGGGGCCCACTATATCTGCGGTAACCGTATACCACGGACCTTGTGGCTTACGAAAGTACATTTTCCCGGCGGGCTTCGTTTGTTCAACCTTATATCGTTGACATATCAGACATTTTTTTACGTATGCCTTTACGTCACGAAACCACCCTGGCCAGTAATAACACGGGGAGAGCTTTAAGGCAGTTTTTCTAACACCCAAATGACCTGCAGTTTCTTTATCGTGATTTTCTTGCAGTACTTTCGGGCGGTCTTCTTCGCGAACACACATTTTCCAGTGGGCTTGTCTGCGTCCGTTATTTCCTTTTACTACTATTCGACGATAGAGGTTCCCATCTTTTATAATTAGATTTGAGTCACCCTTTGTGGCCATCTTGTATAGCCTTTTATACCATAGGTTCCTATCAACCATCACTACATCATTGGATTCATCAGTAATTTCTTCCTGACGTGGTCTTCTGTTTACCTGCCTTCTTTTCTGAGCTGAACAGTTTTCAGCCGTAAATGATCCTATATGCTCAATTTGTTGCTCATATACCGGGTTCCGAGACAGAGCGTCAGCCACTTTGTTTAGGGCTCCTTTTCGGTATCGTATCTCCATATCATGTTGCTGTAGTTCCAACACCCAGCGGGCCAGCCGACCAGAAGGAGTCTCTAACTTTTGTAACCATCTCAAAGCCTGATGGTCCGATTCTGCGATAAAGTGATATCCCTCTAGGTATTAGTCGAAATTTTTTTACGGCCCAGACTAGCGCTAAGCATTCATTTTCTGTGACTGAGAATTTGCGTTCATTGCCCGTCAACAATCTGCTACCGTACGCAATCACAACTTCTTTTCCGTTCTGTGTTTGTGTTAACGATGCTCCAAGGCCATCGCCCGAGGCGTCCACTCTTAAAACAAATTTTTGTCCAAAATCAGGACAGGCTAGGATAGGCGTAGTCGTTAATTTTTCCTTAAGAGTCTTGAATGAACTCTCCTGTTCTTCCGTCCATTGCCATCTAGTATCTTTCTTCAACAGTCTCGTGAGGGGGGTGGTCAGAGATGCGAAGTTGGGGACGAACCTCCAATACCACGAGGCCATACCAAGGAAGCCCCTTAGAGTTTTCAAATTGGACGGCCTAGGAAATTCTACAATGGCTCGAACTTTCTCTGGATCTGTCTTAATGCCCCTGTCGTTCACAACGTGGCCCAAATACTTCAGTTCAGTTTTGCAGAAGTGACATTTGGCAGGGTTAAGTTTCAGACCTGCTCTTCTTAGTCGTTGAAAAACCTCTTGAAGAAGCTCTAGATGAGCCTCGAAGTTAGGGCTCACGATAACCAAGTCATCCAGATAGGCAAACACTTTAGGTTCCAATTCTGGTCCTATAACGGTGTCCAAGAGGCGCTGGAAGGTAGCCCCAGCCGAATGCAAACCAAATGGCATGACGCGAAATTGGAACAATCCTTTTCCAGGTACAGTGAATGCTGTCAGCGGCCGACTTTCCTCTGATAAAGGGACCTGCCAATATCCATCTTTGAGGTCGATGGTCGAAATATAGCGGGCTTCCTTGAGTTTTTTTAGAATGGGGTTGATTTGTGGCAAGGGGTAAGCATCCTTCACCGTGACTGCATTTAGACGCCGAAAATCGATACAAACTCTGTATGCACCAGATGGTTTTTTGGTAAGTACAATCGGTGAGCTCCACGGACTCGAAGACGGTTCGATCACTTCAGCTTCGATCATACGCTCTAACTCTTTTTCTAGTACAGCATGCATTGCCGGATTTCTCGTATAGTACCTTTGTTTAATAGGTGTATTATCGATCAGGCGAATCTTGTGTTCAACTAGTGTTGTTTTACCCGTAACATCATCGAATTTAGGCAACTCCTCTGGTAGAAATTTTTCTAAGACCTCTTGTTCATCTTCTGATAGCTGATTCAATCCGCTAACATCCCCTACATCACTCCTCTTTAAGAAGATATTACGTTCATGTCGCGTCTGGGAAGGGAAATCATATGTCAGCAACCCCAACGATTCAATCGAATCGACACCAACTATCAGGTCCGAAGTAAGTGACGGCACGCAAAGTGCTTCGAACGTATGCGTCGTATCTCTATAGGAGGTCAAGCCTTCGAACGTATAATATTCTTCTAACGATGTCTGTGAGCCATCAGCCATCCGGATTTTCATTGGGCGTTTAAATGGTACATTTCCGTTTCTTCTCAAATGCTCAGCTAGTCTCTTTCCCACCATTGAAATCGTTGCTCCAGTATCTATTAGAGCAGAAAATATGCTACCGTAGATTTCTATTTCGATGTGTGGTCTGCTGTCCATGTTTCTGCTGCTCTGTACTGATCCAGAAAAATTCGCTATTGTGTGAAGCCAACTCTGCCAGTCTTCTGGGGTCGTTCTTAATTTCTTCGGTTGGGACTCAGGTGACCCCTTCTCGGCTGAGCCCACCGACCGTTTCCCGTCTGGCAATTGCAAGCGGTAGTTGCTATACCTTGTTGCTTACAATAAAAACACCTCAAGGTCTTGGGCCTCTGGCATTCTCGAAAAAAATGCCCCCTTTTTTCGCATTTCCAACATATGGTGTCGTCGCGTATACGCCTCACCGTGTTAACTGGGGTTTTGAACCTCACGTTAAGCTCACGTTTATCTTTTTGAACGTTAGGTTTGACAATTTTGGTTTCTGTCGTCCGTCTTTGCGTGTGGTTCGCCTCGCCATGAATGGTGCAACTCATTTCATTTTCTACTTGAGCGGGTTTTGTCTTTGTAACGCCGTTCTTGCTAACCGCAGACGCTTCGTGAGATTTATCAAACTTCTTCTTTGCACAGTATGCCGTCTCTGGCACTAGGGCGAGTGATGGCAGTGGAGGAGGCCGGTAAGTGTTTCGGGCCCTCAAATATTCTTCATACTGCTCAGCCTGGTGAATCATATCCGATATGGTCCTACATTCTTGTCGTTTCATCGTAAGTTTATACTCGGGACGCATGTTTGAATATAAAATATTGAGTCTTTCGTCTAGTGTTAACGAGCCTCTTCTGCGCATTAATGTCATTAAAGCCACGACAAAGTCTTTAAATTGCTCCTCTTGACCTTGTGTACGCTTCCGGATCTCGTCGTCAAGATTTTGTTTGTATCCAGGAGGAAGAAACTGTGTTTAAAAGTCCCTCCGAAAATCCACATAATTGTTCCATAAGTCCTTATTGTTCCTATACCACAGAAGTGCAGAGTTTTGGAAAATCTCTGGCAAGGCTGTAAGGATGTCGTTTCGTTCAATGCCGTACGCGTCGAGTAGCTCATCCAATCTCTCTAAGAACGAGATCGGTCCTTTCACTCCGTCAAAACGAAGATTCCATTTCCTTACTAGGTTGCATAAGTTAGGCGAGTCATTCTGCAGATCGAAACAACCTGGTCGTTTTTGTAGTCCGACCGGATTCGTTTGTGTATACGTCGGAAGTGAATAGTTCGGTAACATCGATTGGTGGCTATGTACTACGTTTGTGTGCGGAGTTCCCATCGTGCCATTAGCTGAAGGCTGGGATTCTCTAGTGGTTTTTAACGATAAAATCATTTCTCTTAGAGTTCTGCTATCAGCGTTAGGAGGGAGTCCAAGAATTTCACGAAGAGCCACGCTTTCGTTTTGCTCGTTGCTGTTCAGTATCCCGCGGGTTTGAGATACGGAATTGCCTCCTAATACGCCCGCATAGTCCATCCTATTATTTTCGTTCTCGACCTCACGCTCTGAAGTCGTTAATTTATCCGACCGTAAATATGCTACGTATCGTTTCCTTAATTAGTCGACTTTTCCCTCACTTTTAAGATTGTATTTTAATAATTCGTTACGTAGTTGGGTTTTGTCTAAGCGATAGACCCATCCAACATATGGGTCATTTTCCGTTGGGGATTTATCTTTTATTGTTTCCGGTTGCCTAGTGGGGACATTAAGTGTGGCCGAAGGTCGAGTTTCTGTTGACAATGGTACAGGGGTATCTTTATCACCCTTAGTATCGTTAGCCTTATCTAAATCGACCCTTTTGTTTGAGGTTGGCAAGATATAAAATACTCCCAACAGCCAGCGTAAAACTGCAAAGAACTTGCAAAATATAACGTTTTCAAACATTTTAAACTAATTTCCTTAAATATACAGTATTTTAAGAAAATTTAATCGTTTAATTTCGTCCAATTGTTCGGGCGCCATATTTATAACGTTTAATCGGGTCAGGGATAGTTTATAAAAATATATAACCCTAAGACACCGGATAGAACAGTCGAGAGGGGTAAAATCCAGGGTTCGAAAGGGAGAGGTAGTTTCCAAGTTCAGCTCAGAACCGAATAATTGTGAAACCAAAAGCCGAAGCAAATACAGCACCGATGATCAACGGATCAACATGCTTTCATCATCGCAGACTCGGAAACGAAAGGGAATAAAGGGAAAGTGTCAGCGTTTGCTTTGGGATGACTGTTCCACTACCTAAACGTCCCCTAATACGACAGTTGTTAGTTCAACTGAAGCTCGAAAACGAGGAACGCTGGAGCTAACTTACGACAAGCGACCCAGGGGCCAAAAAAGAGAAATGATAACTAAATAAATCTAAATGCCAACACTGGTTCGCTCGAAATCACACATAGCTCGACTCGAGCTCGAAACTAAGGAACGCTGGTGCCAACGTACGTCGAGCGACCCAGCGGCCTCGAAAAGAATCGATGAACTGAATAAAAACTAAATGCGAACACTAGTTCACTCAAATTCGCGCCTAGCTCGACTCGAGCTCGAAACTAAGGAACGCTGGTGCCAACGTACGTCAAGCGACCCAGCGGCCTCGAAAAGAAACTATAAACTAAATAAAAGCTTAACTAAATTACGTCCTGCCCGATGCTAAGGAACGCCGGTGCCAACGTACGTCAAGCGACCCAGCGGCCTCGAAAAGATACGATAAACTAAATAAAAACTAAATGTAAACACGAGCTCGCTCGGAATCGCGCCTAGCTCACCTAGAGCTCGAAGCTAAGGAACGCCGGTGCCAACGTACGTCAAGCGACCCAGCGGCCTCGAAAAGAAACGATAAACTAAGTAAAACTAAATTAAATTACGCCTAGCCCGAAGCTCAGGAACGCTGGTGCCAACGTACGTCAAGCGACTCAGCGGCCTCGAAAAGAAACGATAAACTAAATAAAGTTAAACTAAATTTAACCTAGCCCGTAGCTCAGGAACGCTGGTGCCAACGTACGTCAAGCGACCCAGCGGCCTCGAAAAGGAACGATAAACTAAATAAAAACTAAATGTAAACACGAGCTCGCTCGGAATCGCGCCTAGCTCACCTAGAGCTCGAAGCTAAGGAACGCCGGTGCCAACGTACGTCAAGCGACCCAGCGGCCTCGAAAAGAAACTATAATCTAAATAAAAGCTTAACTAAATTACGTCCTGCCCGATGCTAAGGAACGCCGGTGCCAACGTACGTCAAGCGACCCAGCGGCCTCGAAAAGGAACGATAAACTAAATAAAAACTAAATGTAAACACAAGCTCGCTCGGAATCGCGCCTAGCTCACCTAGAGCTCGAAGCTAAGGAACGCCGGTGCCAACGTACGTCAAGCGACCCAGCGGCCTCGAAAAGAAACGATAAACTAAATAAAATTTATTCAAAGTCTCCTTTACTAGTAATATAATCTAATCCTATTCGTCCTGATCTATCTTCTTGCTACACTTTATATCTATAATTATATTCCGTTAGCAGCTTAAGTACGTAATGTTGCGTACTTATCCTATCGTTAGTGACTAGGCAAGTTCAGGTAAAAGCGTGTTTTGGCATGTAAATAAGTACCTACTTAATTGCACCTTATCGTGGCGTGTGTGGGGGCAGCGACTCCGAATCGACGACTTCGACTGCAATCACCGACCGAAAGACAGCGACCGAGAGACAGCGACCGAGAGAGCGAGGAAACCAGGCACAGCGTACTTACGTACTGTAGTACTGGATTCGTCCGCTGTAAGGCGCTTCAGCCCTTGAAGCGAACTCCGGCGGATGTATCCTGAAACTCCGCGTCTTACCCGGTCGAGCCGGACCCCGCCGGCTGACGTCTCCCACGATGGCGTTGACCTACTGGAGTATAATTGTAGGTGGAAGAAATAAAAATCATAACATGTCATTAACTAAAAAATATTCTCCTCTCAAAAACATAAGAAATGCCTTACTTAAACCCCCTGTAAAAATGACATGTTACAAGACATGCACCAGCATAGTACTTCGTAAAGGTAGACAGATACAGTTTCTCTAGAGATATCTCTAAGCTTTATACAAAACATGTTCATGTGGTTTTGTCGTTGCTATCAATGTTACCCATAAGACTAATGAAATAGCTTCTCCTAATGCTCAGTACATTTATGAAGCTTGATCAAGTAATCTTCATAAGCCGGATCATTCTTTAATTGTAGGACAAAATATTCAATCGGACTTTACAGACACTCATCCAATTCACATAATAAATTAAGTCAAATACATACCTAACCAAATTTATTTCTTAGGCTTAATTAATAGGTGCTTTAGATTTAACACTATAGGATCTGGAAGGGGTTGAAAAATTTCAAACACACAACAAGTAATACATGGAGGATAAAAAGTCGGATACCAAGAGCCGCCAAATATAATTATCGCTAAGCGTAGTCTAAAATTTTAGGCTCATTCCTGTCTCTCCGTTGTACCACTGGCTTTAGACCTGAAGTTTTGCATGAAGCATCATTTATATACAATAAAACTATGGTTTGGTAAAGTTTAATGTCACCCCAGGCGATTTGGATGAGCGTTAGTACTTTGTTTTAATTTGGTCTTATATTCAACCACGATAGCAACGAAAAAATTATAGAACAAACTTCTAATCAGACTGAGTATATATATATATATATATATATATATATATATATATATATATATATATATATATATATTTATAATATATGTGTGTGTAGAAAATATGTGCGTGATGTGTGTGTGTGTGTGTGTGTGTGTGTGTGTGTGTGTGTGTGTGTGTGTGTGTGTGTGTGTGTGTGTGTGTGTGTGTGTGTGTGTGTGTGTGTGTGTGTGTGTGTGTGTGTGTGTGTGTGTGTGTGTGTTGAAATCATATCTGAGTTGTCAAGAAATTACACCGATACAGTTATAACTGTTATAACATTGACATAACTCCAAAATTCCCAGAGATATCTTATTGACCTAATGTGTATTCTTGTTCAAATAGACATGAACGTTTAAGAGCCCATTTCAGCAGTGACAGTGTGTTATCGTGTTTTTGGTTCTCGTAATAAACATCATTGGCGTATACGGTTATTTAGAAGTAGACTTTGTCCATGTACGAGTTCGCGATGACATCTTTTATGATGCATTTTATTGTTTCATCTTTGAATGCTATATGCAACAAGCAGTGGATTGTGAATAAATCAACAGGTGACAGTCAGTTATATAAAAACTTTTTAGTAAATGATTTTATACACTACAACTATTGGTAAATCAAGAATTGAGGCTCACCTTTATTATCAGGAAGAAAGTAAAACTGTACTACTGGTACCAAAATTTCAAATTGAATACCATTACCCAAAAGACAGTGCAGTAAGACTACGAGCAATGATAGCCTTGAAATATTGCTCAATGTTTACCCCTTAATAGCAAAATAAAGTTCAGGGTACATCTTGCTTGATACCAAGAGTCATATAAAACTTTCTGCTTCAGGTCCACCGTCATGGGGATATAAATCCTGGTTGTTATAAGTTATTATATTTTTTTAATAATTCCTTTTCCATTGCTCCCTTGCACTGACAGTCTCATTTAGTTGTATCGATCTTAAAACATCTCATCCACTCATTATGTGAGTTATGTATGAGGCAAGATTGAAAGCTACAAACAGACCTATCATCAGGTTGTATAACAGTTAATGTTTACCGTGCCTTAAAGATGCTCCAAAATGTCTACCTGCATGCCAAATTTAATCAAAGAACTCTTCGTGTCTGTACTTTCATGGTATACTTTGATTCATCCTTTGTCCGCTGAGAATAACGATTTCATTCTTCTCAGTTACTCATTTACATTACCGGTTATATTAGTAAAAAATATAATAATGAACAAGAAAGTTTAGTAAGAAAACTATACACTCTTGCATTACATAGAGATCCAATACTAGAGAGTAAGTGGACGTGACAGTAAAGCCTGTAATGAAGCCCAGTTAGATGTCTCAGCCACCCCAAGTGTCTGACTCATTTATGCTACCGAAGTTAACAGCCACTTGGAAACCTCATCTGGCAAAAACTTCCACAAAGTGTTCACCCAATAACCCTGCTGTACCTATTACCATTGTAGTATCAATGGTTCTTACACTACATCTGAAACACATTGAGCTATTTTAAAATTATCTTATCAGGACTTACACACTGTCTTAATTAAAACCCATTATATTATTTTCTAAATCACTCCACTTCATAAATGAGGTTTCCATAAAACTTCCGCCACTCTTTACTTTTTTCACTCCACTCTTGAGTTTAATTTGATTCAAACAATTATTTAGTGGCTACTATTCAGATCTCAAAAAGTAACAATTAAGTTTGGACCTACAATACTTTGAACGGATGCTTTAGATATCTCATAATTGTATGTTTTGACATGCTACCCATTAATTTCGCAGTACTATCATTCCAAAGTTCCCAGATGTAATCTAATCGCCATTACATATTTAAGTCGTATTCTATGTCTTGTAAAAATAAACGGCAGACGATTTACAAAAGAACTGCGTGGATATTAATAGTAAACTGAAATACATATTAAATGTTTTTATACTTAAAAGAATAATTATTATATTTCTGTGTTATTTAGAAATAATTGCAAAATATAATGTATACAGATTTTCAGATGAATTTAGATACTGTTACCTTTTTTAAATTAATATTTAAAATCATACTATATAAAATTTAAATAGAGCTTTACCTACGTATTTCTAAAAACTATTTCATGTAATCAGGATGTAGTAGGTCAGCGAGAGTTGCACAATTTTCAACGATATTGGTTACAAAATATTATCAACCATAAGCGTGTATAAACAAAACCTGTAAATGTTGGGATGGTTAAATCCCGGTTCAAGGGGCAATCAATTATGTGTATAATAATTAATAAAATAAAAGTATTACGCTTGGAGGACAAATATATAATGTTAAGTCTACATTTTAAAGACAAGACAAATTTAAATCAATGTAGATAGGAAGGGAAAGTATAGAGAGAAAACGCTCTGAATAGATGCATGATAACACTCATCGAAACCACACGCACAGAATAGCACGGCTGAGATGTTTTAACCTCCAAAAAGAATGTCAAAAGATTATTACAGTTTATACGGGCATATTTAGAGGGGTATCAACGGGGCATAACAGTTTTTCAAATTAAGAGTCAACAGCATTTCAAATTGCATTGGCCCAAGTAATGCAATCACCCGATACTAAGCTAACGTCCGGACAGTAAGTGCATCCGGCTTATGTAATATTATAGATAAAGAATAAAAATATAAACCAAATTAATATAACAAACAAAATACAATTTTGTATTAAATAATTAACGTTGTAAATTGTATATGAATCTAAAAGCAATAATAACAAGTCTACACATGGATTCCATTATGAACAGAATTAGTTAATACTTTTGTGCAGAGATGATTTTAGTTCATTTATCTCCTAGTAATTAAATTAGTTTACTCATGAGTATGGTAGCTAATATATTAGTATTTTAAAGTTTAAATTTCATTATCATTATCAATATAATATAATGTTATCGAGATTAATTACTCCCAATGAATATTATTTTCATTTTCTAAATTTTCTTTTACGTTCTTTACTACCTTTTTTAATGTAGGAGTTAACTCTTAATCGTAAGATTTAGATAAATCTCCTGTCAAAAATTAATAAATATTATTTTTATAGTAGAGATTGGTACAAATAAAATTTTAACTGACCTAAGTCCATTAAATATATTGACGCCATCAAGAGGAAAGCATATAAGGGAAACAAAATATAAAGCATTCCTTTGCGTTTTACATATTCACCAAAATCAATAAAATATACTCGTACATGTACACGTAAGATAAAACGTTGACATGAGATTGCCTGAACGTGACACTTTTAACAACAACAATTTAAATGCATCATTCTCTAAAGAAAATTACCTAAGCTTGTGTTAAAGCAAGGAAAGGTTGTGGTAATTTTCATTAAAGTTATATTCTGCTGTCACGTCAGGGTTAAGTACTAACAAGATAACGTCTCCTTTCAAGGAATTTATCGCGGCATTTGTGGCTCATCCTCTTTAACGTTCACTACCACAGGTAGATATTTATATGGTATTTGTTACACACCATTTTTTTCTGTTTGGAGTAAAAAAAAATACTTAGAATGAACTAGAAATACAACAATGAAGAGTTGTACAAAATCATTTGCCGCTTTAAAAATTTAGCTGAAGTTCATTCGATATTTTAAGACTGCAGCTCATTTCATTCCTGACACATCCTACAAGGGAATATTCGGAAAGATTATCATACAGCAAATAAACTATTGCATCACTGCTACAATTAAATAAAATAGTGACGGATTACTGTATTTTATCCTTGAACGAGCCTTACACAAATTCTTTGGCTAGACATGCACCAGCATAGAACTTCGTAAATGTAGACAAGCATACAGATACAGTTTATCTAGAGATATCTTTCAGATAGTTAGTATAGTTGTGTTGGTATTTTTGGAATGTTTTAATATCATGTCATTGTTCTAAGGTTGATACAAAACATGTTCATGTGGTTTTGTCGTTGCTATCATTGTTACCCATAAGACTAATGAAATAGCTTCTCCTAATGCTCAGTACATTTATAAAGCTTGAGCAAGTAATCTTCATAAGCCGGATCGTTCTTTAATTGTTGGACAAAATATACAATCGGACTTTACAGACAATCATCCAATTCACATAACAAATTAAGTCAAATACATACCTAACCAAATTTATTTCTTAGGCTTAATTAATAGGTGCTTTAGATTTAACACTATAGGATATGGATGGGGTTGAAAAATATCAAACACTAAACAAGTAATACATGGAGGATAAAAAGTCGGATACCAAGAGCCGCCAAATATAATTATCGCTAAGCGTAGTCTAAAACGTTAGGCTCATTCCTGTCTCTCCGTTGTACCACTGGCTTTAGACCTGAAGTTTTGCATGAAGCATCATTTATATACAATAAAACTATGGTTTGGTAAAGTTTAATGGTCACCCCAGGCGATTTGGATGAGCGTTAGTATTTTGTTTTAATTTGGTCTTATGTTCAACCACGATAGCAACGAAAAAATTATAGAACAAATTTCTAATTAGACTGAGTATATATATATATATATATATATATATATATATGCAGACAGTGCGCGAATTGAAGATTTATATAGTTGTAATAGCAGAACCCTACAGGCACTTAAGCAGTCAACCGTGGGAAGAGGACAGAACAACCAAGGCTGTCATATGGTCTTGCGGCAAGTTTCCTTTCCAGAGCGTGGCTAATACTACAGAGTCCGGCTTCGTAGCTGTGGGGATAGATGGGGTCCGATTCTACAGTTGTTATGCACCACCGAGTCTCTCCATGGATGAATTCACCGACTTCCTGGACCGGCTGACCGAGGACGTGAAGCAGCACTATCCGGTGGTAATCGCCGGCGACTTCAATTCCTGGGCAGTTGACTGGGGCAGCAGGGCGACCAATGCAAGAGGTAAAGCACTTTTAGAGGCCATCGCCAAACTGGACGTAGTCCTGTTCAACACTGGTGAAACCCCAACGTTTACCAAAGGAGAGGCAAGTTCCATCATCGATCTGACATTTGTCAGCAGCAGCCTCATCAAGCGCAGCCATATCTGGAAAGTGATGGACATTTACACAGCCAGTGATCACAGTGCTCTATTCTGGGAAATAGCGACGAGCCCGAATCTTAAAAGACCAACCATGCGATCAGTCGCGGTTGGATGGAGAGCGAAATCTTTCGACCCATCTGCGATGGTAGTAGTTTTTGATAGTAGTCTGATCGTCGGGGAGTGCGCTGAAGAGAAAGCTAATGATCTAATGAAGAGAGTTGCTCAGGCCTGCGATGCGAGTATGCCGCGGAAACGTGGCATGAGCAAACGCCCTGCGGTACACTGGTGGAACGATCAGATCAGTGTCCTTCGTAAAGAATGCCAGAAGAAAAGACGAATATCTCAGCGTGGCTACCGACGACCTAATTCTGCGGAGCTGGTGGCAGAATACAAAACAGCGCGCCGCCGGCTGAACAAAGCTATCAAAGATAGCAAAAGGCAATGCTGGGAGGAGCTCATAAATGAGGTAGACAAGGATCCGTGGGGCAGACCGTACAAGGTGGCTATGACCCGCCTAAAAAACCAGACAACACCGTCGCCCACATGCCCACAATTTCTGAAGACGATCGTTACCGCACTGTTCCCTAGGCAACGGAAATTCGAATACCCGGTAGTGCAGTGTGAACTGGAAGAAATCCCGCCAGTTTCAGAAAACGAACTGATGGAAGCGTGTAACCGAGTAGGGAATAGTAAAGCACCGGGATTAGACGGAATCCCAAACATCGCCTTAAAAACAGCAATTAAGGCAGCACCAGCACTGTTCACTGACGTCTACACCACATGCCTCAAAGAAGGGATTTTTCCTCGAAAGTGGAAACAGCAACGACTGGTACTGCTTCCTAAAGGAAAAAAGCCACCAGAAGAACCGTCATCTTACCGTCCACTATGTATGCTAGATACGGCGGGTAAGATACTTGAACGAATCATCCACCAGAGGATTGAGGCGATAGTCGATCCACTCCTGGCAGACAATCAATACGGTTATCGAAAAGGACGATCAACCCTGGATGCGATCAACCTGGTTGTAAACACGGCCAAGGATGCAATCGCAGGAACTAGGTGGAAGCGTGGTACGAAGAAATACTGTCTAGTGGCCGCTTTAGACATCAGGAATGCATTCAACTCCGCAAACTGGGATCGGATCATGCAAGCCCTACAAGAGAAGGACGTGCCAGAATACCTATGCAGGATAGTGGCTAGCTACTTCACGGATAGAATCCTGAAATATGACACAAAGAGTGGCCCAACAGAATATGAAGTTACTGGAGGTGTTCCACAGGGCTCAGTTCTTGGTCCTTTGTTGTGGAATATTATGTATGATGGCCTCCTAAGAATACCACTACCAACTGAAGCAAAACTTGCAGCATTTGCAGATGATGCAGCCGTAGTGATTGTCGCGAAGCATCTTGAAGAGATAAAACTAATCTTCGACATCGTATTTAGACGTATTAACCTATGGTTGGATATGATGTACTTGGAGCTAGCCAAGCATAAGACCGAAGCAGTTATTACCGGCAGAAAAGTAATGGAAACTGTCAAGCTGAATGTCGGCGTACAAGAAATCACATCACAACCATTTATTCGATATCTGGGAGTGATGCTTGATGCCCGACTAAACTGTAAGCAGCAAGTAGACCACGTGAGTGCCAAAGCATCAGTAGTAAGAGCAAGCCTATCACGGCTCATGCCTAACGTTGGAGGCCCAAAGCAGTGCAGAAGGAGCTTACTTTCGTCAGTTGTCACCTCGGTGCTGACTTATGGAATCTCCATCTGGGCGGATGCCCTTGAAGTCCAAGAGACAAGAAGAAAAGTCGCATCCATCTATCGACTAAGCGCCTTGAGAGTGTCCAGTGCCTTCCGCACAGTATCAGAAGAAGCGGCGTGCGTTATTGCCGGAATGCTGCCTGTCCGAGTGCTAGCCGAAGAAAGGCGAGCCCTCTATCAACGACGAAAATCATCTGCGTCGAGTCTTGATGAACTTAGGACAGAAGAACGGCAGTATAGTATACGCCGTTGGCAAGTGCAGTGGGATGACGCGGAGAAAGGTAGGTGGACGTACCGCCTAATACGACAACTGGATGCCTGGCTGAATAGAAGTCACGGAGAGGTCAATTACTATATGACACAAATACTATCAGGACACGGTTGTTTCCGAGCATATCTCTATCGCTTTAAGCACGATAATTCGCCGGAGTGTCCGTCCTGTCCTGGAGTCTCCGAAGATGCAGAACACGTATTCTTTATGTGCCCTAGATTCAGTTTGCAGCGTGACAACCTGGGAACTATTCTTAACCGGACACTGCATCCAGAAACACTAGTAGAAGCTATGCTGTCATCGAAAGCTACATGGGACGCCACCAGCACATTCGCCATGGAGGTGCTGAAAGAACTAAGGTCTATTGAAAGGCAGAGGTACAAACTCCGCAATAACTAGACGAGAAGAAATGACTTCAACCACCTGATGAAAGAGCAGAAATGCTAGATTCTCTCCCTGCGATGTAATGCCTAACGGCGGTTTCCACAGGTATTCAAAGACTGGAGTATAGGGGAAGTTTTTTAGTCGGTATTAGTATTGGCTACAGTCACCAACCAATGTTCGAGTCCGACATACCCAGGCAAAACACCTAAGCCTGGCATGCGGAAATGCATTTTTTTCACAAACCCCTAAAAAAAAAAAAAAAAAAAAACACACACACACAACTTTTACAAATGTTCTATATATATACATATATTAAAAATAAATATAAATATAAATAAATAAATAAATATATATATATTTGTGTGTGTGTGTGTGTGTGTGTGTGTGTGTGTGTGTGTGTGTGTGTGTGTGTGTGTGTGTGTGTGTGTGTGTGTGTGTGTGTGTGTGTGTGTGTGTGTGTGTGTGTGTGTTGAAATCATATCTGAGCTGTCAAGAAATTACACCGATACAGTTCCAGAGATATCTTATTGACCTAATGTGTATTCTTGTTCAAATAGACATGAACGTTTAAGAGCCCATTTCAGCAGTGACAGTGTGTTATCGTGTTTTAGGTTCTTGTAATAAAAATCATTGGCGTATACGGTTATTTAGAAGTAGATTTTGTCCATGTACGAGTTCGCGATGACATCTTTTATAATGCATTTCATTGTTTCATCGTTGAATTCTACATGCAACAACCAGTGGATTGTGAATAAATCAACAGGTGACAGTCAGTTATATAAATATTTTTTAGTAAATGGTTTTATACACTATAACTATTGGTAAATCAAGAATGGAGGCTCACCTTTATTATTAGGAAGAAAGTAAAAATTTTCTACTGGGTGTATAAAATTTTACACCCCAAAGTAAATAGGCAGGTGTAAACGTACCGTAATTATTTTTTAGTTTTTGTAGAAATTACTTCATTACAAATTTACCTGTAATTATATTTAATCAGAAATATTAAAATTTCACATTTATAAAGAAAAATATATCATAACTGCATTTTGATACATAGATGTGATATGATTCTTATGAGACACAGTTGTAACATAAATATATTTATTTTTACTTGTTTTTACTTTTTACAACAATAGTCGTTTTAATGTATACCAAATTTCTAAACGGAAAAGTTAATTTAATTTAATACGTATTCCTTTAATTATACCTGCACATATTCAAGATAGGTATTCTCACCAAAATTTGAATATTGTAGTATTCTAGGAATAACAGTAATTATAAAATAAATTTTGTACGAATTATGTATACATTTATTGTAATAGAATTGTACCTCTGGAACGTTTTAAATTTTCTTCAAACCTCCACGCGCAATTATATTGTTTATTTAATGTATTATTTATTTGTAGTTTCTAGTCTAGTATTTTAATATAATTTGTAAGACTTCGACTGTACAACACTTATAACTATATTTACTACTGGTTATATTTTTTTTAATTTCATTCAAAGTTCCACTTGAAATTATTTTTTTTTATGTTATATTTATTTGTAGTTTTAGTCCAATTTTTTAAGAGAAATAGTGAAACTTCAGCAGTATAATATGTGTTTATTCAAGTACACATGTAAAAGAGTTCGTTACGTAATAAATATTCTAATCAAGCCACTGAAGTAAAGTTATTTATTCAGGAAATAATATTTATATTATATGTTTCTAAATATACAACAAAAACATTTGTTTAATAATAAGTATCGATAGGGCCACTATTTAAAGCTTGTAACAAGCTTGTAACATTTTTAAATATCGGAATACCATAAAGAATCCCCACCATCTCAATGGTCGTGTATGTGTCGGTGTTGGCGTCCAACGTTATGGAAGGGATATTACAAATATGTAGAATAACATTTTTCAATATCGGAGTACCATAAAGAATCCCCACCATCTCAATGGACGTGTATGTGTTGGTGTTGGCGTCCAACGTTATGGAAGGGATATTAAAAATATGTAGAATAAAATTTTTGAATATCGGAGTACCATAAAGAATCCCTACCATCTCAATGGACGTGTATGTGTTGGTATTTCTCTTAGGTCGTTCAATGGTTGTAAATTAATTTTATGCTTGCTGGAAAAATATCCAGTGTTGTGGTAAGATTCGTAAATTTAAATCTATGAATAAAAAATTGGTTAAATTCAACTATATTTTATATGCTGATTTCATATAAATTTATCTTGGTGGCAAAACCACATATCTACACTAACACACATAAGATTGGTTTGCGATTGTTTTCCATCTTGTATTATTTACATCACAGTTTTTAAGATTTACCACTAACTTCGTGAGTGGGATTATTTTACCAGAGGATATTATATTAGTTTCATAATACACAAGTTTTTATAGAGCTCTGTTGTAGATATAATACGTCTTAATGTACCGAACCATAAAATTATTAAAGAGAAAGAGTTTTATAGGTAATTGCTTTGCATTTCTGTAGTATTCAGCGATTTACATCAATTTAATTATTAGAAACTAAGAGCATTGCTTTGGTAATGTACTATTGAGCAGGAACACTCCAGACCACGCATAGTTTAAAGGATTCACTGAGGATGATTACAATTTCTTAAACTTTCAATCTAAAAATAAATCCATTCTTGAGAAGTCAGAGAGATAAAATTCAGACAATGAATTTTACAACCTGTAGGCAGACAGAAGATTGATTGGGCTAGCCTATTTTAGAGGCTTTAATGATGTTCAGCTAATTCAAATAATGCGTCATAAAATTTCCAATAATTCCACTGATATAATATTCCTTAAATTATCTTATGCATGGTTTTAGCACATGTCTAACAATATGTGTAAATGAATCTTTGTTCAAAATATAAATTCTGTATGTCAGTTTATTCTCGAGTTACCTTTTGGATAAACAGGGGGAAATAACTAATATTGTTCTATTCCCTCCAGTTATAGTCGTTGCTAAACTTCAGCCAACTAACGTTATTTAGATGACCCAGTCAATGAAACTTTCATTCATCAATAGTATTACTTTAATGACCTCATATTACTGAACCGCTTAGTTTAGTTTAGTGTGAGGAGTATAGAATAATAAATTAATTAAACGAAACACAGATCACAGTGACCCGCAACCGCGTGCCTACGCCAATTTTCTAACTATTCTCGTATTATATATTATAAAGGACGAATTTAAATGTACTTTCCCTACTATTTAAAATTTTTTAAGTTCATATCGATTACGGATTGCTGACCACTATTGTTATTCCTGTTTAAACTCCCATTGCTAATTACCAAGATACAGTTGATGTGTAAAAGGAACGCATTTGAAGAACTTACCTGCAGAGAAAGAATTAACTGTGATATGATGAGATATAGAAAACTGTGACTTTGCCCTGCAGTAATGTCAAGCGGATTAGTTCGTACCTCGCTGGATTTTCCAGACCATTATTTTACCCAGGGACATTTCTCCCAGAAGTGAAATAAACCAACTGAGATTAACAAGCTATTTGTTCGATGAGCATTGAATATGTAGCTTTCTTTGTTTTCATAACAGTCTGATTAATATTTTATGGACTACTTAGGAGTACTCCACACCAATTATCGTTTAAAAGGCTTTATTCTAGTCTGCAACTAATATCATTCTAGAGAAATCCTTTGGATAGACAGATAGGCATCAGAAAAATACATTTTCACATTCAAAAATCAAAAGAGAGTATGTAATAAGTGATAGAATAACACGGCAATCAGTCAATTCTAATAGATAGAAAAGCGCCTTAATGGAATTCATTCTAGTTTATGTGGAAATGAAGTTATATGTAAAACCTAGCGTCAAAATATGAAAACATTCCCGACATATATAGCGGATAGTTAGGATACAATAAGGTTCTTCATGATCCACATCTGAAATTGACAGTTCTTACATAAAAAACGATACATTCAAAATTTCAAGCCTATAGCTCAATTAGTTCTTGAGATATCCTGTAGAGTACAATTATGTATACAGCCAGAGAAAAGTTTTTGCCGAAACCCTACGTGACAATTAAGAAAAATGTTAATAATTGCAAATATATTTATTCACCTTACATCCTTTTCGGTCCAAAACCCTGAGTTACAAAACTTGTTACACCTCAACCAACTCCCATAGAGAGATATGCACCATCTACCTTGACTAACTCTGTCATTAAGGATCGAAATTTTGAAAAATTTAGCACACAGATCGTTTGTAAATCTCAAGTATTAGTTTTAAACGAAAATATTCCTTTAACTTTGAAGGAGCTTGCAGAGGAATCTTTTATACAGGCTGAAGAGACATCACTGTTAGAAATGTGATACTAATAAAAATGAGCTAAGAAATTCTAAAGTACATTATTCCTTTTTCTCCCTTCAAGTTTTCAGTTTCTATCAATAAACTCTAGGTAGATTTTTATTTTAGGTCGTATAATAGAAGATAAATAGTACATCAGTGGAAATTAACTCAAATTGTATGTTGCACAAAAAGTATGTCTCTAATAGGGTTTTAGTATGGCGTATATGTATTATTATTAAGTTATAGAGGAAAATAATATAGGAGAATACCATGATGTAATTTCTCAAAAACTTTAATTTTACATACAGATTGACACAAAAACCTATGATTTCTATGGTTTTTTAATTTTTCATCAATATATTCTTTTCTATAAACAACAAATTATATCATTGTCAACTTGTTTCTTACCAAAGTACCTCAAATAAGTTTTGTACATGATATATACAATATCGATATTGCCAGCCCATGAAGCACAAGGGCAAGCGTTTGGCCCTTATCACGCCATAAGTAAAACTTTATGAGAGCAATAAGGGACATCGAATACATTGCGGCACTTTTTCAATATTGCAATGCCATAAACATCTCCACACTCGGGACTGTGGCGTTCATATTGTGGTTCACTGTAAGGTAGGCCACAATTATTCAGATATTGTGACCTAATACACACATCAATATACAAGTGATACTCTTCAAGAATAATATTATTAATATTTGATTGAATAAAGAACATAAAACATAACAAGTAGTTTGGATTTCTAAAGAGTACTCTGGGTTCCCATGAATGAATAATGTCCTCAGACAATAGCTTGTTCGTCTTAATGTTTCTTAATGTACCATTTCCCGGTACATTTACTAAACGGATCCCATACCCCAGTAAATGTTCCAAAACCACAGCTTAATGTAGACGAACCCAATGTAATACATTACCACAACGACCTTAATCTGGGATGAATAGCACAACACTCTGCTGTGGTTCTACACTTTAAGCTCTATTACATATTTGCATCGTGAATTTGTTTTTAAGTTTGTCGAATACATTTATGTTGTGTTTTATATTTTTTACCTTACTTCTTTACGTACTCTAAAACTTTTATAATTTTTTGCTTAGTGCAACAACTGAAATTTGAACCAACCGAGTGTAGAATTCTATATAACCTAACGAAACAGTTATTGCGCAGACAGACATATATACCTATCCTTAATACTTTTAAACCCAAAATCAAATTTTCTGCAGGTTTTTCTTGACCTAAGAGGAACTTTGGTTCGCTTAAACGCATCAAGTTTCATTATTGGAAATAGGTGAACCCACGTATATCCAGTAGAAACCATTCTATAAAAGGTTTCTACTGCACAGACTGACAGACAGACGAAGGATAAAAACATAATTTTTAGAAGACCTTTGAACCTCCTTAATAGTGCATAATTTATTGTTATATTCTTCAATTGCAATCTGTTTCAAACCAAACCTCCCTTGATACCGTATAGAAGTTCCACGACAAATCTTTTAGTGGCGAGTGCAACACAATTGTCTGTGATAACGTCCGCAGTAGAAAACCTGCAGCAGGGGATCCATCAAGCGCTCGGCGACAGTTATTGTGATGTATCGGTCAAACCGTAGCTTTGTAACTTGTTATTGCAATATCAGAAGAGAAACAGTTTTAAACAATATAACATTAATTTTCCACTTTAATGATAGAAAATATATGATTCTTCTTGGCTCAACATTTGTGTCTGCCTGTCACCCACACGACATCTCGATAAACGAACTGACGCAACGATTGGTTTGCATGAAGCTTAATTTTCATGTACGCATCCGTATTTAAATGCATATTTTAGCCTTAAATGCAGCGCTCAAAATTAGTTTTTTTAACTTTTGAAATTTAAAATATTTATGTGTGTTGTTTTAGTATAAAACATAATAGTCACCCGATGTAGTTGGCAACATATTAGTTACATTCTAGAGTTACATTGAAAAATTTTTTGTTTGTTTGTTTAATCTTACTTTTTGAAATAAAGACTAATTTGGATTTTTGTAAAGAATAAAGAACCACTGAGTACGTCACCAATTATATGACGTAGCCTTTTGTACATCTTTTGCAATAGTTTGTTCTTATTAACAGGCATTCACGTTACAAACTAAAAACCTAACTATGTCATATCGATGTAACATAAAAATCTGTTGGGTATAATTTTTATAGACAATTTTTACTTTTATAATTAATTAAAATCATGTGACATGCAAAATATTTGTGTGCAAATGCATAACTTATTTTGAACTCACACATTTTAATCTTAAATTGTTTTATGAAAAATAATTGCTACTTATAATACATACATAATGTTCTAATATAGGTATGGCACAGCGTTGTTGCTGACGTCAGTTTAATCTCAGTTCCAACACGGGGCTGAAAATCTTACACATTTCCGGTTACAACATTTTTTTATAATCTTGTCTACATATTAGCTCGTCCTATTATTTTGGCAATAGTTAAAAATGTAATACCATTGCATCATTGTAAAATTTGCTATGTTATGCAACATTGCTATCTTGCATTATTTATCTCAGGATAATTCTGGAACAAAACAATCTCCACGCTTTAGATTTTCCCAATCAATTAAAAAAAAAACAAACAAAAAATGCACGTGGTATGGTAAACTCTTGTAAGTTTGTAAGTGCAACAATAGTGAGCTACAGAATAGTAGTATTTTATATTTAATACAATTTGGGGGGAATATATCCTTTTATCATATTCGGTACTCATTTTTTTTAACAATACTCTTTTTATTGTAGTAATTGATTAGCCATAGTCAAGGACCTTAGAATATTTTTACCTGCGTAGCCAAGGATACTGAAAGAATACTCTGTTTATGAAATACAGAATAACTACGAGTGTGCACCTTGTTTACGTAAAAAAGAAGAGCAGGATCTAAATGTATTCTTCAAAGTAATATTTATTACATTTTAAATCTTTTAAATGCTCCTTTATATAATAGAGATAGGATTTAAATATTAAAGTTTATTTTTAAGTTTAACTTTCACATTTTAATGTGTTACATTTCTGTGTTTACTGCAGCTTATTATGCATTGTTTGATGTACAATTGAAGGAATGTACAGTATTACAGACGACCCAGATCTGTCAAAATTTATTTTAATATAAGTTACGTTGCTTACTTACGCTGTAATGTTGAGTTTGTACGCCGCAAACAGACTTATAATTATATTGTCATATTTGCAGTTTAATATTGAACGGAATGTTACCAAAACTTTTGGCATAGGCACCAACTTTCCCATTTATGTGACTCTCGTGGATTTTTTATTGTGGTTAAGTATATGTTATAATCCAACAAGAAGAACTCTGTAATGTATTAGAACTAAATACAGTTCTGTAACTTTTTAATTTTAAAATTTGGGCTTTAAAAGTACAACGATTTAAAGTATATTTTAAAGTTATGAATTGTAACAAATTCTTTGGCTTTTCCTAAACGACATAAAACAAAGATTTAAGAGATAGTTTACTAGTTTGAACAATAAACGATAAATCCAATACTTAACGCACGGCGTTTTAATACCGATAATTACCTTGCCGCTATCAGAGCAATTTATTACTGAGTGTAATTGCCCTCGGCAAACTATTAACATCAGCACTTTGTGATTTGTGGTAACAACATTACAGATCGTGATAGCCACATTTTCCAATCTTATTTCGTTACAATATGCAAATTGCGTATGACATTTTTTTAAAATTACACAACCAAACAGTATGCTATTGAAGCTATCAAATTCAATGAGCTGTCAAGACTAGATGTAAGCTTTAATAAAATGGTAAAGGAAAGGTTATTTTCATATAATTTTCAGTAAGTAATTCTAGATTCAATAAAAAGAAATGAAAAATGACTTTGTTAGAGGTGAAGTTAGGACTATAAAGTCCTCTCTACCACTTAACCTCATACAAATTAAACTAACATATGTATACATTTATAACTAAAACTTAGTCTATTTATTTACATTACGTATAAAATGAATCTTAAAATCAAAACAATCATCAATAATTAATGTAACTATATACAAATTTACAATAATATCGCAAGACACACACCCGCATTCATTCAACCTGCATGCAATTGCCCTAAGTACCGCACACCAAAGCCGCTAACCGCTATACCCCCTGAGCCCCCAGCATCAAGGCCCTGACCTCCGCCCCAAAGCGAGCGCGCTTATCAATGGCTCTGATGTTAACAGGTAAAGCATTCCACAATCGGCAGGCAGAAACTGTAAACGATTTGCTAAAGGTAGTTGTTAATTGAATTGGGATAGATAATAAGGATGTACCCCTCCTTGTACTTCGTTCACTTATTTCAGACATAAATCGAAAGTATTCTATCATGTATTGTATTAAATCATGGTATTCTATTTAAATTACAAAGATAATAATCTGATGAATTGAAGATATCAGTACACAAATCTAGATCTCTGGAAGTGCAAAAAAATTCTTGGTTTCCATTAGACACTAAGCTAATCAACGTTTGTTGCGCATAATGCATTAGTTATACTATATACTGGAAGGTGTTGGTACCTATACATCCGGCCAGCTAGAAAACCAAGTTAATCTGTTAAGAAATTTTTCAATTGATAGTATATATCTCTAATACTTCGAAAATTGTAGGACTCATTTTGTCTTTGTTTACGTAAAATAAAGAATCCTTAAGAATTTACATGAATACATCTACATGTAGATACATAATAATGTCAGTATTTCTCAAATACAGATATATTTGAAGAGAGTTCGATTTTTTTAATAGAGAACACCAATATTTTAGTATGCTAAATATTGGTTCTAGTAAAACAAGTCTACACAACAACAGAGCGAAAACAACATACCACTATTTGGCGACGAATTGCCTGCCTGACTGTAAACATAGCACTGGAGTAGTGGTACAAGTCTATGAGTCTGCATTACATAATTGAAGTAAAATATTTATAGTCAGTAATGCTCATTAACAACAATTAATATACATTTTATAGTTAAGTATCTTAAAAGTTTAAATGTGTCTGTATTCAAGTATTGTTAATTTACTGTATAATATGATGTGAAGTTGAGTGGTTGAGTGGAACTCCTTCTCTTCAATAAGGGCATTTTTCATTTTATATTCAGTTCATGATAGAAAATACAAAAGTAAATGGGTTTATTAATTTTATTTTTGAAAATGCTTTACTAGGGTAAATGGTAAATTTATATAACCTAGGTTCGAGATTTCGTCTACTAAAATTAAGGATTTTCTCTAATTTTGAAATTATTTTGCCGATAAATAAAAAAATTATTAACGTTGTGATTTTACGAGTTTAATGTTATAACGGCATATTTTCATTTGTATAACATATTATAAGATATATAAAATAAATCTGAAGAATATATATGGTAAAGGCCAACAGTTTTATTTTTCATAAAACTGTAATTCCTTTTGTTTGACCTCAAGACGTACCTTATGAATTATAACAAACTTTTTTCAATATACTACGTACAAATAAGGTAATTTTTAGCCCTATTACGTTTCTAATGTCAAAAATATATTTTGTAATCCACTCTAATGTTTTAAGGTATTACAATTTGGTGCTAATTCTAGTTTTTGCCATTTTTATATTGGGTTCCAGTAGTTTCTATAACATACTGTTTGAATATAAAAAGAAAGCAAAAACATCTTTGTGCTGAGAGTTAGTATTTATATTTTGTTCTTTCAAAAGTAATATTTTTTGTTTTTTCTTTTTTCTTTAGGTAGTATTTTTTTAATAGTAGTAAGGAATTTTTGTGTGTGTTTTAGTAGTGGTTTTATTTGAATTTTTCTTTATGTGTGTTAAAACCTTATTAGGTTAATGCTGCAACGTAGTTGTTTTTCATTTATATAGTGTAATTATTTTACAAAATGCAGCAGTGATTTCAGAAAAAACTACATTATGTGGTTATAGCTCTCAACTCAACAACTATATAGTTTGTGTCATGGAAACTATTTATAAACTATTACCATATAAATATAACATGCGAATGACAAACTGTTAATATCACCTATCGATAGTTATTTTTCGATAATGTGTACAACTATTTACGGTATTTAAGCAGTAGTCATAGATTCCTTAATATTTACCATGATCACGTGATGTTTTATGCCTCGAATACTTCCTAACATCTTCATACTTTGTGTATCACGGCATCTATCCTGAAACAGGAAACGGTAATATCCTGTTTTAGTTCCCATAGTAATTCTACTCTGGTAAACTTGTTATCATTATACTGCAAGGTAAAATTTGGTTCCTATCCAGTGATAAAGAACATACTGTACAAGATCACACGGACCAATATTATTATTATTAGCGCTACGTAACTACAGATCTTATATGGTTATTTCGTAACCCTCACAAAACCACCGTTCATTAACCATAATAATTATTATGTAGTCCTTGTGTAACTACAAATTAAGTAACATTTGTTCAACCACAGTACGTGTACCGCTATAATTATTGTCTAACAATGTTGTAACCACAGGTTCTGTACCAATATAATTGTAACATAACCATCATGTAACCACAGCGGAAGTTATTTTATAATTACTATGTAATTCTCAAGTAATGAATAGCAACCGCTGCAACCCACCTGGAACTACACCTCTGGAGGCTGTGAGTAACTCCTCGGTGGGGGGATGGGGGATTGTAATATCAGATCCTGGTCACATCCAAGGACTGGACTAATAACCTCACTTTCTACGGGGGGAATAGTGAAAAGGCTTGGTCAAGTTAAGGGATTGAAACTTTTTTCAGGGGGCTTTATTCAGGGCGTGTACGAGAACACATTTGTTAGTATACCCTTGAGGGTGTATTTTCACTCCTTGATCATGACCAACGTCTGGCACTACACTCTCCAGTAGGAGCAGGGGGTGAGTTATTCAGGTCTGATACATATATACTAGTGGAGATATACACACCAGTGGTTGTAGTTCCAGTCCCTTGACAAAATCAGGCCTTTGAACTACAACTCCCGGCGATCTAGTACCAGTGCTGTACACGTACACTACCTGAATAACGTCCCCCAGGCGTGCAGTGACAAAGCGTGACATGCTACGGACTGTTACTACACTCCCTTTGTCACTGAATCTCTCCTGACAGCGCACCAACAATTAGATGTTATACCTATTAACTTACAGTATCTCAATAGACAAACAATGTTTATATACACGTTTTAGTGTATTAGAGTTTGTTTAAATACGCTTTTCTTCTCTCTCATATTTTATGATGTGCACAGGAGTTTTTCGCCCATTGAATTGACAATAAACTGGTTGCAGAGTTTCCATTAAAATTATTCTTTAAAATAACAGGAGATAAATGTTTACTGAGAGATATTCAAACGAATACAAACCTTATTACTATCATAGTGCATGTATTTTGTATGCAGGTAAACTTAAAACTATTAAGTTTAATACCTTAATACCTCTCTTAGCTGTTTAAAAATTGTCAGTACAGTTCTTACACTATTTCCTCCGTGTAACCTTCCACGCTGACCGGAAACAGACACTCTGAATAGAAGCATTTATATATAGTAGATTCATTTGGAATACTAATATGGTCTAAGTATGCAATGTGTTTAACTTTGTAACATACTTACATCAAAGTGCTTAAAAAAAATTATTACTAGACCAGCAAATACGTGCCTAGTCATGTAGAAGTTATTGAAAAACCTGAAAGCTTTTGATTTATACAATCTTTGGTTTAATACTGATTTATTTATCTTGCAATTAAAAATAAAGAATATGCATGAATCAACAAACCTCAGAGTTCTAATAATATGAGTTTACTTTTTATTTTTGCCTGAATCAAGTCTTTGGATGTATTGCAAGGGATTTTTTATTTGCCTTTAAAAATATTTAGTGTCCGCAGGTCACCATTTAGATTTGTATAAAGGCTTAAAGAAGCAGTATCTTTTAATTTCACTAATACTATAATTAATGCATAATACTCACGTAGTTATTGACCAAATTATACTACAACCCATATGTATCCTTTCAAATAGCTCAATATCATTGTCATTACTGTCTACGTAGAACTTTCGTAAAATTTATTTCAGATAACATTATCATAATTAAGTAACGTAATTTAACCACCTATTCATTACCTTTATTTGATATTAATTTCGGTTTTGTTGAGGCTAGCGAGAACCTCTGATGTTAGGGAACAAACTCCACCAACTCCAACAGTCAACACCTGCAGTAGGCTAGACCTATCGAATTGCCCGTGAACCCCAGAATCTCGAAATTTGCAGTTAGTATATTAGTGCCACTCCTGGACATCCATAAGGTTTCCCAAATTCAAGTGACACATCGGCTTTTGCTGTGCCCATTCTTCGGTTCAACTACAAGGTATAAACCAGCCAGAAGTGATCCCTTCTGGGTAATATGAAGATCTTAGAATATATTTTTTATTATGTATTTATTAATATTAAGAACAAGCAAATTCAAACAAATATATATTCTATTTAGTTAATTATTAATCAAGGCCAATAAAAATCACTACACGTCTGCATTCACCTTTTAACCAACTCAAACTGACTAAACTCCAATAGTAAATAGCGATGGTCACGCCAGAAACAAGATGGCGGCAGAAGGAGGAACGAGAGTAGGCCTTTTTTTACTGGTCAATTCTAGATGAAATTCTTTAAACCATACTGAAACCCCGCATTTGTTTATTACAAATATAGGATTTACTGTTAGTTAATTTTTTAGAATAGTCATCCAATCCGACCTAATTTCAACTGACAGTTGGCTAATCGGTTGGTTGGATAGTTTAATGTATGAAGCCTTATTAATATTTAAAAAATAAGGTTATCGACATAATTGTATGTAACAGTATAAAATGTAGTTGCTATAGATAAAACGTAGGTGAGCCAAAATGGCGCTTAACGTAAGGCTAAAAATACAAAGAAAACACGAGAAAAGGGCTAGCGGAAAAGTAAAAAATAGCACATCTATGTGGGACCTAGACTATCGAAGGAGTTTCGATAAAAAGTCAACTTATACTGTTTCTATTTTCTAACACCCATGGACAAAACTTTAATCTTAATGCACTGTCCCTTTGTTGAAAATATTGAACTCTTTGTAAATGATGTGGTTAAAAAGTGTTTCCTTTTAATGTTCTCTAGACTGTATAAAGAGATATTTTATGTCAATTTGAAATTCAACTAGTACTAAGTTGATAACTACGCTGTATCATGTGATTTTCTTTTTCGCGTATAGGCTGTATTACAGGGTGTTATCTCGAACTATTGACGGTTAATAATAACCTAGGAAAATATCCATTTGTTCGTAGGTTATTGAAAAACCGATGCAATTTTTCGTTATTAGGTATTCTGCAATTTAGAAATGATCTTTCATATTCACGTTTAGCTGCCCAACTATTTCCATTTGCAAAATAATAGACGAAAAAATACCTGTGTACTCTTGATTTCAAAATTGGTATGGAATCTTATAGTTACGAAAACACAAAAAAAGTACAAATAATGAAATAATACACACACACCGCACAAATATGAGAGACTAGTTACTGGAACACCTAAATTTTTACACAGCTGTACAATAATAACTTGAATTCTGTGATTGCTTCATCAGTGTTGCCAACTATTGATTTTCAATAAACTAAAAGCATTTCAATTTACGCAATTTACATCTTGTTTCAAATCGTACAATGTTTTGTACAGTATTTTTTTTATTATCTAATTGACTGATAAAAAAATATTTAAATTATTTGTATTTACAAAGATTGTTCATTTTATAAACAGATATTGCATTTGGTTCTAATATCTTTTTGCGTCGATATATTTTTAAACATTGTGTTTCTTTATTATTGGCCTATTTTATGTCATTATTTTCTAAATTACAAATCTTTGTAAATACGTGTTTATTGTGTTTATTACTAATTTAATAAAGGTAATTAATATAAAAAGAATATTTTAAAATTTTTCAGATAAAATAAATCATTTATTAAAAATATTGCAACGATAAAACAATTTTTAGATGACGTAAAGAAACCCAGAGAATAATACTTTAAAACCTGCTATGGGACACATGACGTATTCCTACTTTGTTAAAATAAACGTATTTTGTGAACGTTTTTTTTCTTTAATGCTAGATCTTAAAGGATGAGAGACGTTGTATATTTCATTATAAGAATACTAATAGTAATTTAGTTCTAAAATTACAGGGTTTGTGTGCTGTTCTCTATTAAGAAAAAAATATAAATCTATTGAAGACTAGTATAATTTTGCATTTGTCTAATATTAGTCTAATAGATAATAATAGTAATTCCAAGCGTTTAGCAGCAATTATTTTGCACGGAAATGATTTATGTTAGAAGGAAGAGGCGGCGTTAATGTTTACTTAGGTTACAACGCTGGATAACCTCATACATAAAGCCCTAACACGATAATGTCTCGTTAGCAAGAGAATTATTTTGCCGTTGGTGGTTGAACCCAATTACAATCTTAATTCAGTGTTCACCTGAAACTATATCGTTTGAATAATATCGTGTATTGATTAGGTTCGTAATGTACTTTAATGTACTTTACTTAAATGTAATATTAAGACGGAATTTAAATCAATTAAAGACTAGCATGATTTTTGCTTTCTTTAATGAACATGAATGAAATCATTAAATTAAAGCTTGGTTGTAGTTATTTAAATTTTCTTAATCAACACCGAGGGCTTCGTTTTAATACTAAAAATAACTCAACCCCACTCAATAACCTTTATGTGGACACTGAACAATAATAATGTAAGTTATGGACCTGTCCTACGAATATACATCATCGATCACGTACCAAGTTCAGGTAAATAGTAGCAATAAGCTCTACACTTAACTTGATAACCTGATGAAGCAAACTGATTTTACGAATAATAACTATCAATAGGTTTAGTTTGATAACTGAATATTTTAATATAAATAACACATAAAAGACGTAATTAAACCAAGTCTTTATAATGAATAAATGACTAAGCCATGTTGCATTACCATTCAATTTACAACACAAAAGATGTGGCTACGAAATAACTGATATTGCACATTATTTCTTATTAAAAATAAAATTATTAGCAGTTAACCTCATAATTAGAACATCTGACCTTTTCTGATTACCCATAACTACTATGAAGTAATCAAAACTCTGTAGAAATCAAATGTTCATAAAAATTATTGCTTCAACATAACGGAATCATTAAGGCGTAAGAAAGGTGATTTTCTACTATTGAAATTCTTTTCACTTACAAGTCATTATACTCTAAAACATTTGTAAAAGGAACTACATAACTTAGTCTCTTTATATATTGTGAACTGTGTGGTCTAAGCTAAGCTTTCAACTCATCAAGAGTGTTCTGTAATTCATAAAGAGAAAATCTTCAGTACATATCCCTTAATTAATAAGTAAAGGAATGTTATTATTACATTAGTCTTCTGGGTCATTACTAAGGAAGTATTTAGACAATCGAGGGTGGAAAACGTGTATAACATAGAGTACAGGTGAACGAGTCACTCTCAAAACCTCTCCCCTCATTACTTTATGATAACATTTATTAAAACAATATTCTTTTTTCAACTTGGTTGGTTTTTAGGAACTTCTTTATATTTGCTATAGACCCAAAATTTCAAATTGAGTACCATAACCCAAAAGACAGTGCAGTAAGACTACGAGCAATGATAGCCTTGAAATATTGCTCAATGTTTACCCCTTAATAGCAAAATAAAGTTCAGGGTACATCTCGCTTGATACTAAGAGTCATATAAAACTTTCTGCTTCAGTTCCACCGTCATCGTCATGGGGATATAAATCCTGGTTGTTATAAGTTATGATATTTTTTTAATAATTGCTTTTTCATTGCTCCCTTGTACTGACAGCCTAATTTCGTTTTAACGATCTTAAACCATCTCATCCACTCATTATGTGAGTTATGTATGAGGCAAGATTGAAAGCTACAAACAGACCTATCATCAGGTTGTATAACAGGTAATGTTTACCGTGCCTTAAAAATGCTCCAAAATGTCTACCTGCATGCCAAATTTAATCAAAGAACTCTTCGTGTCTGTACTTTCATGGTATACTCTGATTCATCCTTTGTCCGCTGAGAATAACGATTTCATTCTTCTCAGTTACTCATTTACATTACCGGTTATATTAGTGAAAATACATGAATAATGCATGCATATTTTCACAAATTAGTGTAATAATCGTAAGATAAATATATAATAGAGATTGCACGTATCGTTACACTAAGCAAAACGTATAAAGGGTCAGCTTAAATAAATGTAAAAATTTAAGAGCCGCTTGTACTGACAGCCGCCATCATCGAAGCCCCATAAAAGCAATGTTTAACCGCTTGGAGTTTTATGCCCTTTACTTTAGTATTGGAGTTATGAGTAATATCCCATTTTAAGAAACATCATAAGCATCTAAAGGCGTGTTTGTTATTTTGTTTTACTTATAAATTATTTATAAAAAATAATCAAATCTAATTTATATCATTGTTTAAGTTTTCAAAAATTACGGATTTTACAACACAAATTTTTTTTTATTTATTTATAATATATGTATATATAGAAAATTTGTAAAAGATGTGTGTGTGTGTGTTTGTGTGTGTGTGTGTGTGTGTGTGTGTGTGTGTGTGTGTGTGTGGTGTGTGTGTGTGTGTGTGTGTGTGTGTGTGTGTGTGTGTGTGTGTGTGTGTGTGTGTGTGTGTGTGTGTGTGTGTGTGTGTGTGTTGTGTGTGTGTGTGTGTGTGTGTGTGTGTGTGTGTGTGTGTGTGTGTGTGTAAAGATTATGAAAACTTGCAAAATTGTTCATATTGTTCTATCAGCAATGATGCAGGTTTTACATGATAAACCTGTAAACATTGGTTACGGCACTTGTAAATATATGATATTGCCACTGAGTTCAAAGGCGTAAATATTTGAAATCATATCTGAGCAGTCAAGAAATTACACCGATACAGGTATAACTGTTATGACATTGACATAACTCCAAAATTCCCAGAGATATCTTATTGACCTAATGTGTATTCTTGTTCAAATAGACATGAACGTTTAAGAGCCCATTTCAGCAGTAACAGTGTGTTATCGTGTTTTAGGTTCTCGTAATAAACATCATTGGCGTATACGGTTATTTAGAAGTAGACTTTGTCCATGTACGAGTTCGCGATGACATCTTTTATAATGCATTTCATTGTTTCATCGTTGAATTCTACATGCAACAACCAGTGGATTGTAAATACATCAACAGGTGACAGTCAGTTATATAAATATTTTTTAGTAAATGGTTTTATACACTACAACTATTGGTAAATCAAGAATTGAGGCCCACCTTTATTATTAGGAAGAAAGTAAAACTGTACTACTGAGTGTATAAAATTTTACAACCCCAAAGTAAATAGGCAGGTGTAAACGTAATTATTTTTTAGTTTTTGTAGAAATTACTTCATAAAAAATTTACCTGTCGTTATATTTAATCAGCAATATTAAAATTTCACATTTATAAAGAAAAATATATCATGACTGCATTTTGATACATAGATGTATGATTATTATGAGACTCAGTTGTAACATAAATATATTTATTTTAACTTGTTTTTACTTTTTACAACAATAGTCGTTTTAATGTTTACAAAATTTCTAAACGGAAAAGTTAATTTAATTTAAAACGTATTCCTTTAATTATACTTGCACATATTCAAGATAGGTATTCTCACCAAAATTAGAATATTGTAGTATTCTAGGAATAATAGCAATTATAAAATAAATTTTATACGAATTATGTATAAATTTATTATAATAGAATTGTACCTCTCAAACGTTTAATTTTCTTCAAACCTCCTAGCGCAATTATATTGTTTATTTATTGTATTATTTATTTGTAGATTTTAGTCTAGTATTTTAATAGAATTAGTAATACTTCGACTGTACAACACTTATAACTATATTTACTACTGATTATATTTTTTTTTATTTCATTCAAATTTCCACTTGAATTTATTTTATTTTATCTGTTTAATGTTATATTTATTTGTTGTATTGTTATATTTGTTATATATTATTTGAGTTCGTTAGGTAATCAATATTCTAATCAAGCCAATGAAGTAAAGTTATTTATTCAGGAAACAATATTTATATTATATGTTTCTAAATATACAACAAGAACATTTTTTTAATAATAAGTATGGATAGGGCCGCTATTTAAAGCTTGTAACAAGTAACCCTTTATCACAATGTGCGTCCAACGTTATGGCAGGGATATTACAAACATGTAGGAGAACATTTTTCAATATCGGAATACCATAAAGAATCCCCACTCTCTCAATGGAAGTGTATGTGTTGGTATTTCTCATAGGTCGTTTACTGGTTGTAAATTATTTTTATGCTGGCCGGAAAAATATCCAGTGTTGTGGTAAGATTTTCATAAATATAAATCTATGAATAAAAAATTGATTAAACTGGGCAATTTTGTATATGCTGATTTCATATTAATTGATTTTAGTGAAAAAATCATACATCTAGACTGACATACATTTGAGTTGTTTGCGTTTTTTACATATTATATTATTTACGTCACGTTCTTTAAGATTTAGCACTAACTTCGTGAATGTTATATTTTACCATAGGTTATTATATTAGTATTTGGGTAAAAATGCACCAGTTCTTATAGAGCTCTGTTTTAGATAAACAGGTACATTATAATGAGAATGAGTTTTTCAACGTAATTAATTGCTTTACGCTTCTTTAGTATTTAGTGATTTAAACCAATTCCACTAATATAAACTAAGATTATTGCTTTGCTAATTTACTAAAGAACAGGACACCCCAGACTACGCGTAGTTTACAGGATTCACTGAGGATGCTTACAAAATTTCCATTCAAAATCTAACTCCATTCTTTATATGTCCTGTGACAGTCAGGGATACAGAATTCAGACAATTAATCTTACTGCCTATAGGCAAAAAGAAGATTATTTGGCCTAGGTTACTAATCCCAATAAACATGTTGTTAAGTATTATTGCATTAAATAACTTGTTTTTTATTGCCTAATATGAAAAGGCTACTTTTATTGAATAATAATTATGTATATATTTTTTGGGCAATTTATACTCTATATTTGAATTTGTTTACTAAACTGTATATACTACATTAATCCTATATCTCTTTCTGCGGCCTAGTGCCTACAATACCATTCCTTACTGGATTAAAATATTCACGTACAGTGACAGACCAATGAACCATTGTTTCCCGAATCAGCTGTTTACTGTACACTGACCAACCAATCACAACGGTTGACTTATCAATTGCCCACCTTGCAAGCGTAGGCACGCTTGCTGATTATACTCCCGATCCCGCCTGGGGCACTTATGTACTCTCTAGCCACTGCTTACCATACTTACTCTCTCCCCCATGTGTTACTCTCTCATTTAAATATTAGTTTATTCTATTTGTTGTACATTTACATTAACATTAAAGTCAGTGCTCTGGATTGGCAATCTCTACCAGAACGTCTCTGCTCCCGGACACCCGCGTCTACCGTGCTCTACAGGACTGGCCACAGTGTTATGAACTATTCGTTTGCGGTCGTATTGTGCGTGAGTGAATCCGTGAAGGACATCTTCCGTCTTCACGCCTGCCTACAAGACAGCAGCCTATTTCCAACACTTACTGATCACAACCTGGCCCTCAACAACAGCAGACTACGGTTAGGTACCTCTCATGAAAATAAAGGTAACTGTTTATTTTATACACTTTATTTGAATATGCACTGTTCATAAACTCATTATGTGTAACCTAGTGAACTCTTGTTAAAATCAGTGTGTTCGGCGTCTTCACTGCCTAGTGTGAAGTGGTCCTTCTTAGTCGAGCCTCTAAAATATTATTTCACGGTTCTATAACCAAATTCCATTCTTTTCATGGTCCTTAGCGAGCCGGATAATAAGAACTTTAGTCCATTGGTGAATATCAGTGCAATCTAAACTCTTATAAGCTATATACAGTGCATATTTCAAAGTGTGGTTTCAGGTTCTTTCACGATTGCAAAGTCCGTGCATATCGATTTTCCAATCCCCTCTCCAGTCATATCAGCTGTGATCATATCAGCTGTGACGTCTGATCATATCAGCTGTGGTGCTCTGTCGACTGCATTGTTTTGTTGACAAACAAGCTTTCAGACTGTTACAGCACAGGTGAACTGATTACTGTGTTTAATGGTTACCGTTTCTCAATACTTGCTGGTTATCAGCCCTACTTGTAATACGCATTATTCTAAGCAGGTTAAATATAAACAATCTTGGTTATTGACACTTTACCTTGAGCAGGACTTGCACCCTTATTGCAAAATTAAATGTTTATTTTGTCAACACTATATTCTAGTCTCAGCTTAAAAAGAAAAAAGGCTACTTACTGCTCACAATTGTTTATTATAATTTCTATTTGAACATTGCTCACGCATATGTATGCATGGTTTATGGTTACTGTCACAACACTACCATACTTTACCACTGACAGTTTACATGTAGTACGTGCGCATAATGTTTCCAGAGCCTCTGCTACATTATAGCTGAATTTAGCTCAACAATAACCTTAATTGTTGTTTATTATTTAATAACAACTTGTCTTGTTTACGTTTTTCCATAATAACAGTGTATTTTATTTTCTCGAAACAAAACTATACTATAGGCCTATACGAGCCTACTCTACTTATTGCATTATTATTGAGTTTTTACCTCAAAAAACTAAACAATATTTTTTAAATTGTTTTTCATTGTATTATATTGTTTAGATACTTCTTATTTCTTGGGGAAAATACTTCAGAGGAAAATAATTTAGTTTCTATTTTTATCACTGTCTCAATTCAAGAGGACAATATTTTGTTTACTTTTCACCTTTGAAGTTTTACTCAAATTGATTAATTTTCTACAAACACTTTCAACATGGCGATGTCTCTTAAAGTGGCCAATGCAAAGCGAGAACACCTCTTTTGTCAGATACAAAGTATCTATGATTTAACTAAGAAGACTTCCGATCCAAATATACTTCAGCAGTTGCTTGTCAGAGCTAAATCTATTCAGAGACTTAGACAGGAATTTTCAGCAATATTAGACTTGTGCCACGAGTTGGAATTAAAAGTGGATGCCGACTATACACCTAACTATTCCGCATTAGCGAGCGTGGACGAGTTAGTTGATTACATTTCTGCTAACGTGCTTATGATTGAGACCAAGAGACAAGCTAAAGCTAATAAAAGCGAAACTATTCCGCCTGCCTCCCCTCAAGTCAACGTCCGGCTACCGAAATTGGAATTAAAAACTTTTGACGGAGCTGCCTTGGACTTCTGTACGTTCATCAACGTTTATGAACAAGCCGTACACAACAATGCGCACTTAAGCGATGTAATGAAATTTCAATATCTCTTGAGCGTGCTTTCAGGCGAACCACTCGCTCTGATAAAGTCGCTAAATATAACTGAGCAAAATTATGCAATCGCTTATCAGCTGCTGAAGGATCGCTATCATAATACTAGGCGTCTACTCACACTACATTTGAATCAAATATTAGACCTTCCTGTCATCTCCAGCACATCTGTGAAGAATATCCGTGCTTTCCTTAATCTTTTTCACGAACATACGTAATCACTTAAAGCACTAAACAATGACATCACTAGTAACAACCCACTTCTCTCAGCCTTGTTATTACGCAAGATTGATAATCGGATGGTCACCCGCCTAGAACAGTTTCGAAAAAAGGAAGAGCTTCATACTTTGCCCTCGGTTGAACAAATAATTGAGTTTCTCAACCTGGAATGCAGCCACATTGAGGACAGTAGTCTACATGACAATATTGTGGACCCCAAGAACGCTTCAAGTTCTTATTTTGGGTCAAAACCCAGATTTGATAAACCCAAACCGTCTCTTAAAAACGTGAGCTTGTTAGCGGCTTCCTCTCCACCCTCCTCGGCCTATAAACAAGGCCCATCATGTTTTTATTGCCATCAGAGCGGTCATAAAATTTATGGCTGTCCCAGCTTCGGCCAAAAGACACCTCAAGAACGGCACGGGATTATTAAACAGCACAACCGCTGTTCTTCTTGTTTGAGGACGCACAGATTAAGTGAATGTCAGTCTAAATTCACGTGTCTAACATGTCGTGGTCGTCATCATACCTTGCTACACTTCACTGATCGGCCAACACGGTCCAGTGTTAGTACGTCGGACCGCGTTCGTCCCGTTGTGGAGAACGGCCGTGACGGCGGCCGGTCTGCGCAGAGCAGTGCAACACCTACACCTGCTGTCCGCCCTCCGCCTGCGACCACAGCGCTCTCACCTCCTAGCCCGGCCGAACACACCACACTACACGCTCATGGCACACTGCATCGAGACCTCGCCCCTAGTACCACGGTTCTTCTGGGTACTTCTCTTGTCAAGCTCACCGCCTCTAACGGACAAGCTTATGTCTTTCGTGCGTTAATTGATTCAGGAAGCATGCTAAATTTTATTAGCGAGAAAGCCTCCCAACTGTTGGGTACACAGCGCCGTCCGGCCACTATTAATGTCGCCGGCCTTTCTCAAACCTCTGCTCACACACGCGGATGTTTAACTCTGGGCGTGGAAACTCTTGCTGGCCACCCAGTTGCCGCCCCGCACTCGTTCCACATATTGCCACAAATTACTGTAGACCTCCCACGAGTGCAAATATCTCAGGAGGTCATGAATAAGGTTAAAAATATTATACTGGCTGATCCAACCTTCCACCTCCCTGGTGGCATTGACGTGCTTATTGGTGGAGCGTTATTTCCACATATTCTTACTCACGAGACCTACTCTCTTGGTCTCAATTTACCTCACGCCCTGGGCACCTGTTTTGGTTTCGTGCTGATGGGGACGGCTCCCTGCACACCACTGACGCAGTCTGTCTCTACTATGGCTGTCTCTCTTCTCTCGACTGCTGAGGTGGACCTCCACGCCTCTCTGCAGCGTTTCTGGACACAAGAGGAACTGCCTGCTCCCAGTAAAAGGTCTGCAGAGGAAACTCAATGCGATGAATATTTTTCTACCACGCACTCCAGGGACCGTGAGGGTCGATATATGGTCCGCCTCCCTTTCAAGGACACCAGTACTCATCTGGGAAGTTCCAAAGTTCATGCTGAAAGTAGACTCTATTCACTCGAGCGCAAGCTCCACGCTCCCACTAATGTGGAGTATTATAATTTATATTCTGATTTTATACATGAATATCTCTCTCTAGGCCATATGCAGGGCTGCCCTACTCCTGACTTAAGCACTCCCCACTACTATCTGCCACACCACGGTGTTTTTAAGGCACAAAGTAGCACCACCAAACTACGCGTCGTTTTTTACGCCAGTGCCAAAACCAGTTCCGGACTCTCTCTCAACGACACTCTGTTGACCGGACCTAAGCTGCAAAATAATATTTGTGACATTCTTCTGCGCTTCCGCCTTCAGAACGTAGTGTTCTCTTGTGACATCAGACAGATGTACCGCCAAATCAAGGTGCATCCTGACGATCAACATTTTCAACTGATATTATGGCGTGATCACCCTACCGACTTGATGTCCACGTTCAAGCTCACGACAGTTACCTACGGCCTGAACTGTTCACCCTACTTGGCCATCAAAACGCTACATCAATTGGCAGAAGACGAAGGTCACCGCTACCCCCATGCTGCTGAGATTCTCAAGCACCAGAGCTACGTCGACGACCTGATCTGCGGGGCTGAGACTGAAGAACTCGCCGCTGAACTTCAAGATCAACTCATCAAACTCCTTCGGCTCGGTGGCTTTGAGCTCCGGAAATGGGTCTCGAACTCTCCGAGACTTCTGCAACACCTTCCTGAAGATCATCGGGAAATCCCAGTTTTTCTGCAACCCTCTCAGGAGCCTCATTTCTCTATTTTGGGCCTTAAATGGACCCCTCTGACTGACACGTTTACGTTTAATTTTAATTTTCCTTGTGAAAACCCCACTAAGCGTAAAGTGTTAAGTCTCATTTCTCAAGTCTATGACCCCTGTGGTTTTTTGGCGCCTTGCATAATGCTCGCAAAAAATATCATGCAACTCGTATGGATTTCTGGCATAGATTGGGATGATCCGCTCCCTCCAGAAATATACAAAAAAATGGCACGCATTTTTATTTGAACTTAAGCACGTTGCTACTATTACAATTCCTCGTGCTATCCCCTACTCTGCTGCTACTCACTGGGACTTGCACGGTTTCTCTGACGCCTCAGAACTAGGCTATGCTGCTGTAGTCTACATCCGCTCTACCTCCAATGACACGGTGCACGTAAGCCAAGTTATGGCTAAAACTCGCGTCGCTCCTCTCAAAAGAGTGACGCTGCAACGACTGGAGCTATGCGCAGCTCATCTCCTGGCCCAACTTGTGAAATATTGTGTTACTCAATTAGCTCCCACCCACAAGTTTGGTTCTATTGTTTGCTGGTGCGACTCTACTGTGACCCTCGCGTGGATCAAAACACCTTCTTATCGCCTCAAAACCTATGTGGCTAATCGTGTGGCGCAAACTCAAGAGCTTGTTGCTGTGGAGTGCTGGCGCTACATACCCAGTGCTTCCAATCCTGCTGACTGCGCCTCCCGTGGGATCCTTCCCTCTCAATTGGTGGATCATCCCCTTTGGTGGCATGGACCCGACTGGTTGCGTCTCCCCTCCTCGGCCTGGCCAGATACTGATTCCAGCCTGGACTCGGTCTCTCTGGAGGAGCTAGGGGAGCTGAAGCATTCCACTCCTGTCATTGCCTTGGCCACAGCACCGCCTACGTGGGACCTCCTCATCCAGTACTCTTCCTGGAGGAAATTGCTGCACGTGATGGCCTACGTCTTGCGTTTTATCCACAACTGTCGTTCACCAAACCGCCACTTCGGACCTCTCTCCAAGACAGAACGGGACTCCGCCCAGCTGCGAATTTTCAAGACCGTGCAAGAGGAAGCTTTCACTGAAGATCTAGCTCTACTGCGGGACCGAAAGACGTGTTCTACCAGACTTCAACGCCTCGCCCCATTCCAGGGTCCGGATGGACTTCTCCGCGTCGGCGGCAGACTGCGCCACGCTGACCTCCCGCCGAACGTGTCTCACCCGTGCATCCTGCCCAAGAAGCACCCTGTCGTGGACCTCCTCATTGACCATGTCCATGTCAAACATCTCCACGCTGGCGCGCAGCTTACTCTCTCTCTGCTCTCCCAGCAAGTCTGGATCCTCTCTGCACGCAGCGTGGTAAGATCTCGCATTTTTAGATGCCTCACATGTTTTAAGAATCGGCCTAAAAATAACGCCCCTCTCATGGGCGACCTCCCCAAAGCTCGCATTACTCCAGCCCGAGCTTTTCTCTCCACCGGCATGGACTATGGTGGCCCCTTTTCGCTCAAGATCCATAATTTACGCTCTGTCCGCATTATTAAGGCCTATATTTGTATTTTTGTTTGTATGGTTACGAAGGCCGTTCACATTGAGGTAGTGACGGACCTGTCCACCGAAGCTTTCCTTGGTGCTCTCACTCGCTTCGTTTCTCGTCGTGGCCTGTGCACAGACCTTTATAGTGACTGTGGCACAAACTTCGTAGGTGCTAAAAATGCCCTACACAAAATCCTCACGGCTGACCAGCGCAAAGTCCAAGACTTTGCTGCTGACCGTTCAATTCGATTCCACTTCAACCCTCCTGCTGCTCCCCATCAAGGTGGAATTTGGGAAAGTGCCATCAAGAGTGCTAAACACCATCTAAAACGTGTCATGGGACTCCACATACTAACTTTGTCTCAATTCATGACGCTCACAAGTCAGGTTGAAGCGATGCTCAACTCTCGCCCGCTCACCGCTCTTTCCAGTGATCCCAACGACCTTCTCCCACTGACGCCTGGACACTTCTTGATCGGCTCTCCTCTGGTTTCCGTGCCTGAAGAGAACTTGATGGACATACCCACGAACCGCCTTTCTTACTGGCATCTGGTTCAAGCGCTGCACCAACGTATCTGGAAGCGTTGGCAGCGAGAATATCTCCAGACTCTTCAGCAGCGCCTCAAGTGGAGCACTCCTTCCCGCAACCTCCAACCTGGAGACCTCGTCCTGGTGCATCAGGATACTCCCGCTCTCTCATGGCCCCTTGCACGGGTCACTGATGTCACTCCAGGACAAGATGGTACAGTTCGAGTGGTACATCTCAAGACCTCAAGTGGAACTCTCACTCGTCCAGCAGTGAAGGTGTTTCTCTTACCTCACCTCTACAATTAATTAACTGTCTCTCTACCACCGCCTATAAACTTTGTAATTTGAGCCTATATTGCTCTTTCTCTCATTGAATCACAAGGTGATTCAAGGCGGGCGGTATGTTAAGTATTATTGCATTAAATAACTTGTTTTTTATTGCCTAATATGAAAAGGCTACTTTTATTGAATAATAATTATGTATATATTTTTTGGGCAATTTATACTCTATATTTGAATTTGTTTACTAAACTGTATATACTACATTAATCCTATATCTCTTTCTGCGGCCTAGTGCCTACAATACCATTCCTTACTGGATTAAAATATTCACGTACAGTGACAGACCAATGAACCATTGTTTCCCGAATCAGCTGTTTACTGTACACTGACCAACCAATCACAACGGTTGACTTATCAATTGCCCACCTTGCAAGCGTAGGCACGCTTGCTGATTATACTCCCGATCCCGCCTGGGGCACTTATGTACTCTCTAGCCACTGCTTACCATACTTACTCTCTCCCCCATGTGTTACTCTCTCATTTAAATATTAGTTTATTCTATTTGTTGTACATTTACATTAACATTAAAGTCAGTGCTCTGGATTGGCAATCTCTACCAGAACGTCTCTGCTCCCGGACACCCACGTCTACCATGCTCTACAGGACTGGCCACAGTGTTATGAACTATTCGTTTGCGGTCGTATTGTGCGTGAGTGAATCCGTGAAGGACATCTTCCGTCTTCACGCCTGCCTACAAGACAGCAGCCTATTTCCAACACTTACTGATCACAACCTGGCCCTCAACAACAGCAGACTACGGTTAGGTACCTCTCATGAAAATAAAGGTAACTGTTTATTTTATACACTTTATTTGAATATGCACTGTTCATAAACTCATTATGTGTAACCTAGTGAACTCTTGTTAAAATCAGTGTGTTCGGCGTCTTCACTGCCTAGTGTGAAGTGGTCCTTCTTAGTCGAGCCTCTAAAATATTATTTCACGGTTCTATAACCAAATTCCATTCTTTTCACATGTACCATTTTAAAACTCAATATAAGTCCACTGGTATAATATTACTTAACATATCTTATTCCTGGCTAGAGAAAATGTCTTACAATGTATAAAAATGAATCTTCATTCAAAATTTAAAGTCTCTAAGTCAGTTTATTCTCGAGGTACTATGTGAATCGAAAGGCAGAAATAAATATTATTGTTTTATTCCATTCAGTGAGAGGCTTTGATACCCATCAGCTATCAAGTTTTTATAATGCTATTTACATGACACCTAGTTTATGAAAGTTTTATTTGATCAGCAATATTTTAATGATTTCAGATTATTGACTGGCTTCGTTTAGTGTAAGAAGTATATAATAATAAATTAATTAAACGTAACACAGAACATAACTACGACCTCACGCTAATTTTCACGTTCCTCTCCTATTCTTTATTATAAAAACTAATTTAAATACACTCGCCTTACTATTTCAGTTTTTTTTTATTGAATTTAATATCGAATCGCTGACCAATATTGTAATTTCTGTTCAAACACTCATTGCTAATTACAAAGATTTGTAAGGAACAAGTTAGAAAAACTTACCTGCAAGGAAAGAAATGATTGTGAGGTAATGGGGTATGGAAAACTGTGACTTTGCCCTGAAATAATGTCAAACGGATTAGTTCGGACCTGGCTTGATTTTCCAGAGCATTATTTTACCAAGAGAATTTTCTCACAGAAATGATATAAAGCAACTCGATTAACAAGATATTTGTTCTATGATCATTGTTTATGGAGCTGGCTTTGTTATAGTTTAATAATAGTCTGATTATTATTTCTATTGACTACTTAGGAGTACGCCACACCAAGTGTCGTTTACAAGGCTTCATTCGAGCCTGTAACTAATATCATTCTGGAGAAACCCTTCAGATATACAGTGAGGCATTTGACAGAAAATATATTTTCACATCCCTCAATCACGAGAGAATCTGTAATGAGGGATAGACTTCCACGGGAATAATTCAATTCTAATACATATCCAAACACCTTAATGGGACTCATTCTAGTTTATGTGGAAATGAAATAGAATGTAAAACCTAGCGTATGAATATGAAAACATTCCCGACATATACGGTGGATAGTTAGGATATTAAGGTTCTGCATGATCCACACCTTACATAAAACAAGACGTTATATTCAAAATTTCAAGTCTATAACTCAATTCGTTCTTGAGATATCCTGCAGAATAAATTCATTTAACAGCCAGTAGAGAGATTTTTCCAAATCCCTTAGTGACAATTAAGCAAAATATTATTAATTTTAAATATATTCATTCACTTTAAATCATTTTGGTCATAACCCTGAGTTATAAAACTTGTTATATCTTAACCAACACTCATGGAGAGATATGCACCATCTATCTTGGCTAAATCTATCTTAAAGGTTCAAAATGTTTAAAATTTTGCACGCAGATCGTTTTTTATTCCAATGTATAACATTTTTAAACGCCAAAAATGCTTGCAACTTTAAGGAAGCTTGCACAATTATCTTTAATACAGTTAGAATCACTGTTAGAAATTCGATATTCATAAAAAGTACAGTATTCCTTTTTCTCCCTTCAAGTTTTCAGTTTCTTTCAATAAACTCTAGGTAGATTTTTATTTTAGATCGTATAATAGAAGATAAATAGTAAATCAGTAAAAATTAATTCAAATTGTAGGTTGCACCAAAAGTATATCTCTAATAGTGTTTTAGTATGGCGTGATGTAATTTATCAAAAACTATTATTTTACATACAGATTGCAACGACAACTTAATGATTTTTCATCAATATATTCTTTTCTATGATATCCAAATTATATCATTGTCGACTTTTTTCTAACCAAAGTACTTCAAATACAGTTTTGTACAATATATATATATATATATATATATATATATATATATATACAATGTCGATATTGCCAGCCCATAAAGCACAAGGGCAAGCGTTTAGCCGTCATCACGTCATAATTAAAACTGAATAAAAGCAGTAAGGAATATCGATTACCTTGTGGCACATTTTCAATTTTGGAATACCAGAAACATCTCCACACTCGGGACTGTGGCGTTGATTTTGCGGTCACTGTAAAGTCAGCCACGATTAATCAGATATTGTGACCTAATACACACATCAATATACAAGTCATACTTTTGAAGAATATTATTATTAATGTTTGATTTAATAAAGAACATAAAACATAACAAGTAGTTTGGATTTCTAAAGAATACTCTGGGTTCCCATGAATGAATAATGTCCTCAGAGAATAGCTTGTTCGTCTTAATGTTTCTTAATGTACCATTTCCCGGTACATTTACTAAACGGATCCCATACCCCAGTAAATGTTCCAAAACCACAGCTTAATGTAGACAAACCCAATGTAATACATTACCACAACGACCTTAATCTGGGATGAATAGCGCAACACTCTGCTGTGGTTCTACACTTTAAGCTCTGATACATATTTGCATAGTGAATTTGTTTTTAAGTTTGTCGAATACATTTATGTTGTGTTTTATATTTTTTACCTTACTTCTTTACGTACTCTAAAACTTTTATAATTTTTTGCTTAGTGCAACAACTGAAATTTGAACCAACCGAGTGTCGAAACCAATATAACCTAACGAAACAGTTATTGCGCAGACAGACATATATACCTATCCTTAATACTTTAAACCCAAAATCAAATTTTCTGTAGGTTTTTCTTGACCTAAGAGGAACTTTGGTTCGCTTAAACGCATCAAGTTTCATTATTGGAAATAGGTGAACCCACGTATACCCAGTAGAACCATTCTATAATTGATTACTGCACAGACTGACAGACAGACGAAGGATAAAAACACAATTTTTAGAAGACCTTTGAACCTCCTTAATAGTGCATAATTTATTGTTATATTCTTCAATTGCAATCTGTTTCAAACCAAACCTCCCTTGATACCATATAGAAGTGCCACGACAAATCTTTTAGTGGCGAGTGCAACACAATGCCTGTGATAGCGACCGCAGTAGAAAACCTGCAGCAGGGGATCCATCAAGCGCTCGGCGACAGTTATTGTGATATATCGGTCACACCGTAGCTTTGTAACTTGATATTGCAATATCAGAAGAGAAACAGTTTTAAACAATATAACATTAATTTTCCACTGTAATGATAGAAAATATATGATTTCTTATTGGCTCAACATTTGTGTCTGCCTGTCACCCACACGACATCTCGATAAATGAACTGACGCAACGATTGGTTTGCATGAAGCTTAATTTTCATGTACGCATCCGTATTTAAATGCATATTTTAGCCTTAAATGCAGCGGTCAAAATTATTTTTTTTAACTTTTGAAATTTAAAATATTTATGTGTGCTGTTTTAGTATAAAACATAATAGTCACCCGATGTAGTTGGCAACATATTAGTTACATTCTAGTGTTACATTGAAAAATATTTTGTTTGTTTGTTTAATCTTACTTTTTGAAATAAAGACTCGTTTGGATTTTTGTAAAGAATAAAGAACCACTGAGTACGTCACCAATTATATGACGTAGCCTTTTGTACATCTTTTGCAATAGTTTGTTCTTATTAACAGGCATTCACGTTAAAAACTAAAAACCTAACTATGTCATATCGATGTAACATAAAAATCTGTTGGGTATAATTTTTATAGACAATTTTTACTTTTATAATTAATTAAAATCATGTAACATGCAAAATATTTGTGTGCAAATGCATAACTTATTTTGAACTCACACATTTTAATCTTAAATTGTTTTATGAAAAATAATTGCTACTTATAATACATACATAATGTTCTAATATAGGTATGGTACAGCGTTGTTGCTGACGTCAGTTTAATCTCAGTTCCAACACGGGGCTGAAAATCTTATACATTTCCGGTTACAAAACTTTTTTATAATCTTGTCTACATATTAGCTCGTCCTATTATTTTGGCAATAGTTAAAAATGTAATACGATTGCATCATTGTAAAATTTGCTATGTTATGCAACATTGCTATCTTGCATTATTTATCTCAGGATAATTCTGGAACAAAACAATCTCCACGCTTTAGATTTTCCAATCAATTAAAAAAAAAAAAAAAAATGCACGTGGTATGGTAAACTCTTGTAAGTTTGTAAGTGCAACAATAGTGAGCTACAGAATAGTAGTATTTTATATTTAATACAATTTGGGGGGAATATATCCTTTTATCATATTCGGTACTCATTTTTTTAATAATACTCTTTTTATTGTAGTAATTGATTAGCCATAGACAAGGACCTTAGAATATTTTTACCTGCGTAGCCAAGGATACTGAAAGAATACTCTGTTTATGAAATACAGAATAACTACGAGTGTGCACCTTGTTTACGTAAAAAAGAAGAGCAGGATCTAAATGTATTCTTCAAAGTAATATTTATTACATTTTAAATCTTTTAAATGCTCCTTTATACAATAGAGATAGGATTTAAATATTAAAGTTTATTTTTAATTTTAACTTTCACATTTTAATGTGTTACATTTCTGTGTTTACTGCAGCTTATTATGCATTGTTTGATGTACAATTGAAGGAATGTACAGTATTACAGACGACCCAGATCTGTCAAAATTTATTTTAATATAAGTTACGTTGCTTACTTACGCTGTAATGTTGAGTTTGTACGCCGCAAACAGACTTATAATTATATTGTCATATTTGCAGTTTAATATTGAACGGAATGTTACCAAAACTTTTGGCATAGGCACCCACTTTCCCATTTATGTGATTCTCGTGGATTTGTATTGTGGTTAAGTATATGTTATAATCCAACAAGAAGAACTCTGTAACGTATTAGAACTAAATACAGTTCTGTAACTTTTTAATTTTAAAATTTGGGCCGTAAAAGTACCACTACACATTTAACATTTTAAAGTTATGAATTGTAACAAATTCTTCGGCTTTTCCTAAACGACATAAAACAAAGATTTAAAAGATAGTTTACTAGTTTGAACAATAAACGATAAATCCAATACTTAACGCACGGCGTATTAATGCCGATAATTACCTTGCCCCTCTATCAGAGCAATTTATTACTTAGTGTAATTGTAACAACATTACAGATTGTGATAGCTAGATTTTCCAATCTTATTTCGTTACAATATGCAAATTGCGTATGACATTTTTTTTAAATTACACAACCAAACAGTATGCTATTGAAGCTATCAAATTCAATGAGCTGTCAAGACTAGATGTAAGCTTTAATAAAATGGTAAAGGAAAGGTTATATGAAAAAAGTAAGTAATTCTAGATTCAATAAAAAGAAATGAAAAATGACTTTGTTAGAGGCGAAGTTAGGACTATAAAGTCCTCTCTACCACTTAACCTCATACAAATTAAACTAACATATGTATACATTTATAACTAAAACTTAGTCTATTTATTTACATTACGTATAAAATGAATTTTAAAATCAAAACAATCATCAATAATTAATGTAACTATATACAAATTTACAATAATATCGCAAGACACACACTCGCATTTATTCAACTTGCATGCAATTGCCCTAAGTACCGCACACCAAACCCGCTAACCGCTATACCCCCTGAGCCCCCAGCATCAAGGCCCTGACCTCCGCCCCAAAGCGAGCGCGCTTATCGATGGCTCTGATGTTAACAGGTAAAGCATTACACAATCGGCAGGCAGAAACTGTAAACGATTTGCTAAAGGTAGTTGTTCATTGAATTGGGACAGATAATAAGGATGTACCCCTCCTTGTACTTCGTTCACTTATTTCAGACATAAATCGAAAGTATTCTATCATGTATTGTATTAAATCATGATATTCTATTTAAATTACAAAGATAATAATCTGATGAATTGAAGATATCAGTACACAAATCTAGATCTCTGGAAGTGCAAAAAATTCTTGGTTTCCAATAGACACTAAGCTAATCAACGTTTGTTGCGCATAATGCATTAATTACACTATATACTGGAAGGTGTTGGCACCTATACATCCGGCCAGCTAGAAAACCAAGTTAATCCGTTAAGAAATTTTTCAATTGATAGTATATATCTCTAATACTTCAAAAATTGTAGAACTCATTTTGTTTTTGTTTACATAAAATAAAGAATCCTTAAGAATTTACATGTATACATCTACATGTGGTTACATAATAATTTCAGTATTTCTCAAATACAGATATATTTGAAGAGAGTTCGATTTTTTTAATAGAGAACACAAATATTTTAGTATGCTAAATATTGGTTCTAGTAAAACAAGTCTACACAACAACAGAGCGAAAACAACATACCACTATTTGGCGACGAATTGCCTGCCTGACTGTAAACATAGCACTGGAGTGGTGCTTGTCGCGACAAGTCCATGAGTCTGCATTACATAATTGAAGTAAAATATTTATAGTCAGTAACGCTCATAACAAAAATTAATAGACATTCTATAGTTAAGTATCTTAAAAGTTTAAATGTGTCTGTATTCAAGTATTGTTAATTTACTGTATATGATGTGAAGTTGAGTGGTAGAGAGGGCTTTACAGCCCTAACTCCTTCTCTTCAATAAGGGCATTTTTCATTTTATATTCAGTTCATGATAGAAAATACAAAAGTAAATGGGTTTATTAATTTTATTTTTGAAAATGCTTTACTAGGGTAAATGGTAAATTTATATAACCTAAGTTCGAGATTTCGTCTACTAAAATTAAGGATTTTCTCTAATTTTGAAATTATTTTGCCGATAAATAAAAAAATTATTAACGTTGTGATTTTACGAGTTTAATGTTGTAACGGCATATTTTCATTTGTATAACATATTATAAGATATATAAAATAAATCTGAAGAATATATATGGTAAAGGCCAACAGTTTTATTTTTCATAAAACTTTAATTCCTTTTGTTTGACCTCAAGACGTACCTTATGAATTAAAACAAACTTTTTTCAATATACTACGTACAAATAAGGTAATTTTTAGCCCTCTTACGTTTCTAATGTCAAAAATATATTTTGTAAACCACTCTAATGTTTTAAGGTATTACAATTTGGTGCTAATTCTAGTTTTTGCCATTTTTATATTGGGTTCCAGTAGTTTCTATAACATACTGTTTAAATATAATAAGAATGCAAAAAAATTTTTGTGCTGAGAGTTAGTATTTATATTTTGCTCTTTCAAAAGTAATATATTTTTTTTCTTTTTTCTTTAGGTAGTATTTTTTTAACAGTAGTAAGGAGTTTTTTGTGTTTTTTGGTAGTGGTTTTATTTTTCTTTATGTGTGTTAAAACCTTCCTAGGTTAATGCTGCAAAGTAGTTTTTTTCATTTATATAGTGTAATTATTTTACGAAATGCAGCAGTGGTTTCAGAAAAAACTACATTATGTGGTTAAAGCTCTCAACTCAACAACTATATAGTTTGTGTCATGGAAACTATTTATAAACTATTACCATATAAATATAACATGCGAATGACAAACTGTTGATATCACCTATCGATAGTTATTTTTCGATAATGTGTACAACTATTTACGGTATTTAAGCAGTAGTCATAGATTCCTTAATATTTACCATGATCACGTGATTTTTTATGCCTCGAATACTTCCTAACATCTTCATACTTCGTGTATCACGGCATCTATCCTGACACAGGAAACGTTAATATCCTGTTTTAGTTCCCATAGTAATTCTACTCTGGTAAACTTGTTATCATTATACTGCAAGGTAAAATTTGGTTCCTATCCAGTGATAAAGAACATACTGTACAAGATCACACGGACCAATATTATTATTATTAGCGCTACGTAACTACAGATCTTATATGGTTATTTCGTAACCCTCACAAAACCACCGTTCATTAACCATTATAATTATTATGTAGTCCTTGTGTAACTACAAATTAAGTAACATTTGTTCAACCACAGTACGTGTACCGCTATAATTATTGTCTAACAATGTTGTAACTACAGGTTCTGTACCAATATAATTGTAACATAACCATCATGTAACCACAGCCGAAGTTATTTTATAATTACTATGTAATTCTCAAGTAATGAATAGCAACCGCTGCAACCCACCTGGAACTACACCTCTGGAGGCTGTGAGTAACTCCTCGGTGGAGGGGTGGGGGATTGTAATATCAGATCCTGGTCAAATTCAAGGACTGGACTAATAACCTCACTTTCTACGGGGGGAATAGTGAAAAGGCTTGGTCAAGTTAAGGGATTGAAACTTTTTTCAGGGGGCTTTATTCAGGGCGTGTACGAGAACACATTTGTTAGTATACCCTTGAGGGTGTATTTTCACTCCTTGATCATGACCAACGTCTGGCACTACACTCTCCAGTAGGAGCAGGGGGTGAGTTATTCAGGTCTGATACATATATACTAGTGGAGATATACACACCAGTGCTTGTAGTTCCAGTCCCTTGACAAAATCAGGCCTTTGAACTACAACTCCCGGCGATCTAGTGCCAGTGCTGTACACGTACACGACCTGAATAACGTCCCCCCAGGCGTGCAGTGACAAAGCGTGACATGCTACGGACTGTTACTACACTCCCTTTGTCACTGAATCTCTCCTGACAGCGCACCACCAATTAGATGTTATACCTATTAACTTACAGTATCTCAATAAACAAACAATATTTATATACACGTTTTAGTGTATTAGAGTTTGTTTAAATACGCTTTCCTTCTCTCTCATATTTATTATGTGCACAGGAGTTTTTTCGCCCATTGAATTGACAATAAACTGGTTGCAGAGTTTCCATTAAAATTATTCTTTGAAATAACAGGAGATAAATGTTTACTGAGAGATATTCAAACGAATACAAACCTTATTACCATCATAGTGCATGTATTTTGTGTGCAGGTCAACTTAAAACTATTAAGTTTAATACCTTAATACCTCTCTTAGCTGTTTAAAAACTGTCAGTACAGTTCTTACGCTATTTCCTCCGTGTAACCTTCCACGCTGACCGGAAACAGACACTCTGAATAGAAGTATTTATATATAGTAGATTCATTTGGAATACTAATATGGTCTAAGTATGCAATGTGTTTAACTTTGTAACATACTTACATCAAAGTGCTTAAAAAAAATTATTACTAGACCAGCAAATACGTGCCTAGTCATGTAGAAGTTATTGAAAAACCTGAAAGCTTTTGATTTATACAATCTTTGGTTTTATACTGATTTATTTATCTTGCAATTAAAAATAAAGAATATGCATGAATCAACAAACCTCAAGTTCTAATAATATGAGTTTACTTTTTATTTTTGCCTGAATCAAGTCTTTGGATGTATTGCAAGGGATTTTTTATTTGCCTTTAAAAATATTTAGTGTCCGCAGGTCACCATTTCGATTTGTATAAAGGCTTAAAGAAGCAGTATCTTTTAATTTCACTAATACTATAATTAATGCATAATACTCACGTAGTTATTGACCAAATTATACTACAACCAATATGTATCCTCTCAAATAGCTCAATATCATTGTCATTACTGTCTGCGTAGAACTTTTGTAAAATTTATTTCAGATAACATTATCATAATTAAGTAACGTAATTTAACCACCTATTCATTACTTTTATTTGATATAAATTTCGGTTTTGTTGAGGCTAGCGAGAACCTCTGATGTTAGGGAACAAACTCCAACAGTCAACACCTGCAGTAGGCTAGACCTATCGAATTGCCCGTGAACCCCAGAATCTCGAAATTTGCAGTTAGTATATTAGTGCCACTCCTGGACATCCATAAGGTTTCCCAAATTCAAGTGACACATCGGCTTTTGCTGTGCCCATTCTTAGGTTCAACTACAAGGTATAAACCAGCCAGAAGTGATCCCTTCTGGGTAATATGAAGATATTAGAATATATTTTTTATTATGTATTTATTAATATTAAGAACAAGCAAATTCAAACAAATATATATTTTATTTAGTTAATTATTAATCAAGGCCAATAAAAATCACTACACGTCTGCATTCACATTTTAACCAACTCAAACTGACTAAACTCCAATAGTAAATAGCGATGGTCACGCCAGAAACAAGATGGCGGCAAAAGGAGGAACGAGAGTAGGCCTTTTTTTACTGGTCAATTCTAGATGAACTTCTTTAAACCATACTGAAACCCCGCATTAGTTTATTACAAATATAGGATTTACTATTAGTTAATTTTTTAGAATAGTCATCCAATCCGACCTCATTTCAACTGACAGTTGGCTAATCGGTTGGTTGGATAGTCTAATGTATGAAGCCTTATTAATATTTAAAAAATACGGTTCCCGACATAATTGTATGTAACAGTATAAAATGTAGTTGCTATAGATAAAACGTAGGTGAGCCAAAAAGGGCGCTTAACGTAAGGCTAAAAATACAAAGAAAACACGAGAAAAGGGCTAGCGGAAAAGTAAAAAATAGCACATCTATGTGGGACCTAGACTATCGAAGGAGTTTCGATAAAAAGTCAACTTATACTGTTTCTATTTTCTAACACCCATGGACAAAACTTTAATCTTAATGCACTGTCACTTTGTTGAAAATATTGAACTCTTTGTAAATGATATGGTTAAAAAGTGTTTCCTTTTAATGTTCTCTAGACTGTATAAAGAGATATTTTATGTCAATTTGAAATTCAACTAGTACTAAGTTGATAACTACGCTGTATCATGTGATTTTCTTTTTCGCATATAGGCTGTATTACAGGGTGTTATCTCGAACTATTGACGGTTAATAATAACCTAGGAAAATATCCATTTGTTTGTAGGTTATTGAAAAAACCGATGCAATTTTTCGTGATTAGGTATTCTGCAATTTAGAAATGATCTTTCATATTCACGTTTAGCTGCCCGACTATTTACATTCGCAAAATAATAGACGAAAAAATACCTGTGTATTCCTGATTTCAAAATTGGTATGGAATCTTATAGTTACGAAAACACAAAAAAAGTACAAATAATGAAATAATACACACACACCGCACAAATATGAGAGACTAGTTACTGGAACACCTAAATTTTTACACAGCTGTACAATAATAAGTTACGTGTTTTTGAAAGAAAGAAGTAGAATGTTGTGGAACTGGAATGTTAAGCCGGGTTCTAAGTGAATAATCTGAATTGGTGTTAGCTAGTGTCATAAAGTATTCATTCTTTAAAAAAAAAACTAAAGATTCATAAATAAATATGCTTGTGAAAGTAAGAATGTTGTTGTTTTTAAATACATTTCTACAAGATTGATGCCTACTTAGCCCAAAAATAATCCGCAAAGCTTGCTTCTGCAATTTAAAAATGAAATTGGTTCTGCAGTTCCTTCCCCAAATGGGAACTGCGTAAACAAGATGAGAATAAAAGCAGCCATAGTACAAAGTTAGTAGTAGTTGTGAATTAGCGAAAGAAGCCAATTTTCTCAGTGCAAACAAACACGAACTTAGTTTTTTTACTATTTTATTGATATGCAATTCAAATGTCAGGTTGCAGTCAAGTTGAAGACCTAAAAAGCTCACTGAGTCCACACATGATACCATGCACTCCCCTAGCATTACCTGTAAGTTGTCCACAAAACTACGTCTAAGTGTGAAATTCAGAATATGGGTCTTGTCTGTGTTCACAATCATGCCATTTGAGGTAAACCATTGAAGAAGAGCATTGGATTCAACAAAACCATTGATCTCTAAATCCACTTGATTGTGAGCTGTGACCAAAAGAGATGTATCATCGGCAAAAATACAAAGATCAGACTTTTTGGTGCAATGTCTAATATCGTTAATAAATACCAAGAAGAGAAGAGGACCTAACACGGACCCTTGGGGGACTCCCATTTTAATGACCAGATCATTAGAACACTTTCTTCTTAAAATACCCTGGCTGTCCACAAAACTGATTTCAACTCGCTGAGATCGACCGCAAAGATACGATGCTATCCAATCATGAGCTTCACCTCTGACGCCCAGCCTCTGTAGTTTACTTAACAGTAACGAATGGTCAACTAAATCAAACGCTTTGCTTAAATCGATGAAAAGGCCCATAGCACACATTTTTTTATCCAGAGCAGTAACTACTTTGTCAATAAAACAGAACATTGCGTCAAGAGTACCTTTTTGTTTTTGAAACCCAAACTGATTACGGAACAAAATATTGTGCTTGTCAAAGTGTGATAAAAGTCTAATTGAAAAAATTTTATCAAACACCTTTGAAAATGTGGAGAGAATTGAGATCGGCCTATAGTTGTTACACTGCTCATTGCTAGCCTTTTTATAAAGAGGCTTTACAATCGCAACTTTTAGAAGTGAAGGAAATGAACCAGACAGTAAAGAAAAATTTATCAAATGAACTAGTGGCTTTGTAAGTAAATCTATACATTGCTTCAGAAGTTTGGACGATACTTCGTCAAAACCTACAGAACTACTTGGCTTTAAGGATAGAACAACATTCATTAACTCAGTCTCATCAGTAGGGAACAGAAACAGCGAAGAACACTGACATTTTGTTAGACAAAAGATCCTGAGCCATGCTGGTCTTAGCATTTAACTTCTCCCCCAGGCTTACAAAATAGTCATTAAAGACATTTGCCTTAACAAAAGGTTCATCCACAGGAGTTCCAGTTGAATCCAAGATTCTTCCAATTAAGTTCGTTTTTGAACTACTTCGATTCGTATTTTCATTTATGATGCTCCACATCGCTTTAGGTTTGGATTGAGCATTTAGAACATACCCTAAAACCTTCTCAGATTTGGCTGAATGAACTTAAGCTCTAAAATCTTTCTTTAGTTTTAAATATACCTGCCTTCTATGGTCAAGATAATCAAGATCTCTGGTCTGTCTGTGTAAAGATAACAGCTGCCGTCTTACGCTCAATAAACTGTCATCAAGAACAATCTTACATGTAGGCTTTCGTTTAATAATTTTTTTCCTGCGAACAGGAAACGCCAAATCCATATAGTATAGCAAAATTGAAGAAAAGGCCTTATACTTACCGTCAAGTGTTTTCGAAGAAAAAACATCGTCCCAAGTTTCATTATTTAAAAAATTACTAAATGTGGACACATTGATGGCACTAAAATCGCGCTCAAGCTTAAACTTAACTTCAGAAGATGCATCACAATCAAGAGCCAGAGACAATTCTACCTTTTGAGCCTTATGATCAGAAATTTCAGTTTCTAAAACATAAGTGTGTATCAGGGATGGAGCGATATCAGTGTAAACATGATCAAGAATTGATTTAGATCCTTTAAACTCTTGGGTAAAAACATGCACTGTGTTTCTTAAGTTAAAAGAACTCATCAAGCTTAAAATTTTATTAGTAACCAGAGTAGATTCAGCTACATTTACATTGAAATCTCCCAAAACAATTGTAGAGCAATTCTCCCCGACGATCCTGGATAAACAATTGTATGTAAGATCATAAAATTTATTAAAAGCACTCCCATCTGGAGAAGGAGGCCTATACACTCCCAAAACCAGAAGAGAACCAGGTCCAATATTCACACTAACTGCAGCCAACTCACAAACGCCTTCTACACAAAATCGACTTACATCTATGACAGTGAAGTTGAGAGAATTTCTTACAAACAAACACACACCACCCCTGTTAATAGTCGAGCGACAATAGGACGAGGCGATTGTTAGTTCATTTAGATTAACCATGGAGACATCTTCATTTTTAAGGAAGTGTTCAGTAAAGCAGACTATGTCCGGCTTTTCCAGATCAACCAAAACCTCAATGGAAATCAAATTGCATATAAAACCACGTACATTTTGATGGAGCAATCGTAAAGTTCTGGATTTATTTTCGGATTGTCTTAAGCAAGGAATATAAGAGGGAGGCACTATGGCTGCTTTATCAGTCTGTCCCCAATTTCTAAAAAAATATTCGAGTTCTTTTCATTGTGTTTTGATTCCAAATTTACATGTCTCAATGCAGAACACTCAATGCTAATTACAAATATTTAATTAATGTGCAAAGGAACAAGTTAGAAAAACTTACCTGCAAGGAAAGAAATGATTGTGAGGTAATGGGGTATGGAAAACTGTGTCTTTGCCCTGAAATTATGTCAAACGGATTAGTTCGGGCCTGGCTTGATTTTCCAGAGCATTATTTTACCAAGAGAATTTTCTCACAGAAATGATATAAAGCAACTCGATTAACAAGATATTTGTTCTATGATCATTGTTTATGGAGCTGGCTTTGTTATAGTTTAATAATAGTCTGATTATTATTTCTATTGACTACTTAGGAGTACGCCACACCAAGTGTCGTTTACAAGGCTTCATTCGAGCCTGTACCTAATATCATTCTGGAGAAACCATTTAGATATACAGTGAGGCATTTGACAGAAAATATATTTTCACATCCCTCAATCACGAGAGAATCTGTAATGAGGGTTAGACTTCCAAGGGAATCATTCAATTCTAATACATATCCAAACACCTTAATGGGACTCATTCTAGTTTATGTGGAAATGAAATAGAATGTAAAACCTAGCGTATGAATATGAAAACATTCCCGACATATACGGTGGATAGTTAGGATATTATAAGGTTCTGCATGATCCACACCTTACATAAAACAAGACGTTATATTCAAAATTTCAAGTCTATAACTCAATTCGTTCTTGAGATATCCTGCAGAATAAATTCAATTAACAGCCAGTAGAGAGATTTTTCCAAATCCCTTAGTGACAATTAGACAAAATATTATTAATTTTAAATATATTCATTCACTTTAAATCATTTTGGTCATAACCCTGAATTATAAAACTTGTTATATCTTAACCAACACTCATGGAGAGATATGCACCATCTATCTTGGCTAAATCTCTTTTAAAGGTTCCAAATGTTTAAAATTTTGCACGCAGATCGTTTTTTATTCCAATGTATAACATTTTAAACGCCAAAAATGCTTGCAACTTTAAAGAAGCTTGCACAATTATCTTTAATACAGTTAGAATCACTGTTAGAAATTCGATATTCATAAAAATGAGCTAAACAATTCTAAAGTACAATATTCCTTTTTCTCCCTTCAAGTTTTCAGTTTCTATCAATAAACTCTAGGTAGATTTTTATTTTAGATCGTATAATAGAAGATAAATAGTAAATCAGTAAAAATTAATTCAAATTGTAGGTTGCACCAAAAGTATATCTCTAATAGAGTTTTAGTATGGCGTGATGTAATTTATCAAAAACTATTATTTTACATACAGATTGCAACGACAACATAATGATTTTTTTAAATTTTTTATCAATATATTCTTTTCTATGATATCCAAATTATATCCATTGTTTAAAGGTTATTTTTGACGATGGAAGGATTGTGAAGAAAACAGGATTTTTCCGGACATTTGCCATCGTTCAGTGAAACAAGAAAACTGTAACACTACGTTTCGAGATCTGCAATCTGATCTTTTCTTCAGGTAAAGAACTAACCTAATACATAATTACAAACTAGGTTAAAATAAACAAATCTTACTAAAGCGTTGTGGCACGCCTAAGTCAGGAATCACAACCTACATGTTGTTGTCAACTTCACTAACACTAAAGACATGCACTTAATACAAAACTATACAAAACACTAATCATTAAAACTAAACTACGGAATACAGGTCACAATACGTCTTCACTCGTCTACTAACCACCTACGACTGACCAGAGGGACTAGCCAATGGCAATCGTGAAGGCTGGCTAAAACAAGATGGCGGAAATACAAGGGAAGGGGAACAGGAATGGGCCCTTTCGTTATTATTGGTTCATGCGAGATGAACTTCTTAAAACCATATTGTGACTCCGCATTGGTTTATTACTAATATCCGATCCGTTTGATACTTTTGGTTTTCTATTTAGTTCATTTTTTAGAATTGGCAACCAAAGCGGCCTAATCTCGACTGATGGTTGACTGATTGGTTGGTCTGCCAATTTAATGTATGTTGCCTCAATTAATTTCCTTTCGAATAAATGTGGTTCCCGATGTATTATGTGGGCTTCATCCCAATTCATATGATGGTCTTCGGACCAACAATGGTGTGCAATTTTTGACTTTTCTGTGAAACCCTTTCTCGTGTTTTCTTTGTGTTCTTTTATCCTTACGTTTAGTGGTCTTTTTGTCTCGCCTATGTATTCCCTGTTGCAGCTACATTTTATACTGTAAACACAGTTTTTGGAATCCTGTGTGCCATTTTTTGGTTTTGTTTTTACGAGACTTTGTCTAAGAGTGTTGTGTGTTTTAAACGCGGTTCTAATGTTGTACTTTCTACCTACTCTTCTAATTTTCTCCGATAATCCCGGCGGTAGTAAATAATAAAATAATTAATAAACCAATGCGGAGTCACAATATGGTTTTAAGAAGTTCATCTCGCATGAACCAATAATAACGAAAGGGCCCATTCCTGTTCCCCTTCCCTTGTATTTTCGCCATCTTGTTTTAGCCAGCCGTCACGATTGCCATTGGCTAGTCCCTCTGGTCAGTCGTAGGTGGTTAGTAGACGAGTGAAGACGTATTGTGACCTGTATTCCGTAGTTTAGTTTTAATGATTAGTGTTTTGTATAGTTTTGTATTAAGTGCATGTCTTTAGTGTTAGTGAAGTTGACAACAACATGTAGGTTGTGATTCCTGACTTAGGCGTGACACAACGCTTTAGTAAGATTTGTTTATTTTAACCTAGTTTGTAATTATGTATTAGGTTAGTTCTTTACCTGAAGAAGAGATCAGATTGCAGATCTCGAAACGTAGTGTTACTGTTTTCTTGTTTCACTGAACCATGGCAAATGTCTGGAAAAATCCTGTTTCCTTCACAAATTATATCAGTGTCGACTTTTTTCTAACCAAAGTACCTCAAATACAGTTTTGTACAATATATATATATACAATGTCGATATTGCCAGCCCATAAAGCACAAGGGCAAGCGTTTAGCCGTCATCACGTCATAATTAAAACTGAATAAGAGCAGTAAGGAATATCGATTACCTTGTGGCACATTTTCAATATTGGAATACCAGAAACATCTCCACACTCGGGACTGTGGCGTTGATTTTGCGGTCACTGTAAAGTCAGCCACGATTAATCAGATATTGTGACCTAATACACACATCAATATACAAGTCATACTTTTCAAGAATAATATTATTAATGTTTGATTTAATAAAGAACATAAAACATAACAAGTAGTTTGGATTTCTAAAGAATACTCTGGGTTCCCATGAATATATAATGTCCTCAGAGAATAGCTTGTTCGTCTTAATGTTTCTTAATGTACCATTTCCCGGTACATTTACTAAACGGATCCCATACCCCAGTAAATGTTCCAAAACCACAGCTTAATGTAGACGAACCCAATGTAATACATTACCACAACGATCTTAATCTGGGATGAATAGCGCAACACTGACGTAGTTCTACAGTTTAAGCTCTGTTACATATTTGTATCGTTAATTTTTTTTTAAGTTTGCCGTATAAATTTATGTTGTGTTTTATATTTGTCACATTACTTCTTTACGTACCCTAAAACTTTGATCATTTTTTGCTTAGTGCAACAACTGAAATCTGACCCAACCGCTTTTTAAACCAAAAACTCAAATAGGGGTATTCCTTGACTTAAGAGGATCTTTCGTTCGCTTGAAGAACGCATTAAGTTTCATTATTGGAAATAGGTAAACCCATGTATATAAACATATATATATATATATATATATATATATATATATATATATATATATATATATATATATATATATATATATATATATCCAGTAGAACCATTCTATAAAATGTTTCTACTGCACAGACTGAGAGACGGACGAAGGATAAAAAACACAATGTTTAGAATGCCCTTGAACCTCTTTAATAATGCATAATTTATTGTTTTATTCTTCTATCGCAATCTGTTTCAACCCAATCCTCCCTTGATAACATACAGAGGTGCCATGACAAATCTCAACATCTAGAGGTGAGTGTAACACAATTGTCTGTGATAGCATCCGCAGTAGAACACCTGCAGCAGGAGATCCAGCAAGCGCTCGGCGACAGTTATTGTGATACATCGGTCACGCCGTGGCTTTGTAACTTTTCAACCAACTTTTACTCCAATATCAGAAGAGAAACCGTGTTAAATAATATAACATTACTTTTCAACTTTAATGATAGAAAATATATGATTCTTATTGTCTGAACATTTGTGTCTGCCTGTCCCCCACATATTTTCTCGATAAACGAACTGACGCAACGATTGGTTTGCATGAAGCTTAATTTTCATGTGAGCATCCGTATTTAAATGCATATTTTAGCCTTAAATGCAGCGCTCAAAATTAGTTTTTTTAAATTTTGAAATTTAAAATATTTATGTGTGCTGTTTTATTATAAAACATAATAGTCACCCGATGTAGTTGGCAACATATTAGTTACATTCTAGAGTTACATTGAAAAAATTTATTGTTTTTTGTTTTGTTTAATCTTACATTTTGAAATAAAGACTAATTTGGATTTTGGTAAAGAATAAAGAACCACTGAGTACGTCACCAATTATATGACGTAGCCTTCTGTACATCTTTTGCAATAGTTTGTTCTTATTAACAGGCATTCACGTTAAAAACTAAAAACCTAACTATGTCATATCGATGTCACATAAAAATCTGTTCGGTATAATTTTTCTTGACAATTTTTACTTTTATAACTAATTAAAAAAATGTGACATGCAAAATATTTGTGTGCAAATGCATAACTTATTTTGAACTCACACATTTTAATCTTAAATTGTTTTATGAAAAATAATTGCTACTTATAATACATACATAATGTTCTAATATAGGTATGGTACAACGTTGTTGCTGACGTTAGTTTAATCTCAGTTCCAACACGGGGCTGAAAATCTTATACATTTCCGGTTACAAAATTTTTTTATAATCTTGTCTACATATTAGCTCGTCCTATTATTTTGGCAATAGTTAAAAATGTAATACCATTGCATCATTGTAAAATTTGCTATGTTATGCAACATTGCTATCTTGCATTATTTATCTCTCCGCAGGATAATTCTGGAACAAAACAATCTCCACGCTTTAGATTTTCCAATCAATTAAAAAAAAAACAAACAAAAAATGCACGTGGTATGGTAAACTCTTGTAAGTTTGTAAGTGCAACAATAGTGAGCTACAGAATAGTAGTATTTTTATATTTAATACAATTTGGGGGGAATATATCCTTTTATCATATTCGGTACTCATTTTTTTTAATAATACTCTTTTTATTGTAGTAATTGATTAGCCATAGTCAAAGACCTTAGAATATTTTTACCTGCGTATCCAAGGATACTGAAAGAATACTCTGTTTATGAAATACAGATTAACTACGAGTGTGCACCTTGTTTACGTAAAAAATAAGAGCAGGATCTAAATGTATTCTTCAAAATAATATTTATTACATTTTAAATCTTTTAAATGCTCCTTAATATAATAGAGATAGGATTTAAATATTAAATTTTATTTTTAAGTTTAACTTTCACATTTCAATGTTTTACATTTCTGTGTTTACTACAGCTTATTATGCATTATTTGATGTAAAATTAAAAGAATATACCGTATTACAGACGACCCAGATCTGTCCAAATTTATTTTAATATAAGTTACGTTACTTATTTACGCTGTAATGTTGAGTTTGTACGCCGCAAACAGACTTGTAATTATTATTGTCATATTTGCAGTTTAATATTGAACGGAATGTTACCAAAACTTTTGGCATAGGCACCCACTTTCCCATTTATGTGATTCTCGTGGATTTGTATTGTGGTTAAGTATATGTTATAATCCAACAAGAAGAACTCTGTAACGTATTAGAACTAAATACAGTTCTGTAACTTTTTAATTTTAAAATTTGGGCCGTAAAAGTACCACTACACATTTTACATTTTAAAGTTATGAATTGTAACAAATTCTTCGGCTTTTCCTAAACGACATAAAACAAAGATTTAAAAGATAGTTTACTAGTTTGAACAATAAACTATAAATCCAATACTTAACGCACGGCGTATTAATGCCGATAATTACCTTGCTGCTATCAGAGCAATTTATTACTGAGTGTAATTGCCCTCGGCAGACTATTAACATCAGCACTTCGTGATTTGTGGTAACAACATTACAGATCGTGATAGCCACATTTTCCAATCTTATTTCGTTACAATATGCAAATTGCGTATGACATTTTTTTAAATTACACAACCAAACAGTATGCTATTGAAGCTATCAAATTCAATGAGCTGTCAAGACTAGATATAAACTTTAATAGAATGGTAAAGGAAAGGTTATATGAAAAAAGTAAGTAATTCTAGATTCAATCAAAATTAAATGAAAAATTACTTTATTAGAGGCGAAGTTAGGACTATAAAGTCCTCTCTACCACTTAACCTCATACAAATTAAACTAACATATGTATACATTACAACTAAAACTTAGTCTATTTTTATTTATATTACGTATTAAACGAATCTTAAAATCAAAACAATCATCAATAATTAATGTAACTATATACAAATTTACAATAATATCGCAAGACACACACTCGCATTCATTCAACTTGCATGCAGTTGCCCTAAGTACCGTACACCAAAGCCGCCAACCGCTATATCCCCTGAGCCCCCAGCATCAAGGCCCTGACCTACGCGCTTATCGATGGCTCAGATGTTAACATGTAAAGCATTCCACAATCGGCAGGCAGAAACTTTAAACAATTTACTAAAGTTAGTTGTTCATTGAATTGGGATAGATAATAAGGATGTACCCCTCCTTGTACTTCGTTCACTTATTTCAGACATAAATCGAAATTATTCTATCATGTATTGTACTAAATCATGGTATTCTATATAAATTACAAAGATAATAATCTGATGAATTGAACATATCAGTACACAAATCTAGATCTCTGGAATTGCAAAAAATTCTTGGTTTCTATTAGACACTAAGCTAATCAACGTTTGTTGCGCATAATGCATTAGTTATACTATATACTGGAAGGTGTTGGTACCTATACATCCGGCCAGCTAGAAAACCAAGTTAATCCGTTAAGAAATTTTTCATTTGATAGTATATATCTCTAATACTTCGAAAATTGTAGGACTCATTTTGTCTTTGTTTACATAAAATAAAGAATCCTTAAGAATTTAAATGTATACATCTATATGTGGTTACATAATAATTTCAGTATTTCTCAAATACATATATATTTGAAGTTTAAGAGAGTTAGATTTTTTTAATAGAGAACACACATATTTTAGTATGCTAAATATTGATTCTAGTAAAACAAGTCTACACAACAACAGAGCGAAAACAACATACAACTATTTGGCGACGAATTGCCTGCTTGACTGTAAACATAGCACTGGAGTAGTGCTTGTCGCGACAAGTCCATGAGTCTGCATTACATAATTGAAGTAAAATATTTATAGTCAGTAACGCTCATTAACAACAATTAATGTACATTTTATAGTTAAGTATCTTAAAAGTGTAATGTGTCTGTATTCAAGTATTGTTAATTTACTGTATATGATTTGAGGTTGAGTGGTAGAGAGGGCTTTACAGCCCTAACTCCTTCTCTTCAATAAGGGCATTTTTCATTTCATATTCAGTTCATGATATAAAATACAAAAGTAAATGGGTTTATTAATTTTATTTTTGAAAAAGCTTTACTAGGGTAAATGGTAAATTTATATAACCTAAGTTCGAGATTTCGTCTACTAAAATAAATTTTCTCTAATTTTGAAATTCTTTTGCCGATAAATAAAAAAAATTATTAACGTTGTGATTTTACGAGTTTAATGTTATAACGGCATATTTTCATTTTTTGTATAACATGTTAGAAGATATATAAAATAAATCAAAAGAATATATATGGTAAAGGCCAACAGTTTTATTTTTCATAAAACTTTAATTCCTTTTGTTTGACCTCAAGACGTACCTTATGAATTAAAAAATACTTTTTTCAATATACTACGTACAAATAAGGTAATTTTTAGCCCTATTACGTTTCTAATGTCAAAAAATATATTTTGTAAACCACTCTAATGTTTTAAGGTATTACAATTTGGTGCTAATTCTAGTTTTTGCCATTTTTATATTGGGTTCCAGTAGTTTCTATAACATACTGTTTAAATATAATAAGAATGCAAAAAAATTTTTGTGCTGAGAGTTAGTATTTATATTTTGCTCTTTCAAAAGTAATATATTTTTTTTCTTTTTTCTTTAGGTAGTATTTTTTTAACAGTAGTAAGGAGTTTTTTGTGTTTTTTGGTAGTGGTTTTATTTTTCTTTATGTGTGTTAAAACCTTCCTAGGTTAATGCTGCAAAGTAGTTGTTTTTCATTTATATAGTGTAATTATTTTACGAAATGCAGCAGTGGTTTCAGAAAAAACTACATTATGTGGTTAAAGCTCTCAACTCAACAACTATATAGTTTGTGTCATGGAAACTATTTATAAACTATTACCATATAAATATAACATGCGAATGACAAACTGTTAATATCACCTATCGATAGTTATTTTTCGATAATGTGTACAACTATTTACGGTATTTAAGCAGTAGTCATAGATTCCTTAATATTTACCATGATCACGTGATTTTTTATGCCTCGAATACTTCCTAACAACTTCATACTTCGTGTATCACGGCATCTATCCTGACACAGGAAACGTTAATATCCTTTTTTTAGTTCCCATAATAATTCTACTCTGGTAAACTTGTTATCATTATACTGCAAGGTAAAATTTGGTTCCTATCCAGTGATAAAGAACATACTGTACAAGATCACACGGACCAATATTATTATTATTAGCGCTACGTAACTACAGATCTTATATGGTTATTTTGTAACCCTCACAAAACCACCGTTCATTAACCATTATAATTATTATGTAGTCCTTGTGTAACTACAAATTAAGTAATATTTGTTCAACCACAGTACGTGTACCACTATAATTATTGTCTAACAATGTTGTAACCACAGGTTCTGTACCAATATAATTGTAACATAACCATCATGTAACCACAGCCGAAGTTATTTTATAATTACTATGTAATTCTCAAGTAATGAATAGCAACCGCTGCAACCCACCTGGAACTACACCTCTGGAGGCTGTGAGTAACTCCTCGGTGGGGGGATGGGGGATTGTAATATCAGATCCTGGTCACGTCCAAGGACTGGACTAATAACCTCCCTTTCTACGGGGGGAATAGTGAAAAGGCTTGGTCAAGTTAAGGGATTGAAACTTTTTTCAGGGGGCTTTATTCAGGGCGTGTACGAGAACACATTTGTTAGTATACCCTTGAGGGTGTATTTTCAGTCCTTGATCATGACCAACGTCTGGCACTACACTCTCCAGTAGGAGCAGGGGGTGAGTTATTCAGTTCTGATACATATATACTAGTGGAGATATACACACCAGTGGTTGTAGTTCCAGTCCCTTGACAAAATCAGGCCTTTGAACTACAACTCCCGGTGATCTAGTGCCAGTGCTGTACACGTACACTACCTGAATAACGTCCCCCAGGCGTGCAGTGACAAAGCGTGATATGCTACGGACTGTTATCACACTCCCTTTGTCACTGAATCTCTCCTGACAGCGCACCACCAATTAGATGTTATACCTATTAACTTACAGTATCTCAATAGACAAGCAATATTTATATACACGTTTTAGTGTATTAGAGTTTGTTAAAATACGCTTTTCTTCTCTCTCATATTTTATGATGTGCACAGGAGTTTTTCACCCATTGAATTGACAATAAACTGGTTGCAGGCTTTCCATTAAAATTATTCTTTGAAATAACAGGATTTAAATGTTTACTGAGATATATTCAAACGAATACAAACCTTATTACCATCATAGTGCATATATTTTGTGTGCAGGTCAACTTAAAACTATTAAGTTTAATACCTTAATACCTCTCTTAGCTGTTTAAAAACTGTCAGTACAGTTTTTACGCTATTTCCTTCGTGTAACCTTCCACGCTGACCGGAAACAGACACTCTGAATAGAAGCATTTATATATAGTAGATTCATTTGGAATACTAATATGGTCTAAGTATGCAATGTGTTTAACTTTGTAACATACTTACATCAAAGTGCTTAAAAAAAATTATTACTAGACCAGCAAATACGTGCCTAGTCATGTAGAAGTTATTGAAAAACCTGAAAGCTTTTGATTTATACAATCTTTGGTTTTATACTGATTTATTTATCTTGCAAATAAAAAAAAAGAATATGTATGAATCAACAAATCTCACAGTTCCAATAATATGAGTTTACTTTTTATTTTTGCCTGAATCAAGTCTTTGGATGTATTGCAAGGGATTCTTTATTTGCCTTTAAAAATATTTAGTATCCGCAGGACACCTTTTCGATTTGTATAAAGGCTTAAAAAAGCAGTATCTTTTAATTTCACTAATACTATAATTAATGCATAATACTCACGTAGTTATTGACCAAATTATACTACAACCATTATGTATCCTCTCATGCGAAACAGCTCAAATATCATTGTCATTACTGTCTACGTAGAACTTTCGTAAAATTTATTTCAGATAACATTATCATAATTAAGTAACGTAATTTAACCACCTATTCATTACCTTTATTTGATATTAATTTCGGTTTTGTTGTGGCTAGCGAGAACCTCTGATGTTAGGGAACAAACTCCACCAACTCCAACAGTCAACACCTGCAGTAGGCTAGACCTATCGAATTGCCCGTGAACCCCAGAATCTCGAAATTTGCAGTTAGTATATTAGTGCCACTCCTGGACATCCATGAGGTTTCACAAATTCAAGTGACACATCGGCTTTTGCTGTGCCCATTCTTGGGTTCAACTACAAGGTATAAACCAGCCAGAAGTGATCCCTTCTGGGTAATAGGAAGATCTTAGAATATATTTTTTATTATGTATTTATTAATATTAAGAACAAGCAAATTCAAACAAATATATATTTTATTTAGTTAATTATTAATCAAGGCCAATAAAAATCACTACACGTCTGCATTCACCTTTTAACCAACTCAAACTGACTAAACTCCAATAGTAAATAGCGATGGTCACGCCAGAAACAAGATGGCGGCAAAAGGAGGAACGAGAGTAGGCCTTTTTTTACTGGGCAATTCTAGATGAAATTCTTTAAACCATACTGAAACCCCGCATTAGTTTATTACAAATATAGGATTTACTATTAGTTAATTTTTTAGAATAGTCATCCAATCCGACCTCATTTCAACTGACAGTTGGCTAATCGGTTGGTTGGATAGTTTAATGTATGAAGCCTTATTAATATTTAAAAAATAAGGTTCCCGACATAATTGTATGTAACAGTATAAAATGTAGTTGCTATAGATAAAACGTAGGTGAGCCAAAAAGGGCGCTTAACGTAAGGCTAAAAATACAAAGAAAACACGAGAAAAGGGCTAGCGGAAAAGTAAAAAATAGCACATCTATGTGGGACCTAGACTATCGAAGGAGTTTCGATAAAAGTCAACTTATACTGTTTCAATTTTCTAACACCCATGGACAAAACTTTAAGGGGAGTCGGTTGACAAAAAATCTAAAAAAACCCAAAAACCGTTTTATTTGCTTTTATTAATCTTTGGACTCTCCTGTTTAATTTGGTGCAATTTTTATTCAAATCGGCCAACAATATCACACCCAAATATAATATTATGTAAATGGCTTCAGTATATTTTGGCTCGTAAAATTCATGAACTCTGCATCATTGTCATACATAATCCTTATTGAAGCGCATATTTATTATTAGGCTTATATTAGCCAACCTGCTTTATGCTGCTTTGAATATACAGGGTTGTCAACCCATCTGTTTACAGTCAGTTGAGATTTGACATAACCCTAATTGTTGTTTGTTTATTATTGTCACATACATTGTGTTTCTTGCTTTCATTCAGTCTAAGTTATAATATTTAGTTATACTGTGTAGTTTATTGTTTGTGAAAATGCCTAGAGCACATAAACCTTCAAAAACAAAGCAAAGTGCTTTACAGGGACAAGAAATCCAGGTGGTAAAAAAGTAATTGTGCCTAGTGAATGTCAAGAACCAGAACCAAGTACTAGCCTGATATAAGTACTAGCCAAGATACCTGGTGTAAGTACCAACTAGCTAAAAATAAATGATGAAACTTATGATCACAACAATCACAAACACATTAATCCTGCTGTTATGAAAGAGGTGAAACAAATATTTAGAGATTTATCAGATCCATCATTGTTATCAAAATGTTTGCACGGTGGTACTCAAAACCCCCAGTGAATCACTGAACAATATAATTTGGTCCTTCGTGATGAAGGAAACATTAGAACTAGGTGTATTTGATGCTATGGCAATTTTCAACTAAGGGAACATAATAAAATAGAAGTGTTGAGCAAACTAGGGATCACATCTGCATGCTATTGTTGTGAAACAATGAAACAATTTGATGTCACCCGAATCAACAAAGCGCAGAAAGCTGTGGAAGAGATCGAGAAAAAGTGTCGCCAGAAAGTAAGTGCAGCTAAAAGGCATTTAGAAGACTTATAAGAACAAGAGGAGGATCCTGACAATCCTAGTTATGGTCCTGGAATGCATTAAATGCTGTTATGTTTCTGATTAATGTATATGCAATCTTTAAAAGAGTTTTCTGAAAATTCTTGTTTTTCTTTGTTTAGGAACACGTTTCTCTAGAACCACTCAATATATTTTGATGATTTTTTTATTTTTTGTTCCTTGTAATTAGAGCAATGTTTATAGCACAGCAAATTGTTGTATGTAGTCTAATAATAATTAAAAAAAAGTTATGTATTAAAAAAATTGATCAAAATTGACTTTTATAAAAAAAAAATATTTTTAATACTTATATTTATGCTATTGAAATTTGCTGTGCTGTAAATGTGGGTAAGAAATAGCAGATTCAAATAAAAAAAACCTTATCTTGATATGTTTATTGGTTATTGAGAAACATGTTCCTAAACTTATCTAATTTAACATGTGCGCTATATAGTCAACCGACTCCCCTTAATCTTAATGCACTGTCACTTTGTTGAAAATATTGAACTCTTTGTAAATGATATGGTAAAAAGGGTTTTCTTTTAATGTTGTCTAGACTGGATAAAGAGATATTTTATGTCTATTTGAAATTCAACTAGTACTAAGTTGAGGACTGCGCTGTATCATGTATTTTTTTTCGCGAATAGGCTGTATTACAGGGTGTTATCTCGAACTATTGACGGTTAATAATAACCTCGGAAAATATCCATTTGTTCGTAGGTTATTGAAAAACCGATGCAATTTTTCGTTATTATGTATTCTGCAATTTAGAAATGATCTTTCATATTCACGTTTAGCTGCCCAACTATTTCCATTTACAAAATAATAGACGAAAAAATACCTGTGTACTCTTGATTTCAAAATTGGTTTATAGTTAAGAAAAAAAACAAATAAAGTACAAATAATGGAATAATACACACACACTGCACAAATATGAGAGACTAGTTACTGGAATACCTAAATTTTTACACAGCTATACAATAATAACTTGAATTCTGTTATTGCTTCATCAGTGTTGCCAACTATTGATTTTCAATAAACTAAAAGCATTTCAATTGACGCTGTATATTTACATCTTGTTTCAAAACGTACAATGTTTTGTACAGTATTTTTTTTATTATCTAATTGACTGATAAAAAATATTTAAATTATTTGTATTTACGACGATTTTTTATTTTATAAACTGATATTGCATTTTGTTTTAATATCTTTTTGCGTCGATTATTTTTAAACATTGTGCTTCTTTATTATTGGCCTATTTTATGTCATTATTTTCTAAATTACAAATTTTTGTAAATACGTGTTTATTGTGTTTATTACTAATTTAATAAAGGTAATTAATATAAAAAGAATATTTTTCAATATATCAGATAAAATAAATCATTTATTAAAAATATTGCAAACGATACAAAAATTTTATATGACGTAAAGAAACGCAGAGAATAATACTTTAAAACCTCCTATGGGACTCATGACGTATTCCTACTTTGTTAAAATAAACGTATTTGTGAACGTTTTTTTTTTTCTTTAATGCTAGGTCTTAAAGGATGAGAGATAATACTAATACTAATTTAGTTCTAAAATTACAGGGTTTGTGTGCTATTCTATATTAAGAAACAATATAAATCAATTGAAGACTAGTATGGTTTTGCATTTGTTTAATATTAGTCTAATAGATAATAATAGTAATTCCAAGCGTTTAGCAGCAATTATTTTGCACGGAAATGATTTATGTTAGAAGGAAGGGGCGGCGTTAATGTTTACTTAGGTTACAACGCTGGATAACCTCATAGATAAAGCCCTAACACGATAATGTCTCGTTAGCAAGAGAATTATTTTGCCGTTGGTGGTTGAACCCACTTACAATCTTAATTCAGTATTCGCCTGAAACTAGATCGTTTGAATAATATCGTGTATTGATTAGGTTCGTAATGAACTTTAATGTACTTTACTTAAATGTACTATTAAGACGGAATTTAAATCAATTAAAGACTAGCATGATTTTGCTTTCTTTAATGAACATGAATGAAATCATTAAATTAAAGCTTGGTTATAGTTATTTAAATTTCCCTAATCAACACCGAGGACTTCGTTTTAATACTAAAAATAACTCAACCCCACTCAATAACCTTTATGTGGACACTGAACAATAATAATGTAAGTTATGGACCTGTCCTACGAATATACATCATCGATAACGTAGCAAGTTCAGGTAAATAGTGGCAATAAGCTCTGCACTTAACTTGATAACCTGATGAAGCAAACTGATTTTACGAATAATACTATCAATAGGTTTAGTTTGATAATTGAATATTTTAATATAAATAACACATAAAAGACGTAATTAAACCAAGATTTTATAATGAATAAATGACTAAGCCATGTTGCATTACCATTCACTTTACAACACAAAAGATGTGACTACGAAATAACTGATATTGCAGATTATTTCTTAAAGAAAAAAAAAATTATTAGCAGTTAACCTCATAATTAGAACACTGACCTTTTCTGATTACCCATAACTACTATGAAGTAATCAAAACTCTGTAGAAATCAAATGTTCATAAAAATTATTGCGTTCAACATAACGGAATCATTAAGGCGTAAGAAAGGTGATTTTTTACTATTGAAATTCTTTTCGCTTACAAGTCATTATACATAATGTGCATTCATACGCTAAAACATTTGTAAAAGTAACTACATAACTTAGTCTCTTTATATAATGTGAACTGTGTGGTCTAAGCTTTCAACACATCAAGAGTGTTCTGTAATTCATAAAGAGAAAATCTTCAGTACATATCCCTTAATTAATAAGTAAACGAATGTTATTACTACATTAGTCTTCTGGGTCATTACTAAGGAATTATTTAGACAATTGAGGGCGGAAAACATGTATAACATAGAGTACAGGTGAACGAGTCACTCTCAAAACCTCTCCCCTCATTACTTTATGAGAACATTTATTAAAACAATATTCGTTTTTCAACTTGGTTGGTCTTTAGGAACTTCTTTATATGTGTTATAGACCCAATATTTCAAATTGAATACCATAACCCAAAAGACAGTGCAGTAAGACTACAAGCATTGATAGCCTTGAAATATTGCTCAATGTTTACCCCTTAATAGCAAAATAAAGTTCAGGTTACATCTCGCTCGATACTAAGAGTCCTATAAAACTTTCTGCTTCAGGTCCACCGTCATGGGGATATAAATCCTGGTTGTTATAAGTTATGATATTTTTTTAATAATTGCTTTTTCATTGCTCCCTTGTACTGACAGCCTAATTTAGTTTTAACGATCTTAAACCATCTCATCCACTCATTATGTGAGTTATGTATGAGGCAAGATTGAAAGCTACAAACAGACCTATCATCAGGTTGTATAACAGTTAATGTTTACCGTGCCTTAAAAATGCTCCAAAAATGTCTACCTGCATGCCAAATTTAATCAAAGAACACTTCGTCTCTGTACTTTAATGGTATACTCTGACTCATCCTTCGTCCGCTGAGAATAACGATTTCATTCTTCTCAGTTACTCATTTACATTACCGGTTATATAAGTGAAAATACATAAATAATGCACGCATAATTTTCACAAATTAGTGTAATAATCGTAAGATAAATATCATTATAGAAATTGCACATGCACGTTACACTAACATAACTTATGAAGGGTGAGCTTAAAGCAATATGAAAAATTAAGAGCCGTCTGTACTGACCGCCACCATCATTGTAGCCCTATAAAAGCAATGTTTAACCGCTTGGACTTTTATGCCCTTTATTTTAGTATTGGAGTTATGAGTAATATCCCATTTTAAGAAACATCATAAGCATCTAAAGGCGTGTTTGTTATTTTGTTTTACTTATGAATTATTTAGAAAAAATAATGAAATCTATTTATCTCATTGTTTAAGTTTTCAAAAATTATGGATTTTACAAAACAAAGAAATGTTTTCTTTTTATTTGTACTAAATCAATAACTTTCCTAATCGGTTTGATATAAAAATGGTGTAAGATTCAATAATATTAACCTTTTTACAATAGGGAAGACCTCAAAGACATTTTAATACAACTTGATCTTATGTAAAGCTCTTAATATGCCGCTTGTAGTACAAAATACAACAATAATATTTCATTTTAAACACAAATTAATTTACCACCTGCAAATTTACTATTTATAATTTTTTGCATCAACGCTACTGTCTGAAAATTTATAGAAAAAAAGGTTATACAAAAGATCAGAGCGTTATATAGCCTATATTTAGCAACACATGATTTTCCACGTAATAACAGGCAACTCTAAGCGTACGCTGTACGTAGGAGTTGGTTGGTTACCTTTGTTCAATTACTGCTACCATAAACGTTTACGAGATTCAACTAAAAAAAGTGAGATTATGTGCTTTAGTGGTCTTTTGGTTTTTCTCTTTATCACGGGAATAGCTACCATTATAACGGTCTGTTATCCTACCCTATACTTCCTTATATAATTAGAATGTCCATTTTCATTAAAAAAAACGCTAATCATTTAACAATTTTGTTCAATATTATTTTATTAATTAATGTATTTTAAATAGCTACACTTATACTATTTATTATTATTCAGTTTGAAAAATAAATTGAATTTCATTGTACGACAAACTTACATTTAACGTTATCCAATACCATTGGGATCTACTACGTAATTGCACAAATTAATTTTCCATTAACCAGTCACGGAAACTTTTTATTGCAAAAATATATGTTTGTACTAGAATTAGCGGCAAATACAGGTTTATAAGAAAGGTAATTAATGTTACATAAGTTATCTATGTGAGATCTATACGTTTCTTATGATGATATAATTTATTCAAGTGTAACGTCTATGCCTTATTTTTTATCTTGCATAATACAAATAATTTTTAAATGTAGTAAAAATAAACGTTTACTGAAGATAGAAAATAATTCTCTCGCCATTCAACTTATTACAGAGATTTTGTTTTCGTTTCTTTGTAAACTTTTGGGATTTGACAGTATGTGTTACAATTTTTATGAAGATTTTAACCAAATATGGTACACGTTTTGTGCAAATAAAAGTATATTTTACAGATATTATTGTATTATTAAAATAGAAAGAATGTTTTATTTAGTTTCAATTCGTAAGTTAGTACAACTGATATGAGTTTTTTAACATATTGCCAAAAATGTTATTGAAATAATATTAGCTAAATATTACAACCATTTTCATAATTTTTCATTGGAAACTCTCAATTTACTATAATACTGCATTATACAAGAGAGTTACATAGATAATACTACTGGGGCCAGAGAAGGCATCCAAAGGAAAGAAGATATGCTGCGATCCTTGATACGTAGTGTCCTGTTTATGTATCATATAATGATGGAAAATGCTTAAATTCCTGTTATGCTTTTAAATCACCCAATGTCAATACTGATACAAATGTTAACCTCTGCAGTTTTTACATTCTAAAAACCTTTTATGCATGCATTAGTAAGTTGCCCGTTTAGCCACGGCATAAGTAAAGATTATGTCAAATTATTTAGTGTTTCCTTAATGTAAGGATTTTATTAAATATCAATAAATTAAAGTTAAACTGCAATTTATATTTTGTTTAACGTGCATTATGAGAAAAGGTTTCAGATACGTTTCTGGAAACGAGTTTATCAATGCCTAAACTATAGGGATACATTATCAGCTGATACCTGATATTACAGTAAATTATCAAAGCAACGTTGATGTTCCAAACGTGAGAATGGCTTACAATATTCCGATAATGAAAAAGTACTAGGTATTCTATACATGTGATTGCTGCAATAAAGCTGTACATTTCACGTAATAGCAGGTAAATGCTTGCCCTTAAATATTATTTTAGACGGTTTTCGTCGGTAGTGTATTATACAGTACTGCTGATGAAAATTACCTTGGTTTTAGATAAATATAATATATGTTTTATGATAGTCAGTCTCAATTTAAGTAAATGATATAGTTTAAAATTAAAGTAAGTTTCTTTAAATTGTTAGAGCTTAAAGTTTAAGTTTGTTATTGAAGTAATTGTCGATGTATGATATGAAGAAATGACAGGATTTCGGAATTATGTTTCATTGCAGCAATCTTAACGAAATTCCGTTCCACTAATAGTTAAACATATGTAAGAAAATAAAAAGATTTAAGAAGTTCAAGCTTAATTTGCTACGTAAAATACATAAATTCTTTTAAAGTTTAACAATAGAAAATATTCTAAATAATATTAACTTCTTTAATATATTCACTAAACATAAGTATGTAATTTTATTGTTTAGATAATTTCGACTAAATTTATTTCAATTATTTTTACTTTTACTTTACAATTACTTTATTTCAATTCTAATAAACTCAAAGTGTTATAAACCATTATTCAAATCTTCAACTATTATTCAATTATTTCAACTTCAGTGTTTTATACATATTATTAACCGTAAAAAATTATAAATATTTTAAATTTAATGGAAAAATATTTTTGTATAATTAAAAAATTTAATATTTTTGTTTCAAATATTGTAGATACAGTAAGAATAATCTCAAAACAAACTTTTAAAAAGAAAATGGAAGGTCAACTTAACGTAATATTTAATTGATAATAACTTTTTATCGTACAAAATTATATTTTTCTGTTGTTGAAATTTAAAAGTTAAAGAACTGTTGCTAAACATAAATTATTTTTAATGTGATTTTTGCCTGGTGAAATTTAACGCCACTACATAATTCCTCAAACAAAGAAATTACATTTACAATGACATAGACAACGGAACGGAAATACTCGTTAAAACCCTAAGGAATTTAATTATAAAAAGGCTCAATATTCTGCCAAGGAAAGTGAATAGCATAATAAGTAACAGATAAAAAGTCTTCGATTATTCAAAGGTAATAAACATTAATTCTTACTTGTAAAATAATTTAATATTAAAAATTTTATCCTTAAACTATTTTAATAAATATCAAACTGATTTCGGATAAACGCTCCATTAACATGTTAAAAGGGTTGAACCACTAAAGCCAAGATAATTCCCTCGCTAAGGAGACATTATCGTGTTAAAGCTTTATCTCGACGTGATAGCTTCGCAAAACACCGTTTCCCTTACATTCTAACTCAATTGAATAACATGGTCTTTCCTGACAAGGATATTACCTACCTATTATTTAGATATCATTACTAGCCCACCCACTTTGGAGGTATCGGGCACTAAATATAATACATAGACACTGATATATCCTACAACTTCCTAAATTTACGATGCTCTCATCGGAATGCGTATACCCTTAAAGGACTAAATTGGTCATTGAGATCTTTATACGTTAAGTAATTTTCGTTGATTTAAAATACTTTTATGTGATTAAACAGTTAGTTGTTAAATAGTTACGTATATAACGAGTATTTTATCAATTAGATAGCATAAAAAAGGATTGGTTTAGTAAATTATTATAATATATTTCCAGAGTAGGAATGTTTCCGTATTATTGTGTAAACACTGTGTGCAAGTAATTGGTACATGAAGGTTTGAGAACAACCAAAAGGTAGCAGCACTTGTCTTTTTATTGCTTTGTACAGAACGGACGAAACACATGGGGTGCAGATGTCTGACGTAGTAGTAATAAGCATTTAATATTTCAAAATTTCATTTCAGTTTCATTGTGGGTAAAACATATTTTGACTACTTTTGAGTCTTCAAGAAAAGGTTTAGCATGTTAAATCTTATTAATCTTATAAATATTATACATATAATTCTATAAAAGTATAATAATAACGAACATAAAATATATCTAGCTTGGGCTTAGTGTTTCCAATATTTTTCAGAATATTATCTAAGAAACTTAAATATTTTTAAAAGTAAATAATTTTAATTATATAAAGGCGTTGCCTGATATACAACTAAGTCAGAAGACTTAGCTCACTATTAACTTCAAAATCAGAACTAAAATATTTTACTACAAGTGGATAGTGCCCAAGGTAAAAGGAGAGCCAAAATTCAGTAGAAATAAATTCTTGTAAAAATGGACAGAAGAAAACTCACCTAAAACAAATTCCTGACACAAATTGCTATTTATTGAGACAAATTCCATTTACAATAACGATATCTTATCACTTCAAATTTGTTATTTAAATACAGCAAGTAAATTTATTACATGTAATATCGATATTGTACGGAAATCTGAATACTTTATAAGAATTAAATTAGCAATCTGTTAAAAAAGACTAATTTATGACATGAAAGATTAATTTCTGACAAAACACGTGAGGTATTAGCCAGTAGGTAGACGGTCATGATTTTATAATAATCCTCCAAGAACATAAGAAAACTTTAGATAGCAAGTAGCGAGCAATAGAATAACATAATAATATATATTTAAAAAAATAAATAAAGGAGAAGCTCTCTTATTGGAAACAATTATATTCTATTATTTTATAAAATCAAACTCACAATTTATCCAATAATTTAATTAAAATAATTGGATAATTGTGAGTTTGCTTTATAAAATTATAGAAAAAAGCATAATTTATAGATTCAGTAATAAGTTGCTCGTCTACCTTCTGTATACTTTGAACAAATAGTGGGATTATTATTACACTGAGTGAAGCAAGTGAAATGTACTACCTGTTCTAGAAGTGTTTTATTATGTTTTTGACCACATAATGCCTCCTACGTAATTGTAATAAAAGGTTATTAATTTTGCAATAAAAAAAAATACGTATTGTTCAACTTCACCGTAAAAGCAACAACGCCCCAACCTGGATGAATAGTTCCATATCAGTGTTACTGCCACTTTTTTATATTGACCATTTTGTAATCTGCATAACCTGAATAGTGCATATTTTTACATCTTTTTACCTATGATTTGATTTAATAGAAGCTATTGCTAAACAAAACAGTTAATTTGGAATATTATTCAAGTATTACAAAATTAATTGGTATAGTTTAATTGCAGTGAAACGGTTTGAGCCGCTGTTACTTTTCCCATCATAGTACGTACAGTTTGTGAATGATAAAAAGGCATTTACATTTTTAAAACAATGACAAGTTTTATTTACATAATACAGAAATTTTACCTTTTTATTATTTAAAAATATAATAATTAATATATGTTTTCTTCCAATAAGCATATTAATTCCAATGGATTCCTAATAATTAATTATTAAATATTTAATTGTAATTATAACTAAACATTTAATTGTAATTATTACTAAATAATTACAATTGATGAATATTAATTAATTTTAATTATTTAATATTAGTTTTTATTAGTCCTTATAATTAATTAGCTACTGTTCACGTATTTTCTTGAGTTTTAGTATTCAAATAACAAGGAGTATGTTAGTTTATATGTCAGTTATTTAGAGTTTTTTTCTATAATCATAATAATAAAAATATTGTATTAGTACAGCATTAATTTATGTTTCCTCTTCGTTTTCTTAAAGGCTCGATTAATGAACATTTTCAATATAGAAATGGTTCTTAAATTATTAGAACGCTTCAAGTTTTGATTAAATATCACTCTTGTAATAGAAATTAAGATCAATACAGTTTTAATTATTGACGTAATGCATTACATACATTTGAAGAAATCGAGAGGAAAGCATGGATGAGATTAAGAATATATGTTACTAGTTTTCGATATACACATACAAGAAAATTAATTTAATACTACTGCAGATGAAGATTAAAAAATAAAACGACATATGAGTTTACAACTGTTCTGTATACACGTTGACACGTGATTACCTCAAAGTGACAGTTTTACCAACAGCAATTTAAAGTCTTGATTATCTTAAGAAACTTACTTAAGGTGGTGGCAAAGCAAGCAAGGGTTGTAGTATTTTCATTAAAGTTACGTTCTCCTATCATGTCAGGGTAAAGTACTAACAAGATAATGTCTCCTTAGCAAGGGAGTTATTTCGGCTTTTGTGGTTAATTCTCTTTATTTTCACTTGTACAATACCTTCTATGGTACCAGGTTTTGTTACATCATTGCTTCTGTCTCGAATAAAACAGAATACAAGGAATGTACTGGAATTACAACAAGGTAGAGGTGCAATACGTAATATTACTCTTAACAGCGATGGATGAGGTTGCATTTAAAATTTTCAGTCTACAGATCATTTAACTATTGAGAACTCGTGCAAAGTTAATTTTGTACAGATTACCATTTAGATAATCAATGATTGCATTCCCGTGACAATAAAAAAAGAAATAGTGGCAGTGTACTGAGTTATGGCCTTGAATGGCTCTAACCAAAATCCTCTGGGTGGACATGCACCAGAATAGAACTTCGTATATGTAGAAAAGTATAAAGATAAAGCCTCTCTAGAGATATCTTACGGATTGTTATGATACATAAGTCGATAATTGGAATGTTTAAACATCATGTAATTGTTCTTATCTTTATACAAAGCATGTATCTACGATTATCTCATTGCCACCATCGTTACCAATAACACAAATTTAATGATTTTTACTAACGCTTAGTTATATCTCATGGAGTAAATCGTACCAACATCAAACTTTGTTATATTTTTCTAAATGAAGCTTAAGCCAAATATTTAAAACATCTCTAGAGGTTCTTGATAAATCATGGCAAAAACAAACAGCTAAACTTAACTGCTCTCAAACTATTTACAGAATGAATGACATACAAAACTACATTCATTTTTTAGCTTAAGAATAGGTACTTTAGTTCGAACACTACAGGTTATTGATGGAAATGTTTGGTTTTTCATAACCCAAACAAATGTATTGTTTACGTTAAAGAAATACTAAATAGACAATTGAAATTCCACTAAAAACCTAACAGAGTATAATTAGTGAAACGCTATTTATTAAGCTATTAAATTCCAGAATATTGAACTCATTCTACTACAAAATTAGTTTATTATTTTGTTTTCTTCAAATCTAAAGATTATCTCTAATGGAAAGTCATATCCCCTGGAGTGACATTCACCCTTAACTAACTCTATTTTTCTTGCATTTAAATTATTTTTCATGCAAAATTTCTAGTTTATAAATCGGTTAGTTCGGTCCTGAGATACAGTGGTGCAACAGAGAGACTTGAATTAAAATGTCTAGGCCCTCGATTAAACACTACGCTAGCGCTCAGCCAATAGATGTGGCGTTATAAAAAGATTTCAGCTACTTGAGGTATGTACACCTTATGAGAATTAACAGTTAAAGTTTTAAATTTATTAATTTATACCAGCTAGTACGTGTTTAAATTTGTCGTTGTCTTTTTTATCAATATCAACGTAACCATTGTCTAATTTTTGTTTTGGAAACGACACTTGTAAATATACGATGGCGTCACTGAGTTCAAAGGTGTAAATTTGTTTTATTAAATATGGGCAGTAAATAAAGTTCAAGGATTCAGGAACGACTGTCATGACATTGACGTATCTTCGAAATGCCCAAGAATGTCTCGTTGTCCGAATTTGTATTCTCGTTGATGCTTCAAATTGATATAAGCGTTTCAGCGGAGCCCATTTTAGCAGTAATAGTGTGTTATCCAGATGGGGTTTCTCGTAATGTACATCATTGGTTCATAAGACTATTATTTTGGAAGCAGAAATGATCCGTGTACGACGTCGTGATGACATTTATGACGATGCAGATCATTGTTTCATCGTCGAAGTCCACATTCACCAAGCTGTGTAATGCAATAAAAACCAACAGATGACAATCAGTTATGTATACATTTTTATAAAATACTACAAATAGGTTTGAGTAGTTATTACTCTTTTAAGATTTTCAGGCTTACCTTTATTACTTGAAAGGAAGTAAATTGTACTACGTGATTTATGAAGTTGTTAAGGTAACGGGACACAGGTTATAGCTTTGTATGCTTATTTCTCAGTATTTGTAGAAGGAATCGCATATATGGGGTTAAATCGTAAAATAGTTCAATTCAAAATTTAAAGGTAAACGTATATTATAATCGAATTTTTAAGACAGGTTTGTAATATAAAAAATATTATGTTTTTCCTCTAAATATTTTGTATTTGTACAACACGTGCTTAAGTGTATGTAGAAATTTAAAAACAAATAGAGCATGTAAAATTGAAATCTTGTTCGTTTAATTATATCAGCACGGATGTAGGATGGATAATATTACCAACATTAGAGTATTTCTAGAATAATAGTAAGTACATATACACATATGTACATGTACATGTATGTATATGTATGTAAAATATATTGAGTAGGGTGTTTTGATAACTTTATTACAACATAAATGTGCATTAAAACGTTTTTTCTTTAAAGTTCCACGTTCGATTATGTAGTTTGTTTAACGTAATTATTGTTTGCAGTTTATAAAGTCTATTATCTTAATAAAATCTGTATAATTTGGATAGTTGAATTTGTTTTTATTCAATTACACATGTTAAACAGTTCGTTAAATATTTTCACCCAGTACAAACAGAAAACAGATGTATTCAAGAACTAGTATTTGTATTGTATATCACTAAATATACAACAAAAACATTTTGCAATTAACAAATGGTCGCTACAGCCATGAGCAATGCGTGTACCGAATCAACCTTTAATAAACTGTGCGTCCAACGTTATGGCAGCAATATTATGGAATATGTATCAGCACATTTTTCAATATCGGCATGCCATAAAGCATTTCCACCCTCTTAATAATAGCGTATGTGTTGGTATTTCTCATCCATTTAGTGGTTTTAAATTATTTTCATGTTGACTGGAAAAAGAATTCCTGTGCTGTGGGAAGATTTATAAATCTACATCTATAAATTAAAAAGGGTAAAACTCCATCATTTCCTATATACTGTTTTCAAGAAAATTGACTCTGCTAGCAAAACCGTACATCAACACTGAAACACATGTGAATGATTTACGTTTGTCTCTCATTTATTATTATTTATTAAGATTCAGCATAGATTTCTTGTAGGGTTAATTATACCAGAAGTTAATATATAAGTACGTTCGAAAATGCTTAGTAATCATACTGCTTTGCTTTTATATATAATACTGACACTGTTACCAAGCATAACATTACAAAAATATTTAGTTTTTATAGTTATTGTTATACGTGTATTAGTATCCAGTGATTTAATCCAATACGAGTATTATAAACTAAGAGTATGGTGTTGCTAACTTACTACACAGTAGGAACACTCCGGACCATATTTATTTTACCGTCTATGCTGAGGCTACTTACAAAAGTTCCAGTACAAAGCTAACTGGATTCTTGAGATGTCCTACTACAGGCAGATGGTGATAATTGAGACAAAGTATTTTACAACCTCTAGGAAGACAGAATTGGGCTAGCCTTCTGAGAGGCTTTATTGATGATCAGCTAATCCCATCATTAGACATGCACCATCATAGAACTGTGATATCTCATGTATAGTTAGATTACATGTTTTAGAATGCATATAAATGTATCTTCTTGAAAACTATGAAGTATGTAGATCAGTTTTTTCTTGAGGTATTTGCGGACAGACAGGCATACAAAATATAATTCTTCCATCCCCTCAAGTGATAAGTTTCAGCAAACTAGGAATTCATTCGTATTAATGATATTTAAATGGCTTCCAGTTTAAGTTATTAATGGATCATTACAGAAAATTAAAAAAAAACTGTACCTAAACTAATAGGTCTGTAAAATTTTTATGTTTTGTTGTTAATAATAAACTTTATAATACTAATTTGATGTGCATTAGGTTATTGGAAAACACAAAGAAAAACTTGAAAACAAAAGAAATACCCCATGCAAGTTTGTTAGGAAATATTACATTTTCTATTAATAATAAGTTTTCAAGAATTATAAACATTTAAAATTTAAGTTTACCGTGTTGTTAACCAATTAATTTATATAGACAAAGGAAATGGATATTTAACTAACCTAAACAAAAGTCTCAGTAAATAGAATGGCGTTAGAGAGATAAAGGGAGGGGAGATCTCTCCAGATAGAGAATTATTTTATTTTTATTGCTAATTATTTACAACCACTAGACAGATAGAAGATTACTCGTGGTGGTCTAATGACAGTCTTCTATGACCCTCAACTAATTTCATTGACAGACATGTACAACCAGAGAATTCTTTTTAAGTCCAAAGATAAAATATTTCTCAAGATATCTAAAGCATAGTCAGAGCACATGTCTTAGAATACATATACATGTTTTTTTGTTCAATAAATGAAGTGTGTAGATCAATTTTTTCTTGAGGTACCTGGGGACTGACAGACATACAAAATATTATTCTTTCATCCCCACAAGTGATAAGCTTCAGCAAACTAAGCATTTATTTTAAATAATGATACCTAAATGACATACATATTATGTTAGTTTTGATTTATCAATGGACACATTTAAAAAATTCAATTTTACAACAGTACAAATAGTTCATAGCATTGAGCTTAACACATCTAGAGATTAGGAGTTAAAAGTTCAGGTGTTAGTTAACTCAGTGTTTATTTGTGCTGTAAGCTATAGTAAAGATTATATTTTCACTTAAAAATTTATATTATATTTAAATTGTTAACTTTCAATAATAAAATATCTTCTGTAAATCGAATAAATTTACTAACATATGACAAAAGCTTACTGACTATAAACATTATGAGTTATAAAAAGCCACGTACCAGTTATGATTAAATATGGTCCAAATAAGAAGTCGTTTGAGTATTGAGTTGTTGATTCGATAAAGATAAACTTGCAAAGTTCAGTTGTAGCTTTTTATATGAATTCTATTACATCTCGTTATAATGTTATATGTAAGCAATGAAGGTCATTAAAGCAAATTCAAAAACCATCTGTAGTAGGTCTGTTCAATGTTAAGGTTTGTATTGTTAGTAATAAGCTTAAAAATACTAATTTAATGTGTATTAGGTTAATGTAAAATAAGAAGAAAAGCTTAAAAACTAAAGAATTGCTTCATGAAGTTTGCGTTTATTTTATATAGGACAATACGTTGTCACATTATATAAACAAAAATATATAAACATTTAAAACTTGAATTTAGAGTGTTGTTGGTTAATTAACTTGTATGATCAAAGGGATTGAAAAACTAACAGCAAAATAGAAAACAAGTGACACAGTAAAGTAAAATGGCGTTAGAGAGATAAGGGTGGAATCTTCCAGAACCAATAAAGGTCAGCTGAGCCTCAGAGCGGCGGATTACCGTTCACACCCGGGCTTTGTTCCGGTAAGTGAAAATACCGCCTTTACCTGGGCCCAGGAAATTTACCGTGATTTTGTTATACTTTCACCTCTTTTGTGTGGAGGCATTTTATTGACCAAATAGTATTTTGCATAATGAATAAGTTTACATTCAAGTATTATATAAATAATTTGGGACTTTCCATGGACCGAAAATACCACGGAGTCCCTGTTTTAATAGAAAAATATAGTTGTTTTTTTATAGTGAACAGGCAAATTAACCTGATGACTGACATTTAATTCTACACAAAATAGGAAGCTATATCCTAAAAAAAAATTAAATAAACGCTTTTTATTTCAATCATTTTACATATAAAGCGTGTACAAAACAATCTCTATCTAGTATTAAATATTGAACACTTATATTTGAACGTATTTTTATAAACAAAAATTAGGTAATAACATAATAAAAAAGAATATTTATTATTATTTATTAATTTATTATTATAATTTGTTGTCATTAATTTATTATTTATAGCTCTGTATGATGTATTGGTTGAGCGATATTGAATTATATCATTCGAGGGGCTGTAATAATTTCATGTCTGCCTGTCTGTTCACAATATAAGTTGAAATAAGCTGACCTATGAACTTGAAATTGGGAGTGAAGATACTTTTTACATGAGGGATACTCACAATGGTGCATGTCTCAGGATCTGTATACGGATTATTTAAGCACCGTTATGGAATACAATACATTGAAAAAATATGGCAATGTATCATGTAACAACATATCTTGGGAAAATTCAGTCTCTATTTTTGAAATTTTGCATAAAAAATTTCATAAATAGAGAGTAATGAGTTGTTTGATGGTGTATGTTAAAACATAAAATTGGAATGTGCGTCGCTGAAGCATATTACGAAGGTGGCCTTCTCAATTCCTTCTTTCTCTCACCTAAACCTGTTAAAAGATAGGTGATGTACTCCTGCTAAGTAATATATGTTACAGATTATTTTGTTGAGCACTAGTATAGTACATGACTCGATAGGTTGAAAGAGTTTTATTTTCTTCTGTGCGAACGATATCTCGAGAACGAATTGACCTGTGGACTCAGAATGACTTTGCATAAGCTTTATTTAGATCTAGGCAACAAAAATTTTCGATTATTCATTACACTCTATGGGATTTTGCTGGGCACTAGCAAACATGTTTAAATTCGTCTTAAGGGTAACCGTAAAGTAAATATCATTCTATAAATATATTTGAAACTAAACAATGTATTTAGATAATCGAAGAACGAGTTAGAAGTCTATCACACGTGGATTCACATTGTGGAAAGCAGCCCGGGATAAACAAATTGAAAGCTATAGTGATCACTTGATAAGTGTTGATGTCTTTCCATTCTAGAGGGGTATTTAGAATTGCCTTGTCCAAAAAGAAGCACATCCAATTCTGCACCATCGTAAATACTGCCAGTGAAGCCTTTTCGTTGAATATTAAATATAAAGTGGTAATATAATCTAAATAAATATATCAAAGAACTATATTCTTATACTAAAGAAAATTATTATTTATATAAGAGTTTAAATATTAAACTTTCAGAATTGAAGACGAGACCAAAAGCAACAGTAGTAAACCGTTGACTCCTTTTCGAGACCCTCATTTAATAGGTTTTATGCAGACATGATTATGGTTTATGGATATAAAACTTTGTTTATTTTAAAATGTCTTTCTTCACTTCTAAACTATATATGAATATTTTGCCCATGTGAAAGTCATGTAGAACACTATATGGGTTTATATATATATATATATATATATATAAACATGGGGGTATGTATATATGAACCCATATAGTGTTATGAATGACTTCCAAATGGGCAAAATATTCAGAATTGGTGTTTGCAGGTAATTGGGCAGCCACCTACCGACACCCAATGAGACATCAACCATTTGGAGGCGTATGTCATCGAGTCAAGCTAAATTTAATGAAAAGTAGTTCTTTTATTCCAGACTGTACCGTTCAAAAGCCGGCAGTATTGTGTTCTTCTTGACCAATATACTTGATATAATCTATTACGGAAGCTCGCCTACTTCATCAGTGCTCCTTTGCTGTAAGCTAGACCCACAGATAAAATTCATGATTTAGTAAAATATTTATAAATTTGCAGATAACCTTGTCCACTCCGAGATGTTCAGGCTAAGACTCACCTCTGCTTCACTTACTTTAGATACTACTGGAAGATTTAAACAAGCCAGAAGAGATCGTTAATGGGGTACCATTTCCATTTTCTATCATTGAAATTGCCAAGAAGTTAAGATCACTCGATTTCAAGAATAGACCATTTTGCAATGTGCAAAACATTAATCCAGCAAATTTTTACCTCTTCTGTAACTTATGATTAGACTTTATAGAAGCTAATGCTTAACAAAACAGGTATTATGGAATATTATTAATCATTAAGAAACGAATAAGCATAGTTTGTTTGCACTGAAACTGTTAGCAACGCTGTTACTTTTACTATCACTATGTATATATTCTTCCGCTGTCGCGCGTTGGGCCACAAGAAAACTCGGTGTTTTTTCTGTGGACACGGTCTACGAATACATTATGGAGGATGAGGGGAACTGGTATTGTTTTTCACTGTTCGTCCGGGGCATCCTCCTGGAAAAGAAACCCGATCTGGCCCGCGAAGTGGCCCAGATCCCTTGACCGAGCGGCTGGATAAGGTGCGAGCCCCACAGGCTTAATCCAACTTTAGGCCTAGCCTGACGTAATGTGATAAACAATCTCAGGTTAGAATCCTAAAGAGTAGAGGAGGTTTTTTAGTGGGTAAACCCGTTTTTAGGGGAATCCCATACTACAGACTGGCCACCTGCGTGCGTAATCGCATTTTTCCTGCCTCTCTCTCAAAAAAGAAGAAAAAACAACTATCACTATATATACAGTTTGTGAATAATGAAACTGGCATTTAGTATCTCAAAACATGGAACAGTCTTATTGATCTAGTGAAAACGTGTTACATATTTTTACTACCAAACAAATGTTTATAACTAATATATTGTTTTATTATACAGCCATATATTCTACTAGGCCTTTTATTAACTAGCTAGAGTTAGTTCACGTATTTTATAGATTTGAAGTATTCTACTAACGAGGATTATAGTAGTTGATGTGACAGTTACTTAAAATGTTCTATTAATGATCATAACTACAAGAATATATCGGTAAAACAATCATTTCTGTTTGTAGCTCTCTTTTTCTTGAAGACTCTTTCTTCGAAAAGTTCTCCTTTTTAATGTGGAAACTGTTCCTAAATAATACTAACGATGCCAAATTTGATTATATATATATATATATATATATATATATATATATATATATATATCTTTATATATATATTTCTTGTGTGCGTGTGTATGGGCCTGAACTCCTCCTAAACGGGTGGACCGATTTTAATGAAACTTTTTTGTGTGTCTTCAGTTGGATCCGAGAATGGTTTTAGATTCATAATTCGGTCCAATTTCAATAGTTTATTAATTTTTTTAATAATAAATAGTTGTTGATGGTGGAGTGTTTTACATTGGATCCGCCAGACTGCGCCACGACACGAAATTACAAAGTGAACTGTTTACTGTTACTTAACAACTGTGAATATTTTTGAGCTAAAGTTCATCAAAGAGGCAGAAACATTTGTTCACATTTAAAATTTAGAAAGTTCATATTTTAAATTTGTAAAGTGCTTGATCAGTAGTGTAATGCAGATTGCAAAGATGAAGTTTCCACCAATTGTTTCTACGTAAACATTATAATATTACAACACAGCCATATTGTTTTTCTATTTTAATTCCAGGTTATCCCGACAGTTTGTGCTGCTATCAAATATGTGTGTTGTTTTGTAACATTATGTAATTATTGTGTGAGTGCTAATTGTTATAATACATTAATAGAGATTGAAGATTTTTTGAAGTGCATAAAAAACTATAGTTATTTATTAAAGTTATTGAAATCATTTTGCAAATTTATTGAAGTGAGTATATTGGTCGAATACCTCAAATTACCTAAGTAGCATACAAATCAAAAGGTTGTGTTTCTATGTGTGAATATTGTTAACAGTTTAGATAATCAAGTTTTAAACTAATTGGATTTAAAATAATTTGTTGTAATTTACATGTTTTAATCTGCAGTCAGAATTGGTCACATAAGTTCAAATTAAGTAGCATACAAATCCACATGTGTGAATAACTACTTATTGTTAATAGTGTAGGGAATTTGTTTTAAATTAAATTCTGTTGGCCAGTTCCGATATTAATTAAGTTTTAAATTACTAATTTTTATAACAAGTGTATTTTTTAAATTTACAACTTAATTTATCGTAATGAGTGTATTGAGTGTACATTATTTTTTGTTAATCCTTCAAGAGTGTACATAAACAAATTTAATGGTTTTCCGATTAGGGCTGAAGTATAATAAGTGGCCTCCATCACAATCGAATTATTGATATTACTGAATAGCCCTATCCAAACTACTATCCGAATTGGATTATAGTTTTTTAAAGGCTGAAGTATAATAAGCAGCCACCATCACAATCGAATTATTGATATTTCTGAATAGCCTATCCAAAACTATTGAATTTCATTATAGTTATTTATTCGGTCAAATTTAGTTAAATTTTTAATTATAAATTGTTGTTGATATTGGAGTGTTTTTATATTGGATTGACAGACGTGTTGGACGACACGTAATACAAAGTGAACTGATACTTAACAGCTGTGAATATTTTTCAGATGAAGTTCACCAAAGAGGCAGAAAACATTTGTTTACATTTAGATTACATTATTATAAAGTGCTTGCAGATTTATCATTATCAGTAGTCTAATGCAGATTGCAAAGTTAAATTTTCACCAATTGTTCTATGTAAACATTATAATATTACAACACAGCTATACGTTTAATCAATAATAGTCTTGAAAAGCATAGATTAAGCATAAATATATAAAAATAACACCACTTCTTATTTCAATATATTCTGTACTCACTTTGCAGGATAGAGATTATCCAGATATAAAATTGGAAGTTTTAGCTTTTAACTGAAATTGACAGTTTGTGCTGCTATCAAAGTGTGTGTTTTGTTTTGTAAGGTTCATGTAAGGTTCAAAAGTAAATACGGCAAATAACATTAAAATATAATAGAATGAAGTTATAAAAAGTGTACTACGTGGCCGCGTTATAAGTTTATAAAAGCCAACAGGCAAAAAGAAAAAATAAAACATCGTGTGATTATTGTGTGAGTTCTAAAATTGTTAATAGTACATTAATAGAGATTATTGGTCGCATTACCTCAAATAACCTAAATAGCATACAAAATCAAAAAGGTTGTGTTCTATGTGTGAATAATATTGTTAACATTTTAGATAATCAAGTTTTAAACTAATGGATTTAAAATAAATAATTTGTTGTAATTTACAATTTTTAATCTGCAGTCAAAATTGGTCAGATAAGTTCAAATTAAGTAGCATACAAAATCACATGTGTGAATAACTATTGTTAATAATGTAGGAATGGGTTTTAATATTAAATTCTTTTGGCCAGTTCCGATACTATACTGTAATTTTAAATAACTATAATGAAATTCAGTAGTTTAGATAGGCTAATCAGAAATATCAATAATTCGATTGAGATGGTGGCTGCTTATTATAATTCAGCCTTTAAATAACTATAATTTGGATCGTAATTTTTAGTAGTTTAGATAGGCTATTTAGATATATCAATAATTTAATTTTGATAGTGGCCACTTATTGTACTTCAGACCTGTAGGGAATACTTATTTAGTACATTAGATAAATTAAATTCTGTTGGCCAGTTACGATACTATACTGTAATTTTTAATAATTATAATGTAACTCGGTAGTTTAGATAGATTAATCAGAAATATCAATTAATTCGATTGTGATGGTGGCCACTTATTGTACTTCATACCTATAGAGAATACTTATTTAGTATTATAGATACCGTATAGTCTATGTTGTTATACATTTTTGTTTGGAAGTTACTTAATTAAAATTACATATTTAATAAGTTACTCATATTCATTGTGTACTATTATACAGAATTTTATTTTTACAAAAAAATGCCACGTCTTCGTGGAAGAGGACGAATAGTTATTCAATCATGTTATTTATATGCTACTTAATTTGAACTTATGTGACCAAACTGTTAACAAAATAGTTATTGACCACATAGAAACGCAAACCTTTTGATTTGTATGCTACTTAGGTTATGCCATCAATATACTCACTTCGTTCAATAAATTTTCAAAATTAGTTCAATAACTTCAATAAATAACTATACTTTTTATGTACTTCAAAAACATCTTCAATTTCTATTAATGTAATAATACAATTAGCACTCACAAAATAATTACACGATGTTACAAAAACAACACACATATTTGATAGCAGCACAAACTGTCAGGAACACCTGGAATTAAAATAGAAAACATTTGAAACTGTGATCGTAGCACATTTTGCTGGATACAATGTAAAAAATTCCAAGATGGTCCACCCATTTAGGAGAGAGTTCAGCTCCATACACACCACACACAAGAAATATAAATATAAAGATAATGAAATTCGGTAGTTTAGATAGGCTAATTAGAAATATCAATTACCTTAAAGGGAGAGTTTTACCAACAGCAATTTAAAGTCATGATTATCTTAAGAAACTTACTTAAGCTGGTGGCAAAGCAAACAAGCGTTGTGGTATTTTCATTAAAGTTATGTTCTGCTATCGTGTCAGGGTAAAGTACTAACAAGATAATGTCTCCTTAGTAAGGGAGTTATTGCGGCTTTTGTGGCTAATTCTCTTTATTTTAACTTATACAATACATTGTATGGCACCAGGTTTTTGTTACACCATTGTTTCTGTTTGGAATAAAACAAAATACTTGGAACGTACTGGAATTATAACAAGGTAGGGGTGCAATACATAAAGGTTCGCTTAACAGTTTTCAATGAGGTTGCGTTTACAATTTTAAGTTTACAGCTAATCTAATTATTGAGAAGTCATGCAAAGCGGTTTTTGGACAGAATATCATGTGGAACATAAAAGATTGCATTCGATAAAGAAAAAATATCAGCATACTAAGTTATTGCCTTGGATAAACCTCGCCCAAATCCTTTGGGAGGACATGCACCAGCATAGTACGTACTTCGTATATGTAAAAAAGCTTTAGGATAAAGTGTCCTCATAGATATCTGTACGGATGGTTAAAATACATGTATCGATATATAGAAGTTTTAAATATCATGTCATTGTCTCAGTTTTATACAAAATATATCTATACTATTATCTCGTTGCTATCATCGTTACTTACTAGGCAAAAGTAATAAAGTTTGCTAACGCTTAACTATAATTCATTGAGTTAGATGCGCCATCATCAAACTGTATGTTAACTTTTTTTAAATAAAGCTTAAGCAAAATAGAAAATATATATACATCGGTTAGTTTTCAATAAATTACGTCAATAAAACAAACATCAAAACTTCACTGACGTTCAGACAATTCACATAATAAAAGACAGCAACACCACATTAATTTTTTAAGATTAAGAATAGGTACTTCAGTTTAAGCACTAGACAAGTTTGGTTTTTTTATATGCCAAAACTAATTTTTTGTTTATTTAAAGGAAATATTAAACGGAATATCGAATTTCCGCTACAAAAACTTATAACTTAGTATAATGACCGCTAAACTATTATTAAAGTAATTTGATGTTATAAGATTGAATCAATCTGCTTAGAAAATTTTTTATTCAATCCATTTACTCGATGATTTTCTCGTTACCATAATAATTACTCATAAGACCAAACCTAAAAGATTTATCTAATGCTAAGCCAAATTCACTGGAGTGGCATTTACCGTTACCGAATCCTATTTTTCTTATATGAAAAAGATTCTTCATGTACATTTTCAAGTCTATAAAGTCAGGTCTTTCCTGCGATACAGCGGTGCGTCAGAGAGACATGAATTAAAATATATACACTCTCGAGTGTAAAATATATACTGCGCTAGCGCTCAGCCAATATATGTGGAGATATATATATGAATGGATAATTTTGTTCAATAAACATTCAATCACAAAAATCACTTGGATCATAAATGAATTACCTTACCTAGGGCTATTTTTTGTTGATGAACCCATGAGTATATGCTTGGATACTCTGGAAACCACACGTTATGAAAGTTAATAGTTAAAATTTCAAATTTATGAATTTATACCAGATAGTACATGTTTAAATTTCTCTTGTCTTTTTAAGGAGTTATATTTTATTAATACCTAACCACTGTCAATTGTTTGTTTTCGATCCAACATTTGTACACATACGATGGCGTAACTTAGTTCAAAGGTGTTTGTTATATCAAATCTGGACAATAAATAAAGTAGAATACAGGAATGACTGTTAAGACATAGTCATATCTCCGAAATGTCCAGGAATGTCTCCTTGTCTAAATGTGTATTCTGGTTGATGCTTCAAATTGACATTAACGTTTCGTAGCCATTTCGTTAGTAACGGTGTGTTATCCGGATGTAGGTTCTCGTAATGCACATCATTGGCGTATAAGGCTGTTTTAAAGTAAACTGTGTCTGTGACGAGTTAGTGGTAATATCGTTGTTAATTTAGTTTATTGTTCTATCATTGAAGCCTACATTCACCAAGCCGTGGCATGTAAATAAATCCACTCATGACAGTCAGTTATGTATTATTTTAGTAAAATACTACAGGTAAAGGTGTAAAGTAAACACTTTCTAGACTTTCAGCTTCACTTTTATTAAATGGGATAAAGTAAATTGTACCACGCGTTTTATTATTTTTGTTAAGGGAACTGAACACATTTTATAACTTCGTATGTTTAATTTTCGAGTATTTGTAGAAATAATCGCCAACATAAGATTAAATCATAAGTGAATAAATAAAAAATTTAAAGGTAATTGAAACTTATGGTATAATCGCAATTTTGAGACATATTTTAAATATGAAAATATTATGTTTTATTTATATATTTTGTATTTATTCAAAAATTTTTTTAGGATATGCAAAACTTAGAAACGAACAGACTATGTAAACTCTTGTTCATTTAATTCTTTCAACACGAATGCAGATGGATAATATTACCAATTTCATAGTATTTCTGGAATAATAGTAGTTGTACCATGTATTGAGTAGGATTTTTTGATAACCTTATTACAACATAATTGTGCATTCAAACTTCTTTCCTAAAAGTTCTACATTCGATTGTTTTGTTTGTTTAACGTGATTATTGTTTGCAGTTTGTGCATTCTAGTATATTAATATAATCAGTACAATCTAGATAGTAGAAATATTTTTTATTCAAGTACATATGTGAAACAGTTAGTTTTAAGGAACCAAATAAATTTTCATTTAGGAACTAGTATTTGTATTACATATCACATTTTGCAATAAACAAATGTGAGATAGAGCCATGAGTAAAGCGTACACCGACTCACAATTATCACAATGTGCTTACAACGTTATAGCAGCAATATTATGGAACATAGAACTGCATATTTCTTTCAATATAGGAATTTATGGCATTCCCACCATCTTGATAACAGTGTGTGTGATGGTAATTATCATCCATTCAATGGTTGTAAATTATATTTATGTTGACTGGAAAACAATTCCAGTGCTTTGATAAGATTTATAAATCTACATCTATAAATGAAAGACGGTAAAGCTCCATTATTTTCTATATACTGTTTTCATACCAATTGACTCCTGTAGCAAAATCATACATATAGACTGAAACAGGTGGGACTGATTTAAGTTTTTCACTAATTGTTTATTATTTATTAAGATTCAGCACAGATTTCTTGTTAGGGTTAATTATACCAAAATTAATTATATTAGGTCTAGTATGTTCGTTAAAATGCTCAGTAATCATACTGCTTTGCTTTTAAGTATAATACTTACACTTTGACTAAGCATAATATAAAAAACAATGCTTAATTGTTATAAATATTCCTATACATGTTTCAGTATTCAGTGATTTAATCAATAAGAATATTATAAATTAAGAGTATTGTGATGCTAATTTACTACACAATAGGAGCACTCCAGACCAAACTTCTTGTATCGCGTTCGCTGAGGATTTTTACAAAAGTTCCAGTCTACAGCTAACTGAAATCTAGGTATTTCTTACAACTAGCAAATAGAGAGAATTCAGATAGAGAAATTTATAACCGCTACACAGATAGAAGATTATTTGAAGTGGTCTAATGACAGTCTTCAATGATGCTCAACTACTTTAGGAGCTATAAGTGTGACTGACAACAAGATATTTTAACAAAGGATCTGACGTCTATACTTTAAAATTGCGATCTAGTTCATATCTATATAGTGTATCAATAGGAAGACAGAATTGGGCTAGCCTTCTGAGAGGCTTTGATGACACTCAGCTAAGACCATTATTACACATGCACCATCATAGAACTCTGACAACTTAAGCAAAGTTAGATCACATGATTTATAATGCATATAAATGTATCTTCCTAAAAACTATGAATTATGTAGATCAGTTTATTTTTGAGGTGTTTGCGGACAGACAGGCATACAAAATATAATTCTTTCATCCCCTCAAGTGATAAGTTTCAGCAAACTAAGAATTTCTTTTTATTAATGATATTTAAATGACTTCCAGTTTAAGTTTTTTTTTTTTTATTAATGGGACATATTTTAATAATCCTATTTTACAAAATTGAAGATAGTTTATAGCTTTAACTTAACACATCTAGAGATTAGGAGTTAAAAGTTTAGGTGTTAGTTAACTCAGTGTTTATTTGTGCTGTAGGCTATTGTAAAGATTACATTTTCACACATTGTTTTGCTAAGTGCCTCATTCTTTGAGGTTTTATGAGGTAACCTAGTCTATGAATAACGAATTGATCTCCAGTGATGTGTGACCGCCGAGGGAAACTATTTGCTTCTAGCCTGCCTGTCCAGCCAGTGAGGAATAGCTCTACGTGTAAAAGTCACAAACAGCGTTGTAACCGGTCTCAGTTATATATGACATTTGCTTAAAATAAGCTGTACAATGTTGAACGCATTATTGTATCGTTAAATTCGTAAATTGAAACCAGAATTGAGTTATAATCACTTAAATTGTTAATTTTAAATTATAAAACTTCTCCTAGAAATCGAGTAAATTTACTCAAAAGTGGTTAAAGCTTTAAACATTACGAGTTATAAAAACCTGTGTGTAACGATTATAATTGAATATGCTCCAAATATGAAGTCGTTTAAGTATTCAGTTGTTGATTCGATAAAGAAAGACTTGCGAATTTTAATTGTGACTCTTAAATGTATGGATTTTATTACACCTTGTTATAATGTTATAGGTTGTTAAAAATTAAGGTAATTACAGCAAATTCAAAAACTATACCTACCTATTAGGTCTGTTCATTCCTTATGGTTTATATTGTTAGTTATAAACTTTAAAATAATAATTTAATTATGTATTAGGTTATTGGAAAATATTAAGAAATTTTTAAAACAAAACAAATACCTCATGCAAGTTTGTTTTTCATGTCCTATTAAGATCAAGTTGTCAAGACTTATAAACATTTAAAACTAAAATTTGATATGTTGTTAACCGATTAGTTTGTATAGACAAAGTGAATAGATAGGTAACTAACCTAAACAAAAAACTCAGTGAAATAGAATGGCGTTAGAGAGATAAAGGTGGGGATCTTCCAGAACCAATAAAGGTCAGCTGAGCCTCAGAGCGGCGGATTACCGTTCACACCCGGGCTTTGTTCCGGTAAGTGAAAATACCGCCTTTACCTGGGCATGGGACATTTACCGTGATTTAGTTATACTTTCGCCTCTTTTGTGTGGAGGCTTTTATATTTGGTTGACCAACCTGTATTTTTTCTAAATGAGTAAGTTAGAATTTTACATTCAATTATCCTATAAATACATTGGGATTCTCCGTGTACTAAAAGATCACGCAGTCGCTATTATAATAGAAAAATATAATTGTTTTATATAGTGAACAGGTTAATTTACGTATATGACTGAGATATAATATTCTGCACGAAATAGCACCTATATAATATATTGAAAACTTATGCTAATGAAAAATTTTAATTTCAGTCGTTTTATACTCAAAACATATTTTGTGCAAAACAATCTCTATCTGCAACACTCTTGTTTATATGTATTCATATAATGAAGAATATTTATTAAAACATAGAATTAATGTGATTTATTGGTTGAGCACTAGCGAATCTAGGGGAAATCATTCGAGGGTCTGTAATAATTTCATTTCAATCATTTCAAATAAAGAAAATATTCATGGTTCTACAAAAGTATGAAACTCAAAGAACGTATGAAAAAGTAATATTTCGTAATTTAATTATTACTAATTATATAGCAATATAAGATAGTTATAAGTTACTTCATATATATATATATATATATATATATATATATATATATATATATATATATGTATGTATAACTTTAATGAATGATTGAAATTTAAACTTTACTTACTGCCCTATGAGGGTTTTCCACTCTTTTTATGGATTTGTGCATGGATATAGAAATAACGGTATTAGTCACTGCAGACACATGGACAAAGTTACTAGAGCCCAGGATGGCCCTAATGTTCTCTCTCTATCCTCTTATCGACTGTTGAATAGCATTGTAATAATCCTCATCCGCCTATTTCACTTTATGTCTTTTGATATTTCCATCGTAACTGCTACTCTTCACTACTATTCCTTCTAGTATTACTATTAAATTATGCAATTTCCCTGCAATCTTAAACAATATTCTTGTGAATGCTTAATTTGCAATATATGTTATCGTAATGTTTTATGAAAATCTGTAGTAAAATTTACATTTTACTTATAATCAGCAAAGCCTGTCACTCGTTCATCTGGCGAAATGCATTAGATTGCCTGACTGTGTTATAATAAAATATTTAGCCTAAATGTAGTAAATCATGAAACATCATTTTATGATGATTAGGCGTATAGATTTTTATTATTTCAAAGCTGATATAAACCCTTAGTATAGTAAAAATATCGAATATATCAAATGGCATGATATGTAGAGAAATATATCATATGTCAAACTTAAATTTGGCATGAAGCTATTTTTTAAAAGAATGTTCTTCGCGTCATTTTCGCGCCTACTTCTTTTTTGTATGATTATCTTTGCATGAATCTGTTCGTAGGGGATTTCGACATGTCTTTCCTTGTGATATGTTCAGATTTTTGTTTATTAAATTTAGTTTCATATCCGTTTTAAAATAATAAAAGTCTCACAATAAGTAAATATAAAAGAATAAATGTGTTAGTATTTTTACGCTACATGATTCAATATGTTATGGATAGGTTGAGTTTATGTACAAATTATTTTCTTCTGCTATTTTTTCGTTGCCATCATCGTTAACCATAAGATATATGTAAAAACTCTTCATCCTATGGAGGGGCATGAACCACCCTAAACCCAGTATTCATAATATAGATATGAAACTTTATGCACAGTTTAAACTCTATAAGGTCAGTTCGTTTTCGATTTGCCCAGACAGACAGAGATAGCTCTGCTAGTATAACTGTGGTAAAGAAGTCTTTCATCTTAAATTATGTTTTAAGCCTTATTAGAACAATAATAAATTTTAGTCTGTAAATAATAAATTTGTTTGTAAATACTTCTAATTTATATGTCAAACCAACAGTTAAAAGCAATTTTTATTCGACTGGTGGTTATTAAACTATATTCACATTGATTGTTAACTAAGGTTAAAAAAGAGATTACAGTGTTTTCTCTTCATTTTGTATTTAATCCACTTTGCAAAGTTTTATTGAAAAGTTGATTTCAGGTACAGTTTAAAAAACATAATTTACCGCCCATTACATTGTTCAAACCATACGTTTAAAACGAAAGAACACTACACGGAAAATTATCATAACTCTGAAATATTTTGGTCACAATTACCTCCAATATTTGAATATGAACTCCTGCCTACATCACAGATATACCGTAAAACCAGAATTAAAAATATAGGGGACTCGAACTTTTCAATTAAGTCAGGGTGATTCATCTGTCCATAAGCGTAACCTTTCCAAATATTTTCACGTTCTTCTGTTTATTTTGCTTAAGATAATCTTAAACTACAGGAAAACACATAATTTTCTTTCATTTCTAACTCTTCCATACGCAAATGAACTTTGTAACGTACAAGTCATATCTTTTATTTTTATGCCTATGTTTACAGTTATGAATACTTTTAATATTTTGCAAAATCACAGAAATGTTGTTACTTATTCTCTTAAGATGGAATCAAACGGATTAAACAGGTATAGCAAATAATAGAAGTCGAAGTCGTTAAAACAATGTTGAACTTTAGAACTGATATTTTAAGTCACCAATTGCATTGCTATGAATGTCGAGTCAGACACCCTGAGTGTCTATAGACATATAGTAAATTTAAAGAGCCAAATGTAGACGCTTTTTAATCGATGTCTGGTTTTGTTGATGCATATGTTCTTTATCAGGGTAAAATCAATCTCATCTAGGGCACTTGAAAAATCTTATCTAGGGAATTTATGTAATCAGAGGGAAGATGAAACTTTTTTAATTAGATCATTGAGAAATATTTATATATTTTGTTATTTCAAAAAAAAAAAATTATATAGAACCCGTCAAAATTGTGTCTACGTTTTGAATCTCTCGTCCATGAATACCGAAATTATATCTACCTGATATGTCTATTTATTATCAAAAAATTTAGGGGCACATTATATTTAATCTCAAATGATCACTAAGAACGTTCCATTTTGAAAAATGGGGTTGAAGCAGATTATAAATGCTAGTAATGTAATAATAAGAACGATTACCCTAGTTTTATACTAAGTATTCTTCAATAATACATTTTATATTTTTAGATGCACTTTGCCATAATTTAAATTAAAATATCAAACCGTTTAAACATAACTATATGACATAAATACTTTTTTCTGGTTTTATTACAAAAGTTATGGAGGGAATAAACAAATATATGGATTCTCGAAGGACCCGAGAGAATGCATGGGCATAAAAAAGGTATGGTACAGACCGTTGGACTTCCATTTGAAATTTTGATCTGTAAATTGAACACAGATAAACTTGTGTTCCATATCCCTAGTTTACCTCATAGACGGATAGACGGAAAGATGGAAGAACATTTAATTTTTAGGACCTTTCCACCGAGGTATAGGCTATCGCATGGACGGATGGACAGACTGACGGACGAAAACCCGATATTAATAAGGTCCTCCACTCCCCAAGGTAGTTGTGTACGAAAAAACTAAGATCATGATATAACTACTAAATTAAATTGATGAATTATGTGTACAGTATGGATATATGCACTGAAATAATGTTATAGGTGTTAAATCTTAAATCAATAACTTCTAGATTGATTATGTAGAATACAAAAAATAGGGTTATACTCAAAGCTAGTTTTTCGTGCTAAAAACTTCATACGTGTTTAGACATTTTATATTTTTATATTCATGAAGGTAAGCAAAATAAAAAGATTTAAGCATTATAAAAAACATGACTACTACTCCGGTACATAAAATGTCACCAAACAAACTAAATTCGGGACGATTCTACTTAGCAGTTGCATTTTAACAAGGACCTACAGGAAACTGTAAATAAAGGAACATGTAGATGTCCAGGTGAATGTCTAAGCCCAGACGATTGCGTATCACCTGCTGTAGTCTGACAAAGATGTATGTGTTTCCGATAATTGCGGATGTCCATCCGCCCTCTCCCAGCGGATAACATGGAGCTACAACTCTTAGTTGTTCTCAAGCTGGACAAAATTGAAGGAATCAGCCTAGTTAACAGGGTTGGTTAGCCATTATTACAAGATTTTGTATACGTAATGTAAAAAAATTGAGTATTTGTCAGCAATTCAAATTTAAAATGTATCATTCACAACGGTTTAAGTAACTGCGTTGCAATTGTAGACAATATAAGTTTGTATGTGTTATTGTGATTATCAGTTTAGTTTAACTACCCTACCTAAATCTAATAATAATTTAATGTATTACTGATAATTCTAGAGCATCATTTTATGACAACTGACGAGAAGTTTGATGTATTAGCTGTAATTAACTGATATGATATTATTTAATAAATATATGTTTTAAATTCTCGTGATATCTCATCAATTTAAACTTATCACGGAAAGAAAAATATCACCGTTATAAAACATAAAAAAATTGCGGGTTAAGACTTATTACAATTACAGACAACTAAATAAATACTAATCGAATGGAAAATGGCTATAATATACAAAATATTCTGCTAAAATCTTTAACACCCCGTAGATTTACGACGAAATTTAATAGCATTATTTTAGTAATACTCGGCAACCATTTTAAATTTAGAGTGTATGAGATACAAACTCGAAATTCATAATATAACACAAGCGATAGTAAAATTATTACGGTATAAAATACTTAGAAATTGACAAGTTTAGGACTGGAATGAGTATATATGAGTCAGAAGCACTCTAAAACGATTAATTTGGGAAGCGAAATACATTTATTCTTTGATGCCGCTATCTGATTGACCGAATAGTTCTGGTCATTACTGAAAGAATGAAATGAAGTTACTGTACTAAAAAGTATTAGTCTTCGTCTAGAGATAAAAATGCATGATATGAACTAATTTTGTTGATATAGAATGGGATTAAATAAACAAGAAAATGGTAAACTTAAAAAAAATAATTGAAATATAATGGAACAGTAAACAAATTTACTTTTACAAAAGGAACCGAAGCTGACGTTGAATAAGCCATAAATTAAATTAAAACTAGAACAGTTGGTAGCAATGAAAGGCCTATACAGACAGTGGAGACCGTTAGTGCTTATGCACTTGAAGCAATTAATCACCTGATAAATGAATCTATGATGAATGTTAAAGTACCTTGAAGACTAAAAAAGCATAGGGTTCCCTTTGCTCAAAGTGACCAGTCCGACTAGCACATAGTAGCACAGACCGATTACTCTTCTTCCTGCTGTGTAAAAAACCTGAAAAGAAAAAACGCTATTCACCAGTTAAACAGCTTCATAAAAGAAAGTAAAATACTTCCAAAATTGCAATTTGGCTTCAGAAAAACCCATAGTATGGAAACATCAATATTTATTTTTTTCCGTGACCTTTACGACGCAAAATATCCTTGACAATTTAACATAGTTGTTCTAAATTATTAATCTCAAGAATTAGATAATATTAACCATGAGATGCTGATTGAGATTTTATAGATGTGATGGTAAGACTTTGGCCTGGTTTCAAACTTACATGAAGGGTTGAGTGCAGGTCACAAAACTGGGAAGAGAGACATCAGAACCGCTTCAATGACAACGTGGTGTTCCACAGGGCCGCTGCTTGGGGCCGATATTTTTCGACCTGTATACATCTGATATTCCTGGTTCTGCACAGTTCTGCACTGTTGCAGTTCTGCAGTTCTTGCACTTCAGTTTCCTTCCGATTGCCAATTGCACTTATAAGCCTAACTTAATGCTTGAGGCAATGGATGCCACCAATTCTTATTTCCAATGGTCTAAGTCTTAATTTGAGCGAGTTCCTTGCCTTTCATACTGATCCACAAAAAGGTACGTACTCTAACTGAAACCTTTGTGCAGTTTATGCTCGGTGAAAAGAGATTGTCAGTCTGACAAAACTAAGACTCTTGGAATCGTGTTAGACAGAAATTTAATGTCCCCATGTTACTAGTAGAATATAAATAGCTTTAGCTAAAATGAGAGGCTTGTGCAAATTTAGAGATCTACTTCCGGAATTAGCAAGGCTGCGGATCATGCATTTAATGGTACTGACGGTATCTAAGTACTGCTATCCTACATACATTAACAGAATCTCTGTAAGAGAGAAAGATATCAGAAATTTAAAACAGCGCTGTCAGATGTATCTACGGCTTGACACATTATTATGATCAAGTGTCTACATATAGGGATACTGCCAATTTGTTTTCAAAGTAAGACATGTGCAGTATAATGACGTTATTTTTGATCCACATGGTTCTTAGTACTGAAAAAGCACGGTATGTAGGCGAGAAGCTTAAGTACCGAGGATAGGTTGCTGAGCATAGCACTCGCCAACACGTAAAGCTTCACTTTCGTGAAGTGAGTCTAGAAGTCGGGAGAAGAAGCTTCTCTTACTTCGGCCCGAAACTACAGTATACAATGACCCCCGAAAGTATGTCAAACTTTTTTGCCAAAGTTTAGACAAAAGATAAAAAAGTTTATATATAATACGTAATGTAACATATCTGAAAAACAAATATTTAACGTACATACTAACGATGCGTTACACAAATTATTGGAACAATGTGCTTTGATTATTTTTAAGAATTTTTATTCAATGTAGCTTTAGAGTTTTAACGTTACTGTACTTTATTTTTTTTATCCCTTTCATTATTTAGTGTAGTTAGTAACTAAATATTTGTTGCAGTGTTATAACCAAAGTTGATGAGAAAAGCAGCTCATAATAAGAAAAGGCTTGGAACATAAATTTATCTTGTTGTTATTATTAAATCTTTCTCGATAGTCATTCATATAGACAAACATACTGACATAAAACATACAGAAATGAAATTTTCAATCTCCTCAAGTAATAGGCGTTACTAATACTCATGTAAATGTTAGGAAATATAAGTAAGATGCAATCCACCGTATAATGTATTATGTTATTAATACCTATAATTTTCATTTCAATAATTACTACATAATTTTTGGAAAAATAGAAAAACCGACAGGTGGAGTATTAAATTAATCAAATAACACTACTATATAATGCATATATAGGTAATCATTTACCCAGAGTAAGTAAGAAATTACTGACTAAATTAAAATCAAAACCAATTACAGTAACCGAGATTCATAAGCCATTATATTGAGGCGTGCGAAACGCACATCTGGCCGTGGAACTCCGCCATTGTCATGAAATTCAGTTTATGTTTGCTCTGTGACAACAGTCACAGTTCAGTATTACTGTTGTATAGAATATCTATATATATTTTTTTATGAAGATAAATACGTTTTTAGCTTGAAATCGATACTTTTTTCTTTTTCGATATTAAGAGACATAGTTTTAGGTAACTTATTTAAACATAGTAAACGTTTCATCTTTGAACGGTTAAGATAGGACATCATCATAGTTATTATATAATAAACTATATTATATTATAATATTCTATAATAACTATGCATTTCGGCGATGATATAATAACTACGCATTAAGATCATAATTTGTGTGAACATGTTTTTGTACTGTATAAATGTGTATTTAAGCTAAGCACTACGGAAGTCTATTACTTCAGGAGCTAGAAAAAATGTGACTGACAAAAAGATATTTTAAGAATGATCTGACGTCTATACTTTAAAATTGATATGTAGTTCATATCTATATAGTCAATATCGAGTTGAATGGCGTAGTAGATAACCGTAAAGGGTTATGAAAAAAGCCTTATGGTTAACCATAATAAATGGATTAAATCGTAGAAAAAACTAATTTTTAAACATAACGATTTCAACTATATTACATTACGAAACTATAGAAAAATTTATTCCGTAATTATACATAGGTTGTCTTTTTATCCCACGTTTATAACCAAATCATATTTTACACTTTAAAGCAAAATATTCGCATATATTATAAGAGGGTATATGCATAATACTAGCAGACCTAATACAAGGTCAACCTTCTGTTGAGGTTACATTTTTTAAGTGAATTTCCTCAGGCAAATGAAATATAAAATTGAGATTAACAAACGGTTTGTTCTACAATACCCATTAGGGATCATACTTTGTTTAATAATAGTCTGATTATTATTTTTACGACAAGTTAGAAGTATACTACACTACCTTTTGCGCTACTGGCTTCATTCTATTCTATAACATTTCATGCTCGAGACGTCCTTGGAATGGACATACAGCCAATAGGACAGAAAATACATTTACAGATCCCACATGCAAAAGAGAATCTGGAATAAGCGATAGACATCCATGACATTCAGTCAATTCTAATAGATGGACAAGCACTTTATTTGCACTTATTCTAGTTTATGTGGAAATGGAGTTCTATATAAAACCTAACGTATGCAGTTGAAAACACATTGATATATCCTGCAGATAGTTAGGATATATAAAGTCTCAGCATGATGCTCATTGTGACAAGAAGGTGTCTACGGAGAAATGAAGTTGCATAAAAAATTCCAAGTCTGGAGCTAAGTTACTTCGTCAGATATCCAGCAGATTACATACATATATTCAGCCAGTAAGGGATTTGTAACAGAAGCCTTAGTGACAGTGGGGGCGTACAGACATATAGGCAGAAAAATTAATTAAACATTTCCTTTCCCTTCGAGTGATATAGTAAACATACAAATACTCAGTTTTAAACTTTTTATGTTTGACATATGTTATTTTCATGTAGCGAGAAAAAATTTATTTTCAATTATAGAGCTCATTGATATATGCATATCTTTAAGAAATTGATGATAATCTTGAGGTGTGTATAGAGCCAAATTATTTAATAATTCCAAGCGTTTAGCAGCAACGATTTTGCACGAAAATGATTTATGTTAGAAGGAAGGGGCGGCGTTAATGTTTACTTAGGTTACAACGCTGGATAACGTCCTAGATAAAGCCCTAACACGATAATGTCTCGTTAGCAAGAGAATTATTTTTGCATTCGGGGTTTAACCCTCTTACAATCTTACTTCAGTATTTCACCTGAATCTAGATGGTTCTAATAAAATCGTGTATTGATTATTACATCAATGCACTCTAAAGCTTGAAACCACAATTTTATTTTAACTGTTAATGTATTTAATGTCTTTTCCATATCTATCTATTGAAAACAGTATAATCAAATTTGGAATATGTTTCTTATATTTATGGTTATAATTACTTACATATACATACACACACAGAAAATTCATCAAAAATTAAAAACAAATTCCGTATTTTTTTACATATTGCATATATTAATTTATTATATAACATTTATTATTAACATATTTCTTATTCACATAATTGTCGTACACAAAATTTCGCGTAACAGGCTTTGCTGAGGTCCAAAGGTTAAAATATATAGCTCATTCCGTTCTCGAAATGTCCTGCAACCAGGTCTGCATAAAGTCAATACGGGAAAGTAACTTTCTTATCCCCCGCCATTTAAAAGATACAATTTGTCAAATTAACCAGTTTTCCGGTTAGGCATGCACCATATGACTACATATAACTTATTCTTCTCTATAAAAAAGAAAAATTAATGCTACGTTTATAAAATCAAATATTTTGTTTATTATTTGTATTCATAGCATTGTTCAGACACTACTTTTTCTGGTGATTTAGGCAGTTACTACAACATGTGTGTGTGTGACTTTTAAAATTTACTTTTTACACTATTTTTAATTTAAACTTTATGAAGTACTTTAATATATTCTCTATTAATTTATTAATTGTATTTATAAGTTTATTTATAATGAATATTGCCGTTAACATAGATACCCATAGGACCAACGTAAAACTATTTTTATAACGCTTAGCCAAGTCCTGCGTAATGACATACGCCATCTTAAACACAGTGCTGATTCTATATAAATGAAGCATCATGCAATATTTATAATCTACAGGTTAGTTCGGTGTCGAGATATTTTGAGAAAAGTCATCAGACAGATAAATAGATACACAGACAGGCAGAAAAACAGTCGGAAAGAAATGAAACTTCTCAAAATCAAGTTATCGTGGAAAAATAAAAAAGCTTATGTTTTGAGGAAAAGTTTAGAAAAATTAGCATGCAGATCCGTCGTTAATCCCCATTCAGTAGGTTTTAACCCCACAAGACTTAGCACTTTAAAAGAACTTCAAGAAAAAATATATTATACGGACTGCAACGTCATTATCATTAGCAATTGGACGCTCATAAAAGTGAGTCAAAAAATACCGAAGAACAATAACCCCCTTTCCCACCTATAGGAATTAACTGTTTATTAATGGATTTATTATTTCAGGCCGACATAAAAACGAATGAATAGGACATCAGCAATCTGTAGCAACTAATTAAAATTTGGATTGGTTTCTAGTCTGGTTAGATTTTAGTACAGATAAATACAAATACTATGTGAGAGAACCATGATATGTTCTTACAACGAAAAATATTTTAAATTGATTTTTAAACTACTATTTTATGATATTTTTAATCTGCTAATATATAATTAATATAACTTATTATTACTTTTTCAAATAAATTATATAATTTTCGACTTGTTTCTAACCAAAGTACCTCAAATACAGTTGTGTACATGATGTATACAATGCAGGCCCATAAAGCACAAGGGCAAGTGTTTAGCCCTTATCACATCATAAGTACAACTTTATGAGAGCAATAACAGATATCTAATACATTGCGGCACTTTTTCAATATTAGAATACCATTTTTAAGTAAAAAGTGACTGTATCGTATTTGATGATGGTGGGTGTCCCTCTGGGTATCATCAAAGTCCAACTTTCTGAATGATGTCTCAAATCCTACTATTTAAAAGACTTTCATCTAAAACTTGGTTGTATGCTATAATTTATTGAATATTTGTTCTATTTTTATGTTTTCTGGCCATCTATATTTCACAGGTTAAATATACAACGAATAGACCTATGGGCTGCATAGGCTCGATAAAATTGAGGGAAGTCTATAGCGCGCCATGTGGTCCGTTGTAGATATCACTTCTTCCACCCACATTTCTTTACACATCGAATAAATAGTTTTTGTGAACATTTTAATCAAATAAAGTATATTGAAGATAACTACGCGAAACTTTAACAATTTTGTATTTTAATGAAATGTACCGTACGATGGGCAACAAGTAGTATATTGTAGTGTTTGTATCCTGTTGGTGTTTGCACTTGACTGAAAAATTATTAACTACACGACCTATAATGAAATACTAAACATTAAAGGGATGAGTTGAGTGAATATTTTACAAGTGTCATTTTAAATTTATGAATAAAGCCTTCAGGAATTTAAAATTTACTTACAACCAAGGAAATTTTCAAATAAAAATTAATTATTTACAATAAAGTTTAACAAATAAAACTAATATTATAGGATATTGTTTTAGAACAATAAATAATACATTTATTTCAGAAGTGATGAAAAATATATCACTTATCTATGACTAAACTCACGAAAATAAAACAGAATATAATTGGAAATTTAAAATATTTTAGTTATGTGTACATAAAACCTCTTAAACAAGCTTTAATTAATTAAATATCCTTATTCGTAATCGTTAACGATACATAGTACTTCATGGGCTGTAAAAATTTGATTTATGTCTGTCTGTCTGCTAGCACGATAGCTTGAGAACGAATTGACCTCTGAACTCGAATCAATAGAGTACAGCAAAATTCTCTTATTAAGACAAAAAAATGGCATGACAAATATTTGACCTCACTATAAAAGTAAACAGATTTAAAGTAATAAAAAAGTTTATAAATAATTGTTGATTACATTAAAATGCTCTTTTAAATAATATTTCAAAACTTTAGAGACTAATTTGGGTTTTTTCGCTGCTCCAAAAATGAGTAGTGGGTAGACCGGAAGGATTTTTGAAATAATAATAAGCCTATATTCATCCCAGGGAACATAAGATTGTCAATTTTAAAAATAAGCGCAATCAATTGAATATTTTTTGGATGAAAGCAAAGCAAACAAACCCAGGCACTTTCGTAATAATAATAATTTAGTATCTTGACTCGTAAATACGGTATTGAGTAATGATAACAAACATAAAATCCTCTGTTGCGGTAGTTCTAATTTGAAAAGTAATAATAAAAATCAAGTTAATTTTGAAAAGACTCAATATTTCAAGTAACATTTAAACATTTTTTGTTTTTTGACAAGGTATCCTACGATCCACAACAAAATTATAAAAAAGCGCAACACGGCACTACACGTACATGTACTTTATTATAAAGTGATCTAACATTCAAGTTTAAGGTTAACCAGTAAATTATTCAAAAGGCAAAAATAGCCATTATAATTTATGGCCTTCAAATATTGAGAGGCAATTTAATATACGTAAGTCTCTTGTAATTGTACTTTTTACTATACAGGCGCTTTGTAAACTTTTATCATTGACCATTTAAATTTAATTTGAAATGAAAAAAGTACATCCAAACAATAAATTCTCAGATCCTACTAAAGACACACAAAAGATTTTATTAAAAATGAGGACAGGCTAATCAGGTATCGGCCGCATTTGTGGCTCCACTTGTATTGTGGTAACTGCGTTATTAATAGAAAATTACGTCTAATGTTTCACTTCAGAAACTTAAATAAATTTTGTCTTATTAGTAACCAGTTAAAAAATACGATTTCCTAATTTGTATTTTATGCAGTGTTTCTTATATTATTTCAGTGAGAAGAGGTTCCTTAGGACCTGAGATATTTGTTTTTTCAATATAGGGTGGCACTATAATAATATGTATTCCCTGCTATAATACAGGATTAAATTACAATATGAAAGCAATAATTTGATTTATTTATTTTGAAAATACAATTTTAATCATTTAATAATTTTTACCTAAAGCTGAATTATTAAAATATATAAATACAACTTAGAAAGAAACATTGCAGAGCAGTATGGAATGCAGTAAAATATTTGTAAATATTACAGCCTTTATTTATTGAGTAGTATTATAGTATTTTATTTGAGGAAGATACATTTGTTAGTAAGATTTTTTCATTTTTTCAATTACAACTGTATTACAAACTGTATTCAATTACAGTGTGTTACGTTATTTATATTACGTATTACCTCACGGTATACTTAGGGTTTTCACGGGTCAGCTCATTACGACAACGGAGACTAGCCAATGTTTATTTGGGGATTTTGAGAAAAGAAACCCTCTACATCTCTGGTTAGCTCCTTCATATTTTAAACAGAAAAATAATTTGACAGAGTGGTTCAATTTCAGATATACTGATAATTGAGAAATAAGGACGGAAGTGTAATGGAGAGCAATTTTTTACGGGAATACAACTTTTTCAATATACAGAAAAAACTGTGCCCAATAATATGGCCCTTGTATCTCATTCCAATAGTCGACTCGGTCGCAATTAGCTTATCCTAATCGACTCCCATTAGCTAGGTAGTGTCCTAGCCATTGTAAGGCCGGCGGCCGTAATAGCCCCCCGCGGCCAGAATTGCGCTCGCGGCCGACGGCCGTAATAGGCACCCGTCCATTTTTTCCCGTTTACTGGCTAGTTTCCTTTTCAAAATGCCACAAAACATGATATACTTGTGTAGAGGAATATATGGGCTTCATAAATAATGGCAAACACTGCCGCTTTTGTCAATGTTTATATTTTATATCTATGCATTTAGATGACGTAACAGATGACACCGCACTCTGTGTTGTCGTAATTTGTTTGGACGTCAATTTTACGGTTATGTTTGTTGTTTATGACTAAAAACTAAATATATTTCAATCATTATTATACTATATTGTGAGTTTTAAAATTAAGATGAGTAAAAGGCGCCGGGAGAGATCACCGATAAGTGAAAATGATCTGATAAACAGCAGAGCCGTATGGTGTTTCTTTACTTTTGACCAAAATTAAAATACATGAATTTTATTTTATGTTCTACAACTTAATGTCTCATCGAGTTAGGCACTTCAAAATTTTTAATTTTACTCATAATTAGCTGTAGTTTGAAAGCATATATGGTTAAAAGGATTCTATAATAGTAGAATATTTTTAAAATCACCTGAAACATAAAAAGTAAAAAATCCAAAATACTTTTTTCGTAAGTTTTAATTTTTTGCAATGTTTGGGCGTAAACGTATTTTTTCTTAAAAGATAATTTAATTTTAAATATATATATATATATATATATATATATATATATATATATATATATTAAAACATTGGTATATGATCAAAAATAACGTTCCTATGATTATTGTTCTAAAACTATGCTCATCACCTGTGAAACACCTTGGCCTTGAACAGACATGTCACTATTTAACAGTCAGCCTTTGACCATGGTTTCCTATTACCGCCGCCGGCCTTAAAAGGACTAGACAGTAGCTAACCATATTTAAGAGTGAGTGAGGGGGACGTTTCATACCCGAATAAAACGCTTTCAAAATCCCGTCACAATTGTGCTAAATGATGGTCGTCGCTTTTCCTTCAATAGTTGACTCCCGTGTACTTATTAGTATCCTAGGAAATATTTCGACAATTTTCTGACTATTTATTGCAAATCACCTGCGCTTCTACTCACAATATGGAAAATTACCGTCTTCACGTTGAAATAAGTGGACTTTATATTGGAGTTCATATAGCAAACTGATATTTAAAATGGCTTCTTTATAATCCTTTAATATTTAGACTAAACTGTAGTTGTCAAAAAGGATATAAGATATATTAAAGTATACAAACATGAAATAACAGGAAACACATAATATTTTTTCTTAAATTAGGTATCCTAATATTAATTCAAGTATTTTTTCCATCAATATTAGCCTCCTTGGTACACACTAAAACATTTTCTGCTGATTGCCTTATATTTTGTAATATATACTATTATCAAACGTGTTCTACACAAGTAAAATAAAAATTAATATTTTTACATATATAATTAAAAATTTAACAAGTATACAGAATAAAATTAAATTCTAAATTTGTTTTTGTAGTTAAGACAAATTTTTAACAGGTCATCGCTTCTTTAGACCAAAAGGTAATTTTGATTTAGAGACCAATCATTATGCTTGTTCTAAATGATCTAATTGAATTTACGAAGAGCCTTCTGACATATATTTTAAAATATTAATTTTGTTTTCCGTTCATTAAAATAAACTTTATTGAAAATTTGGATTCCAGAAGATAGCCTTGTATATTACCTGCATGGCTTTACAGCTATACATATCCATAAATTGCTACTCTGTCAGGAGCTCGACAATATCCTAACCGGATATCTACCTCCCCACCACCATCCCACACACAATCATATGGTATTCACATCACACACAAGGGCTCTTACGTTACTGTAGAGCGTATTACAATATTTTACAAGAGGAAGTGTTCTGTCATGATACTAAACACGGATAATTCCTACATTTACTCATGCAATAAGCTCACCAAAAACACCCATTACAAACTGTAGTTAATTAAATTAAAGATATAAATTAGATACCTGTATTAAAAGCACAATTTAGGATAATGCTGCAGTACGATTAACATAAGAGGGTTAGACGAAGTTGCATAGAATTGTCTAGAATATAACTCATTTATTTTGCTGACGTCCTGGTGAAAAAAGACAATTTGAGAGAAAAGCAATCTTTAGCCCTATGACATAAAGAATAAAACATTTTCTTAGTTCTAAGTGATTGTATTTAATAACTTAGTCAGTCAATAACTTGGTCCCATACAGTCTACATTAACAATCATGGGTCAAAACAGACAAACGCGTATATATATATATATATATATATATATATATATATATATATATATATATATATATATATAGGTAGCACATTCACCCGGCAAGTGAGAGATCCGGGTTCGACTCCCGGCGGAGCAAGTACTTTTTGCGATTCAATGTTTATTGAAATTAAATAAGGCTATTGCCATTTATACAATTTAATGTATATATATATATATATATATATATATATATATATATATATATATAAGTAGATAGTAATATGGGGTTCCTGGCGCACTTTCGGAGCCGACCGAAAAGCAATGTAAAATACTGTTCAATGTACCATAAAGGAAGCTGAGAAATAACACAGCAAATCTCAATGAAAAATTAACCGAATCTACAGTCGTTCGTCTCCAAAAGCGATCGGTACATTACTATCTACTCTGTGCAATGAAAAATTAACCAAATCTACAGCTGTTTGCTTCTACTTTCTTAAGCTGTGCTTTGTAAAATGTTGTCAAATCTGCTACGAATAAAGGAAAAATCTTCGAAATCTTAATAAAATTTAATTAATTTAAAACATTTTTACTAAAAACATACTTTAATAAAAAACTTTTCTACTAAATAGTCACCAAACAACATGAACTCACCAAAGTCTCTACAATTTCTAGCATTAAAACAGTGCAACAAAGATGAATTCAGTGAATTGCCGGTTTATTCTCAACAACAGTTGATACCGTCTTTAAATGAAACAGAATTAAAAGAACTTGTAGAGTCTTTTGCAGAAAGAACGAAAACTGCACACGTGTACACACAAAAAACGAAAAAAATAAGGGATTATATATTTAATATAATTACGAAAGATATTGAAAAGAAAGTAAAAAATAAACAAACAGAGAGTTTTCATCGTTTTTTTATGACATTTTTCCCATATTATACGTTCTTTCAAGATAATCAAGACTTAATTGATGAATTTCTTAGGAATTTTTGTGAGTATCAAGATTTATCAACACAATTCATTAAAGAGCATTATAGAATTTTTCTTATAGAATATAGCCACATTTTGTGTGAAACAAAAGGTATTACTGTAGATAATATTCCATGTGATTCCTATGAAGAAAGACACCAACTATGGTTATCAAAACAGTACTATGACGTGGGGAGGGACTGCAAGTTTTAGAGTTAAGACTTTATTCTACAAAGTTAATTGTTATAATTTCTTTATCTTTTATAGTCTTCTTTCCAGTAACAATCAAGTGTAATTTTTCATTTTTGTTTAATTCTTTAATCTTTTTTTCATCCAAAACAGTCAAAAATCTGTTCGGCAAGTGTACTTTACAATCTTCCAACTCGGCAATTATTGTAAACCCGAATTTATCCTTCATTTTCTCCAAATTCAAGATTCTATGTTTCTTCCTTTCTTCCAATTCATTTAACTTCTTATACTCTTTAAACTTACATTCTCCAATATCATTTAACTCTTTCAAGAACTCCATTTAAATAGAAAAAATTTAAAGACGGAAAAAATGAAATTCGCTAACCTTCACTCGAGAAGTCGGGGAGAATGTGAGTAAAACCGCATTCTTTTCAAGAGGTTCTTCGTTTAATTTCTCCAAATGTACTATAAAATCATCGAGGATTTCTGGTTCAAAATCATAAACAAATTCAACATCCAGATAATGAAAAAATACAGGTAATATCTTTTCATAATAAACGTGTGTATCGATACCTACAAACCTAATGTATTCTTTGAAAAGGAAAATAATTTTGTCAATGGTTCCAAGAGATAAGTAAAAATTTTTATTCTGTTTTCTAAATTCTGTAACAAATTTTGTTTGCTTCTTGTCTCCATATTGCAATTTTGTAAGCAGGTTATTCAAATGTGTTAATTTATTTCGAAATTTCTTAGGTTTAGGTCTTTCTAACAAAATTAAATTACAACCTCTACAAACTAAATATCTTTTATCGATAATTTCTCCTCTATTAGAACACTTGTAACAGTTGGCATTATACTCTTCCATTTAAACAAAAAGATTTTTTTATAAATGGAGATTATGGAACTGAGTCTGCCGAGATATAAATTTTTCAGCGCAAATGTTTGTGTTTACATTTCTACAACAGAGATAAATAGAAATAATTTCATTCTATTGTACAACTATTTAGGATATTATGTGTACGATTACAAAGATTATTCCGGAAGAAATCGAGATTTTTCATCAGCGAAAGAGTATATTTTTGAAGTTTTAGAAGGAATGAAAGAGAATAATATGAACATCATCAATTATTGTAAAAGACAAAATGAATGATTGTGTCTTTGGTGTAGTGTTGTTAGTGTGCGTGTTTGCGCTATGGGGAATCACATCACATTCAACTTCTACGGTGTCTATTGTTTAGAGACTTGGCCCTGCACTGCTACTGTCCAACCAAGTTAATGGCTAGGAGCTGTAATTCGGGTCTTAGACTCTGGAATTTTTTTGTTCCCAAGTCTCATTTTTCTTTGGTAACTACTGTGTAGAAGTTGATGGAGAGATACAATTAGGGACTTTGTGTCGGGTGTTTTGTAAGTGTAATGTTGTATTAATGAATGATGTGAATGATGAATGTAATGAACGAATTAAGGAAGAGAAGGAATGTACGAATTAAGGAAGAGAAGGAATTAAGGAATGAAGTGGAAAGGTGAGGAAGCAAATGGCGCGCCAACCACAGTTGTCATTACTCGGCTTGTTCTATAGTCATTACACTATGGCCACTCGTGTAAAGACTTGTCCCCAACCACTGAACGACAACCATGTCTTCCTCAATAAAAAGCGCGCCTGAAGCTCTGGGATTTGAACCCAGAACCTCAGGCTTTGAAGGCAAGCGTCTTACCAACTGAGCTACGGAGAGTCTCGAAAGTTATAAGCTATATCTCTGCTATATAAGTTGTTCAATTAGGATTGCTAGTTTACAAATTTATTAATAATTTTATATTTCAAAAACCACTCAACCGATTTTAATGAAATTTGGTACACATATAGTAAATACTTAACTCTTTCGACTTAACTTATCCATAAGGGTGAAATCATCCCCTATTTCTTAATATTCATAAAAAAATAAAAAAAATTATCATAAAAATCTGAAACTTCAAAAACAAGCGAGTTCAACTTAAAATTTCATGAAAATAACCAAATTTTCAAAAACTACCCCAATCAGCCCTTATCTTAAAACTCTTATATCTCGAGAACTATTGGAGCTTTTTTGCTGAAATTTGGTATATAGGATCAGTAAATATTAAAGTATTTTTTAAAATCATAACTTCCGGTCCAACCCTTAAGATGACCTTGGAATAGTTTTTTGTTAATATCATCCCCATTTTTTAAGATATTCTTTTGAAATTAAAAATGAATACTTATATCAATGTCTTTAACAATTCTGTAAAGTTTTAAAATTATCCGATGAATAATAGTGAAAATAACGTGAATTTTACTGAATTTCTCTAATATCGTTCTTAATCACATCATAGGCTAAAAATTTCTCAGAAACCACAACCACATAACATGTCGAGTTTGTAACAGCTTTTTGAAAATCCATATTGATAATTATATCGTTCTTTGAACCAGAAATATTTGTCATACTCTTTGTTGTATCAATGACATAAATAGGTCTATTCGCTAAAAATTCTTTAGGATTGTAATACATTTCCTTATTATTACAGTAAACTTTCTTAAAATCTTGATACATCTGATACATGATTCTGAAAAGACCTCCTGAAATGTTTAAGTTTTGTAATTCATCTGGATAATAAGAACCGTTCAATTTTACTCTGATATTTTTTACATCCAAACTATCAAATTTTGAAGGATTTTTTTCTTGATTATTCTGTCTACCTGTTTGAAAACCAATGATAACGAACTTGGGATTGAAGATATTTCTATAAATATTTGTAATATCGAACGAATAAGTTGTTCCGGAAATACCTTTTTGTTCAATACACTGCCAATCTAGAAAATTAAACATAATGTTTTGACTTTTTGTAATTTCATCAATCAACCTTATTTTACTCGTGATTTTATAATCAATCATTGGAACTCTAATAAAAAAATCTGTAATTGTTATTTTTCCATCAACAGGCATAACATTTCCAGTTGCAGTCTTCAGAATCGCATCATCGTCTTCTGCTCTTATAAAACTTAGATAAAATCCTCCTTTATAGATCGGAATAGTAACATTTTCAAAAAATCCTAATCCAAAATGAGATAAATTTCCAGCTGCTTCAAAAACACCAAATTTAAAATCTGATTCAAAGCCATTAGAAGTTTGAGAAATAACATCACTTTTTGAATACGAAATAGTTCCTTTAATTGTGCTTAATTGGCCACAGTTTTCGACTTCTTCTATCAATTTATTGTGTTTTCTTACTTCAATCTTAGAAAATAAAAACGGTATAAAATTATCGATTAATCTAACATTATCAGTTCCAAGATACGCTTGACCATCTTGTTTTGTTAAAGTTCCAGAAATATAAAACTGGAAGTTAGACGAGCAAAAGTTATCTCCAAAATCAATATTAAACTCAGTTCTTTTATTTGGTTCATTCAAATGTTGTTTACTAATTGGATAGAAATTTTTAAACTCCGCCCTTTCAATATCACTAGCATATTTTCTGTAGTCCGCCATATAATAAGAGAAAATTTAGAAATTTTAAACATCATGTATAAGAAAGATATCATTTTTTCATCGATCTAATGTACGTTTTTATAAGAAAAGATATAAATTTTAGTAAAATAATTAAAAAGATTAGAGTCATTTTTAATGATCTACTTCGTCATATTCAGGATTCTCTTCCTTAAATTTTGCGATCTCGGTCACATATTTCAATAAAATTTGCACAGGATAGTAACCGCTATCTATAATATTGTTCCAATCAACTGTATCTTTATTTTCATCCAAAAACTTTATACTCAAGTGTTGATAGAGACAAAGAACAGACATATGATCTTTTAATTGATAATGTATATTTTCTTGAATGAACTCTGATGATAAAGTTTGGTATTTAGCAATGTTATACCAATTCAATTTGTTTACGTATAATCTCATCATATCTTCGGATAATTCATATTTTTGAGAAATGTCATCCCAATGTTCTTTTTTCAAATCTCTTTCGTGTTGCATGATAAAAAGATCGAAAGCACTGTAATGTCCCGCCATCTCTATTTATTAGGAAAAAATTTCAAAATCAAGTTTTTATAAATTGACTCTTTTTTGAGTTACATTCAGCACATTTTCCCGAAATTCTTTTAACTCCGTTAATGTTTGCATAGTATTTTATATCATTTGTTGCAGTTTTTTCTTTACATCTCACACAATATATGAGCGCCATTTATATAAGGAAAATTAGTCATCATAGCCGCCTACTCCATTAAATCTGTTGTCGATGTTTTCAAAAGTTTTATCGACATCTTCTTTAAATTTATTAAAGTTTTCTTCTAGTTTATTTACTTTATCGAGATATAAAGAGTATCGATCATCTATACTTTTAAGTAATTCATTATTATGTGTTATTTGCTCATTTAAACGTGTACCAAAATCTTCAAAAAAGTTTATTTTCTCATTGAAATGTGTATCAAAATCTTCCAGAATTTTGTTAATTACTTCACCAACTAATACATTAACACTATTTTTATATGTATTAAAGTTTTCTTCTAGTTTATTTACTTTATCAAGTAATTCACCAACATCGTCTACTGATCTTCTATTTCTGGCTTCTAACTTGTCATAGACTTCTGTTGTAAAATCTTTAACATGCTGTTTATGATTCTCGTAATTTTTGTTTAGTTCATTAAACATTTTAATATGATCTTCTAATTGAATCATTACAACAACATCAAATGGATTAATTCCTTTACTAACACTGCTAATTCTTTTTCCTTTAAAATCTAAGGCATTTTTAACATTCGGATCATGTAAATCAACAATATCGATGTTTTCTGATAATTTTAGAGGTTTTAAAATTTGTTCTTTAACAACAACATCATGTTTGTCAATACCAGGTCGAACACCGACAATTCTTTTCTTATTAGCCAAACTAACATAATTCTTTTCAACTTTGATCGCTTCAGTAATTTCATCAGCTTTTTCGATATGAGACATTAAATTGGTAAATAATTTTTTTACACCATCATCAACTTCTTTTTCCAATGTTTTTATTTTATCAGCAACTTCATTTGAACTCATGAAATTTGCAAGTTTGTTATCATATTCTACTTTAAAATCTTCAATCTCGACAGCAAACATATCTGAATCTGGAAGGGTTTGTAATAAATTTTCTAACTTGTTATCAAACTCATTTCTCAAACTATCAAAATTGAAACTATTATCTACATTTTGAATAATTTGTGTACCAAATACGTCAAAAATATTTTGTGAATCCATATTTATTAAGCAATAATTTGTTAACAACTTCTTTAAAATCTTTACCATTACTCAGTTCATTCAACACAAAAACACATAAATGACCACAAATTGGGGGATCTTTATAATCTTGAATCTGAGAATCATTGTAGTAGACGCTTGATTTTTTTAAATATTGGATCAATTCTTTCGGTGGTTTGTCCTCAATTCTTCCATACGAATCAAAATAACAGGCATTCTTATCATTTTTATAATAACAAATCCAATGCGTTCCACTTCCCATAATCGAGTCTAAATTCACAATTCCACATTCAAATTTCTTAACTTTTTCAGGTAATGTATCTCTCATGAAGATTCCTCTAAAATGTTTAATATTTTTGCAGATTTCTTCCAATTCCCCGAATGTTAAGGGTTCAAATTTTTTTTCCGATGTTTGATTTCACGTAATTCAAAGTTTTTTCATCTAATCCAGATCCTGTAACATCTTCCAACTCTTTATCTAACCAATTTAAAATGTTTCGAACAATAGGAATCACATCCTTTTTAACGATTGGAGCAGCTTTACGAACATAAGGAACAACATTTTTAACAACTGGAATATTTTCTCCAAAATCTAATAAATCTTTCAAAAGTCCACCATTTTTAAGTTCTTTCAACTGATTATAAGAAAATTCTATTCTGGTTCCTTTATTGTTTTTCTTATGTTTTTCGAGTTTATTGTATTGTCTATTTGTTAAAAATATCTTATCTTCGCCATTTTTTAGTTGATCTATTTTAAATTGAATACTAACGGGTATTTTCTTCTTAAAAGCGGATTTTATTTTTTCTTTCTGATTTTTGCTGAAATTTACGTTCACCTCCATTTATATAGTTAAAATTTCAAGTTCTCTTCGATTCCCATTCCTAGTTTTCTCTTCAAAAACATTGCTCCAGCTGTTGGAAGCGCAACAAATCTTTCACCTAAACTAGCATCTTTTGATAAAAATCTATCCATTGCCTTATCTTGCAAAACTTTATCTGCGATATGTCTGGAATTTGTGTCTCTATGTTTTGCATAAAAAATATCGTGTTCCATAGCAGCTTGATCTAATTTATTTATACCAGGATCTCCTCTTTTTAGTCTTTTTTCGAGTTTTGTGCCAGGCCCCAGATACTGATAAGTTGGTACGTGTAATTCAAAAGGTAAATTGTTGATAAAATCATTCAAAAGTCCACTACCCTCAATCATAGATGAACTTATTGCCGGCAAAACTCGTTTTAAATATTTAATTCCATCAGGTTTTTCAATCATTTCATCAAGTTTGTTCGAAATAAAATCTTTAATCGCTTTCTTTTCGTTCAAAAAATTGTTGTTTCCAGCCTTTTCTTGAGCATAAATATAATTTATAATTCCATCGAGTTTTGTCAAATCGTCGATATATCTGTATTCAATCTTATTATCACTGTATTTTCTCACACACGATCCTTCGATTCTTTTTTCCCAAATTGGTTTAATCAAATTGAGATATTTTTTACCTTTACTTGACTTTGGTTTCTTAGTTGATGGATCATTATTTTTGTAAATTGAATCAGATTTCCATAAAATTTCAGTATACTTTTTCAAGTCTTCTTCAGAATATAAACCGTCTTTTGGAACATCAGTGCCTGTTAATAATCTCCATAAACCTTGAGTTCCTTCATATGTTTTTTCATTAATAATGATATCATTATGCTCAAAATTCACGGGCAAATTTCCAATCATAAAACTTTTCTTTTTTCTGTCCCAATACAAACCAAATTTATCATCCTTTGCTCTAGGAAGAAATTTTTTACCAATTTCACCAATTATTATATCCGTTGTTCCAGGACTTATTGGTTCAACTATGGTAGAGTCTTCAATGATTCGAGGTCTAAATGGTGTTGAAGATGGTAATTTTGGCAATTCAAACTCAGATTCTGGTATCGAAATATCAGCAAATTGTCGTACAACTGGAACCAAATTCATCAAATTTTGATTATCGCTTAAAACATTTTCAATTTTGCCCTCAACATTTTTTATTGCAGATGTTACAGGTTGATTAATTTTTTGAATAAATTCTTGTTCTTTTTCATCAATTCGAATCTGTTCTTTAAATTCTTTGATTAATTTCTTTTCTATTTGATCAAGTTTTTTTGCTTCTTCTGAAGTTACGTTCGCCATTTATTTAGGAAAATTTTGAAACGTAAACGTGGAACGTGGAAACGTGAACACGAAACGTGAACACGGAACGTAAAACGTGAACGTGGAACGTGAAACACGAACGTGAAACATGAACGTGAAACGTAAACAGAACGTGAAACATGAACGTGAAACATGAACGTGAACGTGGAACATGAACGTGGAACGTAAAAACGTGAAACATGAACGTGAAACATGAACGTGAAACATGAACGTGAACGTGAAACGTGAACGTGGAACGTAAAAAAACGAGAACACGAAACGTAAACGTGAACGTGAAATCATGAAAACAACTAGATTATCACACGTTTATATTGGAAAATTTATTCAAATATTTACCATTTTTAGGCTTCAAAGTTAGATTAATAGTTAAAAATCCATAGTCTTCTTTCCAAATTTTATCACACAATTCATTAAAGTGGTTAAAACTCATATCAGATCCCACATAATTGTTGTAAATCTTTCTCGAATAGTGATCGTCTTGCTTAAAAACACACAACATATTCAAATTATTTCTAATAACTTGTTTATCAACCTTTGAAAAGCATTGAGAAAGATAGATACAAGATATGTTTTTGTGACGAGACATTACGAAATATTCCTTAATAACGTCCTGATTTTCCAAAATACAATCATCAAAAACGATTAACGAATTGGGTTTACATTCGCTTAACGGAACTATGTCCTCAGAAGCATTATAAAAATATGATATTTTCTTACTTAAGTTCTTCTCAATATTTTCAAATCTTTCTTGTAATTTTTTATAGGCGTCTTGTTCTAAAGATTTACTAAAAACATACAAATTGGAATAAGGAATCAACCTATTGTAGATAAAATTCAATAGTAAAGTTGTTTTTCCACATCCACTTGAACCAACAATTAACAATCTGATTGGTTGATCTTTCTTATTTTCTTCAAACGTTTGAAGTTTTATCTGATCTTTTTGCTTTAAAAATTTCTCCATTTAAATAGAAGATTTTCATCTTGAAGCAACGCTTGCGAAAATGAAGCTGTTCAAGTTGACTTCAGAAAGCTCTAAATTAGTTTTAAACTTGGAACATCCTATACACTTAGAGGAAGAATCAAATTATTTTATCGGTTTAAGCGGTTTTTATTCTGACAATTTTGTAATAAATATTAGTGAAAGTTCTCCTTATTGTATAGGATTTAGTGAGAAGAACATAACAAAATATTATGGTTTAAACAAAGGATATTATACTTTCGATCAAATAAAAAATTCCCTTAAAAATTATCTGAAAACATTCAAACAATCAGATAAATCTTTAAACTTTGACGAAAACAAGTTTGAAATGCAAAAAAATTATCTCTCTAATAAAATTCAAATAAAATCACCAGTAAGAATAATGTTTTCAGCAATTATTGTAGATTTGTTAGGGTTTGTTCAAGAAACTATTGACCCAAATCAGGTATATTTAGGAAATAAAACGCCAAAATTTAGACCGTTTGATGTAATTGAAGTACATTGTAATCTCGTTGAACCTAGTTTTGAAAATCATACCGAACACTTACACAAAGAATCTGAAATTTTGTACACATTTTTCCCAAATGTTGCTTATGGATCAAAAATCAGTGAAAAACCGAATGAAATCGATTATATTCCAATTAGAAAAAATATTAAAAGAATTCAAAAAATCGTTCTAACTATACAAGACTCTGAAGGAAATCTATTAAATAATGAGAGTAAAACAACAATATATTTAAGATTGCAAAAGGAATAAAAATGAGTTGATGATGATGACAAAATTCAATATTTTTACTTAAAAAACAAGGGGCTATTCGAATGGCCCCTTAACAATCTTCATCCTGACACTGTTTTTATCAATGAATCTGGCCTTCATTCTCAAAATAAAAATTACTAGTTAAATTTCTTTTCTATCTAAATGGAGTCAGTTGTAGACCTACTCAATAATCAACTTAGATTTAAAAGCAAACATATCTTTACAATTGTTGACGAAAATAATGAATTTTGGTTTAAGGCTAAAGATGTTGCAGAAATATTGGAATTTAAAAATACGAGACAAGCTATCATAGATCATGTTAAAGAAAAATACAAAAAAAGCTTTGAAAACATAGATTCTGACAAGGGTATCGAATCGCGACTCTTACAAAAATTACATCCAGACACTATTTTCATCAATGAACCAGGCATATATTCTTTAATACTGAAATCTAAAATGAAGATTGCAGAAACGTTTCAAAATTGGGTTTTAGAAGAAGTTTTACCGAGTATTAGAAAATATGGCGAGTACAAACTTGAAAACGAAAATAAGCAGTTAAAAGATGAAATAAAACAGTTACAAATTAAAGATGAAATGAAATCATTGAAAATAGAGAATCAAGAATTGCGAATGGAATTAATGAAGAGAGATATGGTATGTAAAGATTTTGATAAGAAAAAAACACCATGTTTTTGTGTTAATTAAGAAGAATCACATGTGGGAATGGCCTTATTATGTTATCAGAGCTCAGAAACGAGAAATACCAAACCGATTAAAACATCTAAAAATAAATTATCCTGAATTAGAGATTTTGTTCATTGATGACGAACCAAATTCTATCAATCTGTATAACCAAATGAAAGAATCTTTGAATATTTTATACAACGGAAATCATTTTACTACAAATATGGCAGAATCTCGACTGATTTATAGAATATCTAAATTACACGATGAAAATGTTTCTAAATTTTACTAAAAACTCTCGATTTATTATATTTTGTTTGTAAATGTTTAGCATAACTAGGTAACCATTGTAAAATCTGTTTTTCATATTCACAAGGCATTTCGTTTTTATAACTTTCGCTGAAAATTTTTTTAGCACAATCTTTGCAAAAAGCATCTTTTCTATCTTTACTATACTGCCAGTTATTAAATTCAGAAATATTTTTAATTTCTTTACAAAAGTAACACTTTTTCTCTTCTAAAGTTAATTTGTTCATTTTATCGTATAATTCCTTACAATAACAGTCTTTTCTATTCTCTTCTTGACACTTTGTACATTTCTTTTGAGACTCCATTTATATAGAAAAAATTATTACACGATGAAAATGTTAAACTCTTGAATTATGATATTTTGTTTGTAAATGTTTTTGATAATTATTTAACCATTTTATAGTTCTTCCACATTCACATTGAGTATCTTCATAATATAATCTATGGTGATTCTTCTTTACACAATCTTTACAATATGAGTCTTTCTTATCTCTACTATAGTGATCACTATTAAACTCTGAAATTCTTTTAGTTTCTTTACATTTAAGACATTCTTTATCTTCCAAAGTTAATTTTTCTATTTTATCATATAATTCTTTATGATATTCCCTTTCACAATCTTTGCAATTATAATGCATTCCATCTTTCCTATTTTTATCTTTATAAAATTCATTTAAATCTTTAAATTCTTTGCACTTTGTACATTTCTTTTGATGCGCCATTTATATATAGAAAATTTATATTACAGTTTTGACTTCTTCAATTCATATTCATAAAACTTTCCGGTTATTTCTTCATTATTTAAATCTTTTATACTATAAGTTACAGGATCTGTGTTATTAATTTGATAAATCACAAAGATTTCTCTTGACCAATTGTTCTTATATTTGTTCGAAAATGTTTGTTTTTTACTAACAATTCTTACATGATCATTGACTTTAAATTTAGTTTTCGTGTGAATTTCTGGTGGAACATACTTAAAAACCGACTCTAATAACTCTTTTTCTGCATCTTTATCTACGTCTTTAGGCTTCATTTTGATTGTGCTATGAACAGTATCGTTATATTTCTTTACGATTTCTTGAAGAATATCGATCCATTTAAAGTTTTTATTAATCTCAAAAAGAACCTTCATTCTTTCATTTTGAGTTCTGTTATATCTCTCTACAATACTTGATTTCTCTTCGTTTTCAGTATGATAAATCTTAATGTTGTATTTCCTCAAAACATCGTTAAATTCTTTATTTTTAAACTCTAAACCCTTATCTGTATGAAGTAGGTTAGGAGGTTTGTGATTGATCCTTATGGCATCTTTTACTATATCTTCGAAAGCTTTTGAAATATCCTTGCCGTTTTTTCTTTTGATAGCTCTTGACCAAGCATATTTTGAGAAAGTATCAATAACATTTAACATATACTTAAATCCATCATTTTGATCTGAATAGTTAGACATTATAACTAAATCTGCTGCCCATAAATCGTCAATTCCTAATGTTATAATTTTTCTCTTTTTAAACTTTTTTCGTACTGGTGCATGAATTTCTCGAGCTTCAATCTCTATCTCATCTTTAGTCTTCAATTCTTGCTTAACAGGTTTTGGATTTGGATTCTTTATAAACTTACTCTTGTTTGTCTTACATTTTGAACATTTTGCAGCAATTCTATACAATCCATTTTGAGTTTGAACGATTTTTGAATCTATATTTTTCGTTTTCTTTTTACACTTGTGACAGTGAATTAAATCATCTTCCATTTACATATCAAAGTTTCCAAGTTTATTTAATTCGTCTAATATATCTGTTTTATAGCCATACGGTACTGTATCGATCTTATTTTCTAGGACAATTCTCTTATCATCTTTAGCGTTCAGTGCCAGCTTGTTTATGGTAACAGTGTACAACTCATGTTTATAACTTTTGATGACTGTCATCTCCCTAAATTCTTCTTTATCTTCGAACAAACATCTCTTCAAGTTTTCGATATTTATTGTTTTATTTACAACGCTTCTCTTAATTCCTTTACACCTAACTGGGTTTTTATCTAGATATTTGTACGAGTACATCTTTGATCTTAAACCACAAAATTCTTCTAAAACTTCGCTATTTAACTCATCTTTGAATTTCCCTATTACCTTCTTATTTTTAGTAGTGAAACATTCGTGATCTTTTGGATAATCACTTGTATCAAAGTCATCTATATTTTCTTTAATAATTTTAAAAGGATCTCGTTTCAATTCTAGAAAATAACTGTCTGTATCCATGTAACACAGATTCAAATCTGGATCAAACTTCTTTAATTTGTTGTAATAAAACTCGTACATTAGCAATTTTGAGAGGTCGAGAACTGAAAATCCTATGTAAATCGGTTTGTTAAATTTAACCTTTTGTTTGTACATGTGACTCGCTATACAGTTGTCGTCAAAGATGTTAAAGCATTTGAAATTTGTTTTCTTAGCTTGTTTCATTGAAAATTCTTCATTTCCAAGCTTAATATCACATCTGTTTCTCACATTTTCCATAGATTTTCCAAACACTGAGTTGTTCATCAGCTTATAAAAGTCCTTTTCAAAGTCGCTTGTAGCTTTGGTTCTCATGTTTGTGTTAAAATCAATGTATTCTTTCATAAAAGGCTTCTGATCGAATGCAATAACTCTATTCACATGTTTCAAAATCATACCTTGTTCCAAATAGAACTTCAAATTTCTCGAATGAACAACGTATTCAGTTTTATCCAGTAGAGTTGTGCAAAGTTTGTTTTTAAAATGTTCTGGAGCAAGAGGTAAATCCTTGTGATGTTCGTGTAAATTCGTTGGATATCCAAGATCAACTTCGAGAATATAGCCATAATCTTCGTCGCCAGTGAGTTCCAAAATTGTTTCTTTCCATTCTGCAGTTGTGTAAGTTTTTGGATCCATCCACTTGATATCACTAAACGGCAGTTTTTGCATTAGGCCATACCCATAAAGGTTATTAGCATCAACGTATAACAAATAGTTTTCGGGCTTTGTCTTATCAAAATCTTTTAAATATTTGTTATTTGCTTTCACATATCGTTTAATACACTGAGAAATGCCTCCACGAATACCTTTTTCAATCATTAAATACATATCGTAATCGTGTATCAGTTGAAGCTCAATTTTCGTTAATTTTAACATAGCATTCCATGCGAGACTTGGAGCTGTTAGATAATGTGCCGGATCAAGTTTATAGCAATTCAAACAAATATTCCTAAAATTTTCAAAGATATCAGCGAGCAATAGAACATCTTGAATGTTATAGAGATCAGAGTAATTTCCTAGATTTTTCTCTTTTAATTTGTTCCAAACATTTAAGTAGTGTTGAAAATCTTTCTCAGATATGCTCTCATCTGTCAAAAGTGAATAGAAATCTTGAATTCTCAATTCTTCTGTGTAATCAAGTTTTTCAATACTGTCGATAAATTCATAGGGAAATATTCCTTTTCCAGATAGAATTTTAAAAATCTCGTCGTCGTCATTTGGCTGTCTTTCTATTATCTCATTCAGTCCATCTTGTATAAAATGATTTGTATGTTTGAAGTCTTCTCTCTTTAGATTTTTAGCTAACTTTTCTATAGACGAGGCCATGAATCTGAACGTGTCTACAAACGAAAACTTGATGAATTTTCTTGGCTTATCACCTTCGAATTCATAGCCATATCCAGAATTTACAGAATAATTTATATATTTTTCATCGGTGTTTGCAATCAAATCAACATTACCGTACTGTTTAGCCAATTCTTTTATGTACAAATGAGTATCGTAATTTGACATATTGTGGCAGAAAACGGGAATATTCTGAGGAAATTTCAAATTTAGATTGCAACATGCATGAGCTGCGCCTTGAAACTTGCCGGTTAAATGACAATGATCTCTCACTTTATTATAACTCTTATCTTTCCAACTATCAGGAGTAAAACCATACTGAATTGACCCAACATCATAAGCAGACCATTCACAGATATGACAAACGTTTGAATTTTGATACGAAATTTCTTCTTCTTCTGTCAATTTCATAGGTTTCATGTTCTTAGAATTATATTTTTTCGCTATGTATTTCGATAATTTATTGAGTTCTTCAAACAATTTTGTCGGGACGTTTTTCAAATCTTCTTCATTTTTGGCACGATAACATATCGGTTTGTACATGCGATTGGTCACATTCGACACTAAATATAGAGTAAAACCATAAGGAATGTGCCTCTGAATCTTGGTTGTAGTTGATCTTTCTGGATTGTTCTTACATGTCGGAATCTTTTCCAATATGCTCTCAAAGTCCATATAAATTACGTACGGATGGTTAAATTTCTTTTGATAATTAGTAAATTTAGTTGTTTGACCTGGAAATGGCATAATTGGCTTACAAACTTCATGATTTTTACAAATTTCTAAGTGATCTCTTAAATCTCCAGATTTGTAAAAATGGCTTAAACATCTTCTACAAAGAAATTTTCTTTCCTTATGCTTGGATAACTGAGAACTCACGAGTTTATTTAAATCGGTTATCAAAAACATAATGAGATTTTTCTTCTTGTTTAACATACAATAAATCGATTTCTAACTCGGCATCATATTTTTCAGAAATTTGTAACGGAACAATATTGAGTTTCTCATCATAACTGTAGATATTTATAGACATTTTTGGATATTTGTACTTGGAATTGTAGCTTCGTTTTTCAAATATTTGTATATCTTTCAGAGACATTGGATACTCAAAACCTGAAAATATTTCGTCATTCACAAATTTTTCGTATTGCTTTACACGTTCACAGTCTCTTTCTGGTTTTTCAATAGCACATCTTATTGAGTAAATAAAGCAAAAATCATCTCTATTTTTTATATTTATACAAGCTTTTTTATCTTTGATATTCTTTGGTAAATCGATGTATGATCCTGCATTCATCATTTCGTGTTTGTTAAGGCTCAAAACTAGTTGTTTACAACTTTTAAATGTCCATCCGGAACCTTTATTTGGATTATTCGTTTGTTCTCGATGTGTTAATTTATTAAATTGCTTAGTAATAAAGTCGTTTACGTCAAAGATTTCGTCTGCTTTGATAGTAAAATACATTAGACATGTTTGCGGTTCACCATTCACTAAAGTTCGTTCGTATTCACATTCCAAAGAGAGATAGCCCTTCATATTTTTAACATTTTCTTGAAATTTCTCGATTAAACTTTTAATTTCTGACCGCATAATTGAAAGATATTTGTAAATTGACATGGAATTGTCGTTCAAGTTTGTTAAAATGTATTGCTTGAAAAGACCGTGTATTGAGGATAAAACTTCTACATCAATGATATTTTCGGATTTTACTTTAAGAGTTTTATCAATTTCTTCGATCATTTCAGACTTGGTTTTATCGTTAGTACCGATAGCCAACTTTTCAGCTATTGAATGAAGTTTTTCATCATTAAATAGGTCGAGATTTTTCTTTTCAACTTTGAAATTTCTCTTTAATTCACGTAATTTCTCAATATTAAACATGTTTTCGTGATCGGCAATTTTATTTTCTCTAGCCCACTGTCTTAAATAATTTAGTTCATTATTGTAAATTTGCTTGTTTTTTTCATGACTTTTAGAATTATAATGGCGATCATAGTTTTTTCTTAAAATTTCTATTTTGCAGAACGGACATGATATTTTATCGCGCTCCATTTAGATAGAAAAATTTATTTAACTAAATGGTGCTTGTAAACCAACGATTGCGCCTCTCACGGCGTGATATCACTACGGATATGACGCAGGCGAAGCGATTATCGTGATGGTCGGTCTGTAGTAGCACACCTCGACTGTCATTAAAGAATTAAACAAAAATGAAAAATTACACTTGATTGTTACTGGAAAGAAGACTATAAAAGATAAAGAAATTATAACAATTAACTTTGTAGAATAAAGTCTTAACTCTAAAACTTGCAGTCCCTCCCCACGTCATAGTACTGTTTTGATAACCATAGTTGGTGTCTTTCTTCATAGGAATCACATGGAATATTATCTACAGTAATACCTTTTGTTTCACACAAAATGTGGCTATATTCTATAAGAAAAATTCTATAATGCTCTTTAATGAATTGTGTTGATAAATCTTGATACTCACAAAAATTCCTAAGAAATTCATCAATTAAGTCTTGATTATCTTGAAAGAACGTATAATATGGGAAAAATGTCATAAAAAAACGATGAAAACTCTCTGTTTGTTTATTTTTTACTTTCTTTTCAATATCTTTCGTAATTATATTAAATATGTAATCCCTTATTTTTTTCGTTTTTTGTGTGTACACGTGTGCAGTTTTCGTTCTTTCTGCAAAAGACTCTACAAGTTCTTTTAATTCTGTTTCATTTAAAGACGGTATCAACTGTTGTTGAGAATAAACCGGCAATTCACTGAATTCATCTTTGTTGCACTGTTTTAATGCTAGAAATTGTAGAGACTTTGGTGAGTTCATGTTGTTTGGTGACTATTTAGTAGAAAAGTTTTTTATTAAAGTATGTTTTTAGTAAAAATGTTTTAAATTGATTAAATTTTATTAAGATAAATCCTTTATTCGTAGCAGATTTGACAACATTTTACAAAGCACAGCTTAAGAAAGTAGAAGCAAACAGCTGTAGATTTGGTTAATTTTTCATTCCACAGAGTAGATAGTAATGTACCGATCGCTTTTGGAGACGAACGACTGTAGATTCGGTTAATTTTTCATTGAGATTTGCTGTGTTATTTCTCAGCTTCCTTTATGGTACATTGAACAGTATTTTACATAGCTTTTCGGTCGGCTCCGAAAGTGCGCCAGGAACCCCATATTACTATCTACTTATATATATATATATACATATATGACATACAAATACATACATACACATATACATATATAAATGTATATATATATATATGTATATATATATTTATTTATTTATTTATATATATATATATATATATATATATATTTATTTATTTATATACAACATATGTATACAGGGTGTTTCATAAAGGTGTTCCAATATTTTGGTATTTTGTTCTAGACGTGAAAATGAGCAAAAAACTTTATATGGAGGTATGCCCTAAAATGTTTAGTTTTCCGTCTATCTGTCTGTATGTGATTTTTACCAAAAAAGTTACATATTTTATACCAGTAAGGATAAAGTTGTAAAACTTTGCTGTTGTTTTGGCCTTTTCTATGCCCATTTGAGAACAAAATATGAACAAATTATCTTTACCTGTTTCAAAATGGCAGTCAATCATAAATTTTGATGTTAAATTCCACTAAATCGATACACTGTATGAAAATTTAACAATAATATTAAAAAGTTGTAAACTTTATTTTAGATCTAACAGTGTTTTTTTATTACTATCCGATAAAAAAACAACTGATTAGTGCTATTAAACATAATACCATGTTTTACACACTACACAACAGGAAGTATACTTTTCTAAACTGTTTTACTCTGAACAGCTGATTTAAAGTCAATGAGCTGATTAATGTGAACAGCTGTTTATTCAAGCTATTAAAAGTTGTTTAATTCTGAGTTGGTAGAATTGGTAATATCATTATTTGCCATTCCTGATGCTAATGAAAAGAAACTAATTAAAACAAACAATACATTATACTAAAGTAATTGGAATGAAGACAAAATAACTTTTACATTACAGACGAAATAAACAGCTGTTTAACAAACATGTTGATATATGAACTCCCTAATTGATTTCCATAATACTAACGTATCTAAATTAAATAGTTTTTGCTTTTTTATTGTGAATATAACTAAATACATTTTAAAATTTCAATTACCTAAATCCCATTTAGCACTTATCATGTAAAAGTTTGAGAATGGATATGTTAAACCTAGCATAAATATAATCGACCACCTTAGCTATAAATAGCACTAATAGAAGGTTTTATATTAAAACTAAAATATCATTACATTGCTATAGTATGCTTATGTTTTTATATATAAATGAAAAAATCAAAAGTTTAATGTGACAGAAAATGTGTATTTCTTCACAATTCAATGCTGTTTGAAGACCTGCGATTAGAAATTAATGGTAGGATCTCCTTGTGAAAAGACTATAAGATTATAAAGACTAAAAGATTATAATAAACGGGAGGAATTTATTTTAATTTGTAAATAAATAGTTAGTAGAAATGTGTCCCTACGTATTGATTTTATCTTTACATAGCAGATGTACATTTAAATTCACTTTTCGTGTTATACATTAAGTATTAGTTTTGGCAAACGGGAACTAATAAGCATAATTTTAGAAAAAAAACAAATTGTTATGACTAGGGTACAAATTTTATTGATATCTGATTTAAAGATATCAATTGACATCTAGCTAGGCCTTAATAGTTATGCAAATTTGTATATACAAATATTTCACTTTTCCCAGAGCTGTAATTGTTAGTTAAAACACAAGCCATTTCCTTCGTAGGAATGTAAATCAAAATCACACTTCCAGAGAGCTCCGCACAAACATGCTACGACTATAACAACAGTCATTTCATATCCAAGATAACATTGTTATACGTACAGTCACTTCTGTAAGAAGATAAACCGGATTGAGATGGACAGTTTTGTATTCATGGAACAACTTGAAATAATTATTTAAGAGATGATTTTAGATAGTAGTGTTTTTATATTTAATATAAAATCTATTCTGATTCGTATAAGTAAATTATTATTCATTATATAGGTCGTGTCATAATATAATATGCGACAAAAAAAGAAAAACAGTGATTCAGCAATAAACAATGTGATTCGTGTACAGGTATTATTGTTTAAAAAAACTCTTATTCAAAAATATAAATGCTAACATCCTAGTCCGGCAATATGCATAAGTTTAATTAGATCTATTAAGTTATGTACATAAAGTGTATTAATATACAAAGTAAAATTGTCATCAGATTCAATCAGATAAAATAAAAATAAATAATAAAACAAAATAATATCAATCAGATTCCCTGTCTAAGAGTGTCTCTCTTATGAAACAGAAGAACTCTGAAGTATATATTCAGCGTTTTATGTATAAAGCAACAAATCCAAGAACAACGATCAGTACAGTCTGGTGATCTTTATAGGTCACGTGACACACGTACTGCTCCTCGATGTCATGTTTTATAACAGCATTCGATAAATCTTTATTCTTATGTATCACTTTATACAAGTTTATTAATATCTTTAAAAATCCAAAAATCCTGGAAAAGGTTTTATATTTAAAAAACTATAACTAGTAATTGCATTCATTTAGTGAAAGAAAAAATTTAATGTTATAGAAGTTAATAAGCGTTAAATTTGATTTGACGCACAGCGTTATATTTTACGTAACCTCGCCGTATCCAATAGATCTTTTGACAGGATAACAGGATTTCGGATATTTGCCAACGTTATGGTAACAAAACGTATAACACAACGTTTCAAGGATCCTACAATAATGATTCTTTTTGTCAGGTGGGGAAAGATATTAGTATATAGAAAAATAAAGAATAGAATTGAGAAAATAAGGGAAGGAAAGGGTTCAAACGTGCCAAAGAGCCGCGTAAAGTCTAGTCCAGGCGTTGTCAGTGCAGAGAAACCATGTCCTGAGCACAAGTCACAAGTACGAGAAACACAATCACACATCACGAATGAAAGTGGTATAAAAGTCTGTTATCTAGAGTACTAATTCCAACAGAAACTGATGTTATATCTAAAGGGTTAGACTTTTCCGTGGCCCATAAGCCTGTGATATTATCTGGATTTCGTAAGTGGAATCGAGACGGCTGTTTCCCAGCTATGTGAGGAACATGCTAACGGATTTCAGTGCGAGGCCAGTCTCTTAGTCAGCAAATTTCCTCCCACAAAACCCAATCTTAATAAGGAGGAACTTAGGACTGTATTGATGCTGGGAAAAGAAGGTAAAGTTAAAATCTTAACATCTGATAAAGGAAGCGCTGCTGTAGTACTAGACACACAACGTACAAAGAGGAAAATGCTTAATCTTTGAACTCAACGAAATACTCGTATGACTGATAATCATCCCCTTTTTATAAACTTGCTGTACAGTTAATGCTATACTTTACAGTAAATTTCGTGGGTTTTAACCCACTTTCGATTAAACCTGATTCAATCTGTTATTATTACCTTTATTTACGAGCTATTTGCAACTTACCAATTTTATAGATTACACCTTAATTACATTTATTTCTAAACATACTTGTATTGTGGAAAAAGCTGTGTCCATAGAACTAATAAAACATTTTGCCCTTTAAGTGAATAGAAGTATTTACTTCATTAATATAAACGAGTTTTTATATAGAAAAATATAAATTAAGGTTTAAATAGATATTAAATATTTTCTATATATAGAGAAAATGATTGCTATAGGTTTATCAACGCATCAGCGCATTTGTAGAATTACGGTACTTTGTAGTGATGAAATAAGTACAAGTAAGTGGTGAAATCTGCTAAAAGATGTTCTCCAATATCACTAGAAAGAGAGCGGCTATTACTTACTTCTTTATGGACACCTTAGAAAATAATAAAGAATTTTCTTTTAACATAGTATATTTTCAATACTTACGAGGCACACGTATGCCATGAATAAACTTCAAAGTAAAACTTAAGTCAAAGTGATAAATAACGTCAAAAAATTTACTACGTGATTTTATATAAAAAATTATAATAGTTACCCATTCTTGTTTCCAAGTATTTACGCTATGATTTGTTGCCTTAAAACAGTTTATATCTATTATTTATAATAGTTATTTTTCTTTTAAACCATTCCCAGCTAAACCGCATAGAGGAATGTGTGTTAGATTATCACACGACATGTACATAACACTCTTCTAATGATTTATACCCTAGTTAAATTATAAGTTGGATAATTTGAAAACACTGCATATCACATGCTGACGTGTGTGTTCATGATTAATTTAGTTTTGCACACCAGATTAGTCACGGAAGGAACTCATTTAAGTACAGAAAACTTATTTAAGTATCATTTTACTAACGCTTTTATAAACTAAAATCATTCTGGACAATTTATTATGTAAAAGTGGTATTATATAATTTAGTTGTTAAGTGTATAAAAAAACCTTAGCTTTAGCATTAACGTTAACAAGAACAAACTAGTGGACAAGGAGGACAGAAGACAGCAATCATATAGATGGCAGCAACATACTTTAAATTCTATTATATTTTATGAAAGTATTCTTTACTTTAAAATCTACTATCTAACAGGAAATCAAGAATATAGATTTGTTTAACTAAGTCTCTAAAATAAATGTAATGTATACGTTTTCAATAATTCTATCGTGAAGGCTATTAATTTTCTTACAGCAGAACAATGTATAAAAATTTAGTATTAAAAATTTTATAAAATACAAAGTTAAATGTCATGTAAAATTTAATATTCATGCAAACCAAAGTTTTTGCTTAGTTCTTTTATCAAGGTATCGTGCGAACAGACAGTCTTGTTATCTTCTTTGCTTGTCATATTAAAATATATCTTTGAGGTGATAAATTTATTTTGCAGTGCCAATAACAATTATATTATATGTCTTTAAGGACTAGTGTAAAAAAAATGTTTCAATCTGGTATTGCAGTAAAAAGTTACAAAGCCACGGTGTGACCGATATATCACAATAACTGTCGCCGAGCGCTTGATGGATCTCCTGCTGCAGGTGTTCTACTGCGGACGTTATCACAGACAATTGTTTTACACTCACCACTAAACGTTGAGATTAATTTGTCTTTTAGCACTTCTATATCGGTTCAAGGGAGATTGGGGTTAAAACATATTCCAATTGTGGATTATAAAAATTATCTGCTAATCATCATTAAGGAGGCTCAAGGGCCTTATAAATGGTGTTCTTATCCTTCCGTCTGTCTATCAATCTGTGAATTATACTATAATAGAATGGTTTTATAGGCTATCAAATGGGACCATTATTAGTCAGGGATTATATTTTATTACAGTTTCAATTAAGTACATGGGTTACTCTATTTCCCATGAAGAACGCTCTTTGTTTGGCGTAAAACGATCAAAGGGCAGACTGTCTGTAGTCTGTCACTCCATCTATACCATAATTGTTGATAGAGTGGTCCTAGAAACTTGAAACCTTGTTCTTCCCTCTCTGCTTAGGAATCTTGTTTGAAGTCAAAATTAATAAGGTAGTCCTTGGGTCAGTATCTCCGATAGCTCTTTCGTTACGTACCGTTGGGTCTCTAAATACGCTATTAGAAATGCCTTTTCAAATATAAGTTTCTTCCACAACTTTTAAGTCGATCAGTGTAATTTTAAATAAACTTATATTATAATCATAATGGTCCATTATATTTAAATTCGTTCTTAGGGATTTTTAGCCAAAGTAATTGAAGAACAGTGTAAAAATTACAGAAAGATATCACATCTGGTTTTAAAAATATTGCCTTTTATAACGTTTGTAAATAATCCATAAAATACATCTAAGGGCACATAGGAACAAAAAGATCGTTTCCTATATGAATTTTTTATAAGATTTTATATAACTTGGGAAGTAAATATGTACTTTAACCTGTACAGTAAGGATAAATCTTATTTTTATTTACTAAATTTAGTTTCGCTCCAGATAAAAGTAAAGTTTAACCTTAATTTGTCTTGTTTTTATAAGAAAAATGTTACCGAACTGTTTCAGGTTTAATGTGTCTTTATATGAAGGTCAACAAATAAAATATCAAACCGTTACAATTTAAAAATATGACTTATTTCCTAAAATGTAAATAAAACATGTTGGGCTTAATATATATATATATATATATATATATATATATATATATATATATATATATATATATATATATGTGTGTGTGTGTGTGTGTGTGTGTGTGTGTGTGTGTGTGTGTGTGTGTGTGTGTGTGTGTGTGTGTGTGTGTGTGTGTGTGTGTGTGTGTGCGTATGTGTGTGTATTTTTCGTATTTATGAGACTTCAATCAGACAAACAGGCAGAAAATGTAACAATACAATACCATACTTCTCGTGACAATTCTTTTTTTATTTCAACTTATAAAATAAATATTTTATGCATATCAATAAAAGGTATAATCAGAAACCTTTACATTTCTAAAATTTCCGTAGGGTACTAAATTAAGATATGAAGACGTGACCAAAATTTTGGAAATGTACAAAAATGTAAGTACTTGAACTGTTGTAACAGACAAAGAGCGTCCGTCCAGAAGGTTACAGTTACGCGTGGGTGAATAAACAATTGACCCTTCAGTTACAAATGTGTGTGGGTAATAGGCTATTTATCAAAGTTCTAAAAGTATTGTATCGTTTATGCCAGAGACAGAGAAGCTATGTTTTATACAGTTGTTATTCGTCACATTTATGTGTTATTCGTTGCAGTGCATAACATCCACTACATTTAACACTCTTGAAGATAAATGAATACATAGCTAAGAATAATGTGTTCTCTTTGGTTATTTGTTTTATTATTATAAGAAATCGTTCGGGGAGTTGAAATATTTCTAAACGTAACAAGAATATATAGTAGGTCCTATTTATATCATTGTATTGCATTGCAAATTGAGATTTTAAAGACAAAATTTTATTGTGTTATGCAGTCAAGTAGTAGAATACGTTTCAAAACGCAAAAAATTAATTGCATCCTTCCGATATGTAACCGTCACCAATAAATACAATTACTTCATATTAGGTGGTATTTTAAGGGCATGCACCTAATGTTTTTTATTAAATAAACTTACCTTAATAAAATTAGATTTCTGCACATGAAAGTATGTAAACCATGTTTACGAGATATCTGATATTACGTTTATGGGAAATGTTCATACCAGTATACTTTTGAATATGCAGAGCTTTATTCAGTATACATGTATATTTTGTCTATTAAGAAAAACATCCGTTTATCAAAACAATAATACGTTCGGATACTGAAATAATGAGAATCAACAAGCCCATTATAATCGCTAAATCGACAGTTAAATAGCTTGCATTTGCCAGACGCTTGGCTGTCATCCATAAAGGGTGGTTAAAACAACCTTTTGTGATTTAAGTCTTTTTTTGTAAACATTAATTGCTAAGTACCATTGCCAACAAAGTTTTATACAAAATATAATTTATTTGAATGTTTTCTCTCTAACGTCTTAAGTTATTTGTTTGGAAATATATTCCAATAAAAATATACTTTGTTAAAAATATTCATCATTCTTAAAGACTAGGACTTTGGCTTTATTATTCTTTTACACTAGTATAAATATTTTAAAATGTTCTAAAACATTAGAGCTATATTATCAACTATCATAGAATTTGATACATAAATTAGACTTATTATGTTGTTTCTTATCTAAATGTATTTTACTCTTCACTTTCAGGGTCTCACATTTTACGCATTACTCCAACTATTGTCCAATTAATATAAAATATATCATCACTATTACAGGAACGGTTTGTATGTTATTACATTAATTGAATGTCATTAAATATGTTCGTATTATTTCTTAATTTTTTATCAGTTTAATTCTATTCTGAAACATTGGATACTGATATTAGACTATAAAATGAGATGTAATCATATCACCTGTTCTATAATGCTAAGACCTCTTGGACCCTCTCAATATATATTATATATATAATATATATATATATATATATAATATATATATGTATGTGCCACAAAAATGCCGTTAATGATCTAAATACGGGGTCTTCTTGAAATATTTGAAATAGTTTAAATATTTCGAGTTTCAAGCATTTTTTCAAAAAGAGTAATGATTGCTAATTGGAGCCTCAAGGGAAAATTCAAATTCCAATTAGTCATGTAAATTGGATAGACTACAATTACCCTTTATTTTTGTATTGATACTATTTATTTTAATACTTTTAAATATATTACTTGACCTAATAAACAAATTATTACATCCTAACACATATTTCTGGTAACTGTGGAAATTGTTCAAGAATAAAAGTTTTTTTTGTATTAGGTAATATTTGTTCTGTACTTAAGCAAATTTAAAAATTTAGGAGAAGGTGGCTCTTAAGACACCCCGTATATAAAAAAGAAATACATTTAATCAAAAAATACTTTCAATTCTAATCTCTCACTTCGTGGAAAAAAATAGAAAATAATCAAAACGGAATTAATTTTTAAATTGTTAGGATAAAGGTTGTAAGGATACATTATAACATACTATGCAACAACCTTAGTAGAGACTCAGTATATAGTGCAGGAGATACAACCCAGGGATTGAGGTCCTCCCCCTTGCAAAGAGATTGTAAATTATTGAGGTTAAATGAGATATAATTTTGTTATATTTTTATGTTGCAGTAGAAAGAACATACAATCTAATTTTTTAAACTAAATAAATTAATACTGAGTTCATAGCTATATAATTGTATAATACAAAAAAAACAGCTACTCAGTATACACAAATAAATCTGGAATTGCCTCCCAGCTATCAAACTATTAAAGATAAAAATATACTACTTAATTTTGTCCAAAAAAAAATGAAAAATCAAATTTTTCGATCGGCATTTTTGGTTTTTTATTCATTTTAGCAAAAGTCTTAAATAACTTAAGTTCAAATAAAAAGTCTTAAAGGCAAGCTATATGTTCTTAGTTTCATGCAACCGGTTTTCTACAATTTTCAGTGTACGTGGCCTAAACGTTTTAATTTAAAGTATATTACTGAGGCCTGGATATTTTAAGATTGAACTGAGTTGGAAATATGTGGAGAGGTATGCAAAAGGAATATTATATATAATTTTTTATAAATAGAAGAATGCAAAGCTTTTTAGTAAAAATACCTAGTACGAGAAATGCTATCTATTATGAGAGCATAGTTTTCTATGAGAGATATGGAGTAGAAAACTATAGGGTGATACTATACCAATTGCGGATTAGGACATATATCTTAGTGAAAATTTTCGCAACAATTATTGTAATTATGTGACTTAAATAGATTTGAAAATAAATAACTGATCATTATCTATTGGAGTTACAAAACATATTACACTACTACGGACCAATGCAAGCAAAAGCTTAAAGGTTAATATCCCTTTAGTTTATTTCACTTACGTATTTGATAAATCTCTGCCAAGAAGATTGGTAAATCTCTGCGTGTATTTAATGGTTAAAATTTACCAGTAGCCTCCATCTTTTCTTAAATGTGTATTTGCAGTAGTAAATGTAATTCAAAACTTGTTGAAACTTTGTGAAAATTCATAAGTAAATATAAAGAATGTCTTCATATGGCAGTATAAGTTTACTATAGGACTGATGTAAAAACAAATTTACCGAGAAGTAGGAAAATTGTTAATGTGATAATTTATTAAATTGTTATTTGATTCAAAAGTGTGAGATTTTATAATTTATTTTAAAACCTTAAAATTCCACCAGTAGACAATAGTTTTTTATAATATATGGTAGATCCTGAATATTATAATCGATTTGGCCTATATCATAAAACCTTATATGTTAGTAAAACTAAGCAAATACATCTGAAAATGTAATATTTTAATACTGTAAGTTTATTTTTTTTAAGCGAAAAAGCTGGCTTTATTATTATTATTTACATAAAATATTGTATTGAGTTAGCTAATAACCATGTATATACATAAAGTATAAAATATTGTTACTATTAAAATAATTTGAAAGATATTTACATTTTAAAAACTATTTAAAAAAGGTTTTTAACTAGGCTTACCTTGTAACCTAAAACATGTATTAAACGATTCTAGATAGTGCCAATAAAGTACAGCATTTGTAAAAAATTGTAATAAATTTATAATTAATTATAGTATGAATTGAACTAAGTTAATTTCAGTTCAAAAATTTTATATTAAAAAAGAAATATAAAAGTCTTAGAGAATTCGGTTGAAATAAGTCAAAATGTAGAATATAGGAATTTGGATTTTAAATTTTTCTAATTTGGAGCAGTTACTGTTACTATATAATAGATTTCAATGGAAACGAAATATATTTAATGTAACTGTACTATGTTTATTTTGGTTATTATTAAATATTAGTATATTAGAGTAGTTAAATATATCTTTCATTGTTCTAAAGGCATAAGTTCATGTCATATTTAAACGTCCACTTTGAACCTGTACAGAATTTTTCATCACATTCTTAATTTTTACCATTTAAAAAATTTACGAATAATTAATAACATTAAACTGGGTATCTGTGCTTTACATTTTAAACATTTACTACAAAACAATCGTATATCTACTAACAATACCAAAACCATTTATGTCCCATCTTAGTTATACATGAGTCATTATATTTAAAAAAATAAAACATAAACTCTCAATTCATAAAACTTTAGAATTAAATAAGAGGCCTATGCATATCATATCATAAATATGGTTGACTTTTAAAATTATAGCGTTAGTTATAAAGTGGTTTGTAGGACGCACCATTGTATAATTAGTTAAAATTGAAAATATCATGTATGTCCAACCAATATTAAGTTAGTTTCGTAGTAATAATATACCAAGTAATAATTGTGAAGGCGATGACCAATCGCAGATAAATAGAGAACACTCTTATTCCGTTAGAATATTGTAATACGGAGGCACATGCAATTTTATTGCTTATTCATTTATTACTTATTTTTGCGCAAATATGGCTCAGCATTAAAATGAAGTGTATGCTGTTCTAAGGAAAGCTATATAAATATTTAGGGGTTTAATCTCATTAGTCGGAGCCCTGTCAGTAACCACTCTCTATGTTGGGTTTAAGACATCGAGGAATATGCATGTGCTCATTTCATCATGTTTTACATTTATATCCCATGAACTGTGTACTTAATGCATTTTGTGGATTCTTTGAAAAGAAAGAGTACCGTTTGGTTTTTTAATAAACATTGCAATATATTTGGTAAATTTTAAAATTTGTATAACAATAGTTTTGTTTTTCTTGTTTGACTATAATACATACTGGACAAGCAACATTCTGGTAAACATTAAAGTAAATCAAAAATTTTTAAATTTTATGTTAATTATCACTAAATCAAGCCCACTATTTTACAACGAAATGTATATGCTTATAACAAGTTTAGTCTACCAGTAGAGAAATACTTAATGTAATATACTACTATATCATGAATTAAAAATCGATTTGGGAAAGTTTTCTAAACTTTCAATATTTTGAAATTCGAAATATGTGAAAGTGTAACAATTATACAGACATTCTAATATTGATAGTGGTTGTCCCCATTAGTGACGTTTTAAAATAAAAGTTAAAAAAACTAACCTAATATAAAATAATGCATCTCAGTTTGAAATTTAGAGATGACGGACATTCGTTAAATCTATTTTACTTCCGACTGGAACAGATCACCTATTTTATTTACTCATAATTTGGTTCAAATATGGTTTAAGTTAATATATAGTTTAATTTGTTTTAAATAGTGAGCTAGCAATAAGTAATGAAACGTTGCCAAATATCAGTAAACCTTTAATTATGAATTAATTAAATTAAAGAACTAAAGTATTATTTTTATTGTTAACGTAGAGCATTTGAGACTATTTATGTTACTACTACCTAAACTTAAATAGCGCATTAGTACACCACATCACTTTTGCAACAGCCTTCACTGATGTTGCATGCAAAATCGAGATTCATAGCTCATGTACTTCACGAGATATTCTGTGGACAAGCAGACAAACATGCATTCATACAAAAAAGAAGTCGGGTCAAAATGACATGTCATAAAACTTATTCTTTTATAAATGAATTCTCACGCAAAATTGAAAGGCTACATATGAATTTATCCTCGTAAGGTCTTGCCACATGACCTGGAAATGGCGTAGTGTAGCGGGTACATCAGTTAGAGCAAGATAACCAGATCAAGCAACGTCGAGCGTAGCTTTTGCTTGGATGGGTGACCGCTGAGCGATCCTGTCCTTGCAATCAGCCCACCTGCTCGAACATTGGTGGTGGTTCGGAAGAAGTCACCTTTAAGCCGATGGTCCCCAGGTTAAGTGTCCGAGGGGTTTTTTTAGCTCTAACTTCGCATGGTAAAAGAATACATCTTTACTTTACTTTAAACGGTACATTAAAATGTTTGGTAATTTATTAAATTTTTATATGAGTGTCTATATGAAAGACTTGTCACCAATAAAATGAAGTAGCATGTAATGGTATAGCTATGCTACATGTATTAATATGTAACATGCTTGAACCTCTTATGTGTGTAATGAATATTTCTAAGAATTTATTTGATCTGCTATTTTCTTGCTGTTACTATGGTCACCCAGAAGGATAGTGTAAAAATATTTGCTAACACTCACCACCACCAAAATTAGAGTTTCTCATATAGAAATGAAGCCTCATGCATAATTTCGAGTCCATGGGTCATTCCGCTCTAGAGATATTGTGCAGCCAGACACACAAATAGACAGACTGGAATAAATCAAAGTTTTCCAGCCCCACGAGGCTTTGCTAATGCTCAGCAAAGAAACCTGCATATTCAGGGTATTAGCATACATGAATTATTTTGAGATAAATAGCATATCAAATGTCAATAAAGGCTTTTGTATTAAAAACCATTTAAAACTACCAAGTGAACGACTGGGTAAATTAAAGATAAGTCACTGTTAATACATATGATATGTAGGAAAATGTATGCATCGTGGAATCTTTATCGTAATTGAAATATTGATAATGATTTTCTGGACGGCCATCTCTATATTATGTGTGTATGAACACAATCGATTGTTATTAAAACATAATTCTATATTTTGACTATTATATGTTATCCTATTACAACTTGAATTTCACATGTATCCAAAATTTAGTAAAAGTTTTATGTTTGTACCAGCAAAATAAATTTTTTAGCTTTGATATTTTATTATTCATAGATTAAAATAACAGATAATAAACTAGGTACGTACAGTCATTGAGTTCCTCCTTCTAAATTGCGTAAAATTATGATTTTGATTAAAACATGTGAAATCAATAAGATTCAAGTAATGACACTTGAAACCCTTTAATTTCAATTTCATGTCTGTTAAGTATGTATACTACAGAGTAACACGTTTCATGTACTTTATATTCGCCGGAACCATAATTATTAAAAATGCTTATAGATATGATGTCATAATCTCAAAATATTATTAAAATATCGCATGTATAGTTTGGACCCCCATGCCTGTATTTGGATTAAATAGAATTGTTCATTTTATTAAAATAAGGTATGTAAAGTTAGAAAAACTGTGTATGTAACTACACAAAATATTACTTAAAATTATAATACTAGTTATATTTTTAACAAACTTTAATACTTGACAAACATTTTAAATACTATAAGAGGATCGTAGAAAAAATTATCACGCTAAATTCAATTCCATTTTATTCTTTCTATTAACCAGTATGATAAGAAACTATCTTAATTCTTTAATTTATTTTGTAAATAACTGATAGTTAATGTAAAATTCAGCAATTGGGCCGGAGAGTTGTATGCGATTTATAAGCGTTCTTGGACTTTTCTTAATTTGTTAAGGCACACGATATCTATTGTGTTTATCAAATTCTGCACTGGAAATTTCACTAGTCAAAGAAATTGGTTTTTACTCCATGTGTGAAAGTAAAAACAAATCAACAATAGTTAATTAATTACCTTTGTTTAGACGAATTTCCAAGTATATATATATATATATATATATATATATATATATATATATATATATATATATATATATATATATAGACTATGGCAGAGAGCGAGAGTGTGGCCTTGTTTATTGTAGAAAGTTACTTGGTGAACATAAACAAGGGCCACTGGTAAACAACACCAACCTAGTTACAATATTGAAACCCACCACCATATTTGTCGACCGACGTGTAACAAACCATCGTATTGTGAAACATACAAAACTATGGTTTATGGTTCACTATTTCATTCACTACCAAACCAATAGTAGAAAAGGTTTAACAGTCGTAAAAGTAATTTTATAATAGACAACAACGTATTTTAGTAATAAAACATTTTATCATTATCGATTACTTCAAGAAATATTATAGTTCTATGGAAAGTTGTGTATGATATTGTATATTAATTATTGTATTATTTATGATATTTGCTTCTTTTAAAGTATTTATTTAGCTTTGAATGAAATTAAACTACTAATATATCTGATATAAAAATTACATACCTCATATAAGTCGATTTTAATAAAATCGATTTAAAAAAAAATGAAATTGAATTGAATTATTATAATAAACTTTATATCTAATAAGCAATATATTGTAATAAAACATCACGGCTTCAAAGTAAACTAATTTTTTTAAATAAGGACCATATTATTATCCTATTTCTTATAATATTTTTTAAAAATAGTTTCTTCCACTACAATTTAGTGCACGAGTTATTTAGAGCCATTCCTAAATGAAGAGTTAGGTCTATACAAAATTAAATAAATATATGTAGATTGAAAAAACAGAAAAATTTATTTAGATTTGCAGAAGTGAAAACGAGTAAAGAAATCTGTAAAAACGAATTAAACAATATGCACAATAAATATTCTATTGTTATCAGAAAACTCATTCATTACATTATAGAACGCAAATTGTTTAGATTATTCAAAAGTTTTCAGTATGTAACATATATTTTTATCGATTTCAAAGTTCTATAAGAAAATAATAATTTTTTTATGAAAGAAATCTTTTTATAAACGTAATTACTCTTAAACGTTCATTTCAATACATATATGAAGTGTTCAAACAATCATAAATTATTCATATAAATCATGGGAACAGATTTATAAATGATATTTAATATAACAGATGCCAAAAATAAAAGTCTATGGAGTGCAGTCACGTGATCTCAGGTAACTCCAGCTGCGGGCTAAAGTACCATTTGGCTCAGGTCCACAACGATAAGCTGTGGCCAACATTTCACCCCTCTGTGGTAATTTATCGTACCCTTGCAGCCTTTTATCCGACAGATATATCTTTCAGTCCAGATAAAAATTAAAAAATTTAATACTACTTTTATGGATAATCAATAAATGCTACTTTCTGTACATTAAAGTTTCAAATTTACAATTATTTGTGTAGGTTCATGTACTTCTTAAATTTTAGCAATAATAAGGGTTTATTATGTCGCTAAATACTCCCCTTTAAGTATAATTGGCTGAGCATCAGTGAATCATATCCCTCGAAGAGTTAGAATAAATTTAAATTCAAAACACGAAACCAGACACTAACAGATCTGCGTAAGGGGGCTATTAAATTATTTGTTTAAAGTTTCTAATTGATGAAGGAAGGTTTGGAAGGTTTAAAAGGATAACAGTATTCCGGATATTTGCCACCGATATATATTAAGATTTATAACACAAAGTTTATAAAATTTAGTATATCCCTTTCTTAAGGTAGGGTGTATTAATACATACAATAATAAGAAAGGAAAAAGGGAAAGAAAAGGGTTTAAATATAGCGAAGTATCCCCTTTTGCCCCTTCCGCCTCCCTTCTATCCTTTTCCTTTCCCTTCCCCTCCTTTTTTAAATTTTTTATGGTGGTGTTACGTGTGATTGTGGTTCTCGTACTCGTTACGTGAACTAGCGACTTTTATCCCGTGTGGTGGCCTGGACTGGGCTCCAAAGCTCCAATCATCTTCGGGTATCTTGAACTCTTTTCTTTCTCTTTGGATCTTCAAAACGTTTTTCTATTGAATTTATATAACTGTCAATACAGGTCCTTATTTGGGTTGACGTAAACTTTTTACATAATCTTACTCTTAATAAACCAATTAGCAATCATTGTATATTGTAAATCAATGTGTGTTTCTAATTAGTTGTGATAAGTTTAATTTTTAATAATTCAAAAAATTAAAGGGTTTTATTAAATTATAGTACGTTTTAATTTATTATACTATATATGTTTTAAGAACACCCGATTCAAACAAATTTCCAAATTTCTATTGACCTTTTCGAGAGTTAAATCTGTGACCTCTCGGTTAGAGACCCTCACACTTATACCTTACCTAGGTGAATGTCAATATGTAGGAATGCTTGTTCGTGTTTTTACTAATTACATTATACGCAAACACATTAATATTTTAAGTTGTTATCCTCTTCTATCAGTTGGTTAATCTGTGAATACAGGCATGAGACACAAAATAATTGTATACAAAGTAGATCTGAAAAGTTCAAACTAATTATATAAGTTCTTAGTTTATTGTTTGTTAACTCACCAACGACCAATTAATTATGTTTGATTTTAAAAGAGGAGTGGGTAATTGTAGTTAAAGGATTATAAATTTAAATATTTATCTTGTCGTATTTGAAGCTGAAAGCCTGTTCAATATTAGTGTTAATACTAGTATTAAACCCTTACTAAAGGATCCCGGTAAAATTTAAAAATACTAAGGAAAGGAAAGGCGCGAACGAGTTGGCCAGTCCAGAACGACTTACACCTTCACCCCAACCCTTGCACATAAATATCCTTACTCCCTGATTGTAATGTGGAACCCACAACAGGATCTGCTCATCCTCATATTTTTGCTCTAGTATTGAGAAATCTCACGGCTGGAGAAACTTTTACCTAATTTATTTATTTAATAATTTTGGATTATTTTTGGATTTTTGGATGCTATAACTGCTGTAGCATATAACCAATTATATTATCGTTTATAGTAAATACTTTTTATACATTAACAATCATATCTTAAGCAAATCATTGTAAGCTTTTTAGGCATATTATGATTTGAGCATGTTTTAACATTTTATAAAGCCTCATAATATTCTAAATTAACAGAGAAGTTTGAAACTTTGAATGATTGCTTGTGACACATTATGCTCTATTGACGACTATTTGTGACAAGTTTTCTGATTTGTTTATTATTATCCATACTATGGGATAAATATGTGCAGGAATCAGGATTTTACATAAAAAGTTTCTACTGTACAGTGGTAGAAGAACTCATTAATACTGGGTTTAGAGATATACAATCTGATCTCTTTCTGAAGTGGATAACTAAACTAAACCATAACTACTATCTAGGTTAAAATAAATACAACAATACTAATTATTGAAACGGAAGTGAACAATAAAGTCAACAACAAGGTCTTCAATAAACGACCAATTAGTGTAAAATGACCAGAAGCTAATAATAAATGCTAATAGTCACTCCTAAATCAAGACGTATTAAAGTGATTACAATGAGTATAAATTTTAATATAAAATCATCTAAGGTAATTTCACTCTGAAGCATAATATTTCTCGGTTTAAAAGCAAAATAAGTAATGAATATTGAATTTTTCAAGAAGTACTATTGAGCAAACTAAGAATCAAAGACGTAAATGGAAAGTTCAAATTAAAAACAGTTTTTAAATATGACTGGGACACCAAAACATGTTAATAACCTCAACTAGGTTAGTCATTCCCTAAAGTTGTTAAGAATAAGTGGAAACAAGAAGTTGGCGAACGCTAATGTGTCTTGAAACATTAGTAAAACATGTAATACCCTATCCACTTTGCTTTTTAGTAATAAGTTATCTCTTATTTATTTCGCTTGGTCTCTAGGTCTTGAGGGTTTAATATCGCTCTACCATGTTCTTAAAAGAGACATACTATTACAAACATAGGGACTATAAACTGTACTGTGCAAAAGGATTTACTCTTTACGATCTCTGCAATAATCTAGAGATACATGTTGGATTTTACGACCGACAAATAATTAATATACGATTGATTTACGGTGATTTTAGATTTTTTCATGCTGTTTAGAGTCGTTCAATAGGTTTTTTGAACATAATCAAGTTCATACGTGTTTCTCTAGATGTGAACAATTTTTTTCAATAAACACGTCAAATATGGGTTTTGTACAATTTGTTATTTTAGTTTATTTCCAGCTATTAAACTTTGTTTACCAATAGGGAACAAACGATCATGTACTAAAATTAGGAAGAGTATATAATTGTTCATGGAGTTTTTGTTTACTGGAATATCTACTGCGTATTTACTAGTACATACGCAGTATATCATAAATTTAAAATTTACATTACCAATAAGCCATGTTCTCGAGTCAAAGTGTTTACTGTATTGTACTTTATCATAATATAATTCAAAACATATTAGCTTCAACATTTTATAAAATCGTAACTCATTGTACTTTGCTTTTTCTAATGACATTATCAAACAGATATCGAGCTGTTTAAATTGTGTTCTGCTAAGTTAATAATCAAAAATACAAACAGCCTGTGGTACCTAAGACAATTTATTTGTTTGATTTCTAAGAGATTAGCTAGACTGCTGCGTTCTTATAAATATTAAAGCATTCAAAGGAAAAATAAATTCTCTAAATTATAAATACAAATGTTAAAGATAAACTTACAAAAAAATATTAATTAGTAAAATACTAACTATAAATATCCTAAACACGCTATAGTCCATACACGAGGCAGTTTTCTAACTTTTAAAACATTCGGTAGTAGTAATATGATTAAAAAGATCAGCAGGCCGGAAACTCGTGTTGTCTTTGCATTTATTTCTTCAAGAAACCGTGTCAGCTATTATTACTTTACTCACTATGTTTAGACAGTAATTAATACAACTTTTTATATTGCTTACAACCAATTTGACAATATTTATAAATTATATGTAATTAAATTATAGATTCAATTGTCCACTTATAACATATTAAGTTACATTTTAATTTTTGTTCTTTTACTGGACACACTCGGTTTTGAAATATTAACAAAAGTTTTATTTATATTGCTTAAAGGATCACATGGGGCAATATAGTCATGTGTGTCCTCCTGCATAGTCTAATTTATACGGCGGCGATTGATAATTACCTGTCCTTTGTTTTTTATTCACGTAGTATTACTTACAGATAATTTAAAGTAGTAAATTCTGAGACACGTTAGTCAATATAATCACAGGAATATTTTACTTCATTTCGCCTTTGAAGTATGATAATTAATAATAAAAAATGCGTTTGAAATTTGCTTTCACGCAACTTCTCACGTCCAGGAGATGGTGCGATCTCTCAAATGGGAAACCACCAGGCCACCCCTTGTTTATATAAATTTTGGAACTGGTTGTTTTGACTTTATTTTTTATATTATAACTGTTAACCGTGGTTATAAGGTATATATAGTTTACAAAACCTTAAATTTCTCGTGCCCTATATACAAATAAGTGCCCTTATCAAATCTGAGGCATTCACCTTTACCTATTACCTTTTTTAAATTCTCTAAAACTTCCAGATACCGACTGTTATTACACAATCTTACCATACATAGTACATATATTCATACAGAGAAGAACTCTTTGCAGTAAGATTTTGTTGGATTGTATAAAAGATAAAACACAATAATTATATATCAACTACTATTGTTTACTTCATGTATTTTCTGGTCGTTGAAGTTAGTTAAAGCGATAACTGTACCTTGATTATAGTAAGAACTTGTTGAGATTTCTAGTTTAATTAGTCATGCTCATCTAAGTGTATAAATAATAATTAAGGCGTTTCAAATTATGTTCTTAAGGTAAATTCTAAGGGACAAGAAGCATAGAGTGCGTTTTGGCAGGTTTAGCGAACATTTTCATGTTTTAAATGTTACTATTATTAGCTTTAAATCTATATAAAAAGAAAAAAGAACCCCCCTCCACCAACTGACCATTGGCAACAACTGTACTTCCGTCTGTACAATGAGTAATAATAGTGGGTTCATATTGAAAAATATAAATATTTTATAAAGACTTTCCGAATTATATTACATTAAATATTCGGGAATATTAAATGTTATCTCAAAAAGAACTAAAATAGTGTATTTTCATTAGGTTAATAAGGCCTAGATTAAGGTAGAGTACAGTAGAGCAATAGCACACTCTGTCAAAGGCCAGGAGCTAGAGTGATGCATGTTAATTATAGAGCGCTCACGCTGATTGCAATTAGCACAACTGCTCGGCCTAGCTGTGATAACTAACCGGCTCCTACTCTCCTATTCTAGTACTAGCTCTAAGGCCTATGTTATTACTACATATTATAATAACTTATGTATTATGTGGGTGAATTATAACTATACACAGTATTTTAACTTTTATTAAATTTGTTACCAGCAATTAAATATGTTGATGTGGTATACTTTTACATACCTGAATGCCAACCACTGCTATTATTAGGTAAGCTGTCAAACTTATTGTTTTCATTATGAAAATTAGATCAGGAAATCATATTTTCTCATTAAGACATTAGGTTTTCATACAAGCAAAGTAAGAGAATGCTACTGTATAGGTTGCGTAACAGACTTCGCTGAGATAGAATGAATGATTTCAAGCCTGTAGTTAATTTTATACGCGAAATGTTCTGCGAACGGTATAATCCTGCCAATTATATAGAAAATAAGTTTTTCCTGCCCCCGTAACATAAAAGTAACACAGTATTAAGTAACAGGCTTCAATGACGCACCGAAAAATTCAAATTATGAACATGCAACATCATACAACTCATTTATATCTTTATAGACATTAAGGTTCATCCAAAGTTAAAAGAATAAATATTCAAAATGTTTGTTGTATATATATATATATATATATATATATATATATATATATATATATATATGATATTTGTTTCCATTAAGGAAGGTTTTAGTGCAATGTTTAAATAATATAAATTTCGATGAACTAGAGAGGGTACTACATCGGCTGGAATTTTAACTGCTGTTTCTTTCATATATTTAGATTAAAAAAAAATTATAAATCACAGCCTATATATGGTTTTATAAGATTAAGAAGCATTTTATATTCCTTAAATTACTGTTTTAAATTTATAAATAAATGATTTTTTCAATGTCATTTTCCCGATTTTGAAAAAAAAATTTCATTCGGTTGCCTTCTGAAAAGTTATTTAATACATTATTAATTTAGATTTTTTTTTCAATAGGTCAGCATTTCACAATAAACATAAGTCTTTCGACAGAAATCTCTTTAATTTTCAAGAACCTGCAGAAAGTTTACAAAATGTCCTTATATTAATTTATAAAACGTTTAATTAATTTATTCTCACGGGTTTTCCCCATTTTCCCCTCTGTCTACCTCAAGAAACTACCATGTGCTGTAAGTGCTCTTTTTTAAATATTACGTTTAATAATATACACAATTGTTTTAATAAAAACATATTAGTAATAAAAAATAATTCAACAAAAACTTGATTTTAATTCATATTACTTAAACTTAGCGCACTTCCCACAAAACATACACTGGGAGAAGGATCCATTGCGGTGCAAGCTTAAAACCCTTTGAATTGGCTTTCACAATCTAATTAAATTGAAACTTAAACTTTTGCGTAAAGAAAAATCTACCTGCTTTAGTTGCAGTATGAGACTATTACTCATATATTATCACGATAAGATTAAAACACGTAAATTACACACCTAGAACAACCTCTTATTTTAAATGTATCTTATTTATTTCTAAAATGATACAGTTTACTTTAACCTTACTTAACTGCAAGATTGATAAGTTATGTAAATGTAAATCATTGTTACTACTATCACTGTTTACTTTCAGGAATGTTTGATATTATAGCAAATTTCGTTTAATTAGGTATCCACATGAAATAAAATGAATGTTATTTGAAAAGTATTATTCAATTTACTAACTTTAACAGTAAAGTTCCTACCTGCATCCATGCTTGCGAGTTGTCGGTGCAGTTAAAACATTACAAGTTTTATAAGTAAATGCTAAATTGGCCTTTTATCCACCATATAACATTTAAAATTGTACATATAAATAGGTAACAACCTATAGCTAAATCCCATAAAGTAATATGCAACGTAATCGAACTCAGTATTGCTCATATAAAAATGAAGATTGGTGCAAGCTTTTAAGTCTATAGATCAGTTCGTTTTAGACACATCGTGCAAAAATACAGAAAAATATACAGACAGAATTAAAATTTGTCTGGCCTCTATCAACTGATAGGGAGTCAAAATGATTAGATAAATATGATATGAGTTTCAAAGTGGTTATGGTAATTTTAAAATACTCTGTTACACCGTAATTTTTTGATGTCAACCATAAAAATTATTTATAATTTTACATATTTATTAATTATATATATTTATATTTATCGTTTCAAAACTTTTAACGGAAATTTACTTTTATCGTATCCAAATTTTAATTACAAACATAAATGTGTTAATGCCATGTTCGTCAATGCTTTAAAATATAAATACTAAAATAAATATTCATGTTGCATTATTAGCATGAGTATATAACGTTCATATGTAGTAGTGAAAGTGGTCATATATCACACAGACACAATTTCATGAGTGAATGTTATAAGTAATTTGCCGCATCTTGTATTAGTTTTGTACACAGATATACTGGTCATAACATTGAGCAAGAGCACAACTTTAGTTCAGCAAATTGGAAGCAGTGCTGATTGTAAATGCTGACTCAGCTGTAATTAAGTTTTTACTGACGTAGCGGTTCTAATTTAAAATGTATATTGGTTTCTTGAATAAGTTTTCTTTTCATCTTATTAATTAACTTTGCTTTAATGAATGAAATAGAGACCACGTAAAGTAATTATCGGTTGAATAAAGCAGTGGTGGTCCCTGAACTGGTTATGAATACAATATTCAAAATATTCAACTTGAACAGGCTAACACGTATGAGATTTAATCAATGTTCTTTATATATCTGCCTTTAATTAATTAGTGATGCCAACCTCAACTCAGCTATTAGCTCAGAGGTGCCTATACATTGTAATTTAATCAACTTTTGTAATGTAATTTTTGTGTGAAAAATTATTGTAATGTACTTTGGAAATAAAGATTCTTCATTATAATAACAAATTATTTTAAAATTTACCCAAACCTAATAACGTTCTTCCAGTACCTCAATAACGTAATTAAATACTTTTTTTGTACACAAACTAAGTATGTCAATCAAGTGATATTTAGATATCTCGTAAATAACGAAATATATATTTAATTACATTATATGGCCTGTAATCTTCAGAACCACTTCCCGTTGAATAATTAACTTCCATTGGATAAGTAGCTTAATATAAGTGTACGTAAACGGTTTACTAGTAATATTTGGAAATAACAGATCCAAAGTATACGAAAGATTATATAATTATTTATATATTATTTTGTTTATATACATTATTCATTGTTACAATTCGTGAATATACTAAAACCGAGTTATCAGATACAAAGCCTCTGTCACGGATTTAATAATCCCAAGATAATTTACAATTGAAAAATTAAAAGATATAAAATAATAAAATACCCTTTTAAAAATATTAAATATATAAATTTGCATAGTAGGTTTGTACATACATTTCGAATAATACTATTCTGTTCTGTGATTGTAATATATTCATAGATAATGAGTTAGACTAGTTTTGTAGTACGTACAGTGATTTAAGGAAGAACCAAGTGAATGTAACACTTTTTCTTCTCTAAACCTCCTTATTGACGCCTTGATGGTGAGTAAAATGTTCAAATCAGGAGAAAATATATGTTAATTACATTAGATAATTAGACCTTTAAAATGATCACACAACTACTAACATGTTTGGCTTTAGACCTTTGATTAGCACTCTATTATAGGCGTATTATGATGAATAACGTAACCAATTAGTAAACGAAATCTCAATATAGATATTCCGAGAAGCAATATGTCAGTATTAATACAAGATGTTTAGTTTTCCTTTGGAGGATAATTTTTGGATTGGCTTACTTCACGAAAAACCTTTAGTGTGGGGCCCATACTGTTAGAGGACGACAAGGAAGGCAATATATTGTATTTACAATCCCTCCTCGTGGTGGTGGTGCCGAGGTATTTAGGCATACTAGTATGACCTCGATCCTCATTCTCAACAAAATCCCCTGTTACAAAATAGTTAAAATAGCATGTTCATGAAGTCATTACACAAGCCATGTGTAATTACAATTTGTTAAAAATATGTGAATTATCTAAACGTATTTCGTAATTCCCGTAACACTATTTTCATTTTAAAACTATAAGTACTTCCATAGACAAAATGTGATGATTTCCTGCCCATTTTATTTCCATAGAGGCTGGTAATGTTGTTTATGAGGCTTACAATACTGGTGTTAAAACTAAACAAAAAGTTCTGATACAATCTACAATAAGGAAACAAAAATTTAACTGTCTATGTTGGTACAAGAAATATTATAAATGCAATACATGACAATAAAGTTCAAAGCTATTATGGGAAGTACTTAGAGAAACACGCATTAACATTATGTAAAATGATATAGTTATAAATATTTTACTATTTTTCGAAGACAATAATGAAATCTTTAGGAAAATACCAAAACTTATTCCAGCAAAGACAACTTTATGAAGCAGCCATAGTTTTTTGTACATGGTGCTTGGTTAGTAGATATTCTTCAACCAAACACGAAACGAGTACACCCCTCAACACTCTAGTATAAGTGTACACATGATGTCATGAATATTCACAGAGAGGAAAAATTATTTAAATATTTTATTTGTTATAAGAATGTTTTGCTCGATGAGCTCCGTATAACTTAATTTATATTTCATGACATGACAGAGTAACACTAAGTTCTGGAATGTTTTAAACTGTTAACTTATGATTCAAGGCTAAAAATAAAACGAATGATATATCTGGTACACATTAGATTCATTATTTTTAAAAGGAAATATTGCTATCACTCATACTACGGTAAGCACACATCCAATATAAAATGACTGTATTCAAACATCAGTAGAATCAGCATTTGTGAATATTTGGAGTAATATTGTACATTCTACATTAAACAAATCTACGTACTGATTTTGTACAAAAAAATGGTAAATACCAATCATTAGTTTTGAAATGTTTCATATTTGTCTCATTTTTATAAAAACTCAAATTATATTTAGTTTAATAGATTAAGGTTGTTCATGTTTTCCACTAATATATTAGGGTAACCTGAGACCGTTAATTGAAAACGAGCAGATCATTTCCCTTAAAATATTCTTGGTACATCTAACTGGAACAAATATTTATTATACAACATTAATTTATTAAAAGAAACATCAAACATACGGATACTGTACCTCATTAAATGTCGTTCACCGCGAGTTTTATAAATCACGGAGGACAAAGAACGGATAATATCATTCTGTAATATACAATTTCACACCCGAGTGTGTCACACAGGATATTCTATTCTTTTAAGGACCCTATGTACAAGTTAATGGCTTTAAATTATTTCCTTTTGATTGAAAAGTAAATGATGTTAAATTATGTATAATTTATATTTAAGTAATTCGGTATAAAAATACCTAAATTAAATTTTTCTTAATTTTTTTTAATGAATGAAATATAATTTTTTTATGTGTTTTGTGCGTATTTATTTTCAACTGTACTGGGATTACTATAAATATTCACTTTTTTACTTACTAATAACCAACTCGCTTTTCTCGTTAAAACATTTAATTGCCATGGTATATTCCTTATTGATTTAAAAATTATTTTAACAAACCATTCAATTTTAATGTATTCATAAATAATATGGTATATTAGAAGTATGAAGTCTATAAGCATGAAAATTCAGGACTCAATTTTTTTGTTTACTTGTACATTTTAAGGCAAGCCCATTTTTTTATTTTTACTATCAGCTTAGTACTGCTTTTTATGATAATGAATAATTTGAATAGTAAATTAGGAACATTACCTCCATTATTTGTGTACACAACCACACATTTAATGGAATTTTTACAGTGTACACTTTTTTCAGTAGTAACATTTATTATTAAAATCATATTATTTAAATATCAATAATTACATCATAAGGGGATTGGGGAAATATGCTCGTATTCAAAAATCTTAAATACTTTAATAAAACATCTATTGTCTTCGTTTTATAAAATCTATTGTTATGGCTGATTTATACTATTTCTTCTTAATGATCATGGATCAATAGTGTAGACCAGAGATTTCCACTTTTGATGAGTGTGCTAAACTGTCACGTTGTTTTAATTACTTTAAGTTTGCAGTTATTCATGACAGAATTGTATAGTTTAGTAATCAACTTTTTAAATAAAACTATACGTCATGATGAAAATTGATCTTTTGAGAGAAGCTTTTTTTGTCTGTACCATTGATCTTGTCCTGTATTGATTCTTATCCTAATTCTTTTTCTTTAAGTCCTCGTACAGGCCAGTGACTCACAAGGAAGGACAATATAAGTTTTAAAAAGGATTGATATCTTCATTGGTTTTACTATATTTGAAGATTTTACAGAAGCTTATTGTCAACAACAAGCCTTATCACTGATAATATGGCTTTGATATAAATATATACCTATCCATAATGTTCAGGAACTCAGTCAATGAAGGATTTGTTATAAAAATAAAATTGCCAAATAGTTGATAAGTAATTGTAACACGTAATTATAAAAATTTAATCAATTATCCCAATAAATTATAAATATTATTAAACTTTATATCATGCGAATTTGAGGACATGCCTATAATTAATTTTAAAATGTTACATGCATGTATTACTAATTAAAAGGATCATTTTAATCATGTTCCTTTCATTACATCAAGGTTATGTTTAACCTGTTATTGTTAGTGATTTAATTAAAAATTAAAGTAAAAGTATGGTAAATATTTTAATTTCAATTCTTCCTCTATTAAGCTCTTTTCAAACCAAACCATACTTTATTGTTTAACAACTTTTGTTTACTAATAACTATAAAAATATATATTTGTTACTTTTGTTAAATTCTCTTTTACCTTAACACAGAAATCCGTAAAGTACAGAAACAAGAAGTGTAATGATCAGTTGTGTCACTCTCAGCTGGTACATTGTTGTGTATCCATGATGGCGACCATTGTGTCACCCATTGTGTTCACTTCGTTTGTCCCGTTGCCCGACAGCCTTGAGAGAAAGGGTTGAAGGTTTCTGATTTTGTATCCTACCGAGGTTTTTTAATTACCTTTATTCGTCAACGTTTCCTTGTAAAAGATAAATAGTTTTTATTTCTATATTAAATCTAAATGTATATTTGGCTTATGCTTTTATAAATAATAAATATATTTACTTTTTTATAGTAGAAATATGTGGACCTGCACTAAAGTATCATCTGTTTGTATTCATTTATTATATTTCAAACATCAAATGTGGGATGATACATAACTGTGTTCCTAACGTGTTTAAAGTCGGTCACAGAAATTTTGTATTAATTAATTTGTAATTTTTTGCCAAAACTCAGATTTCGTTTCTTATTTTAAGCCAGGGAAATGTAACGAACCGTGCTCTGTTACGCTAATGATTATTTGTGTCTCTGCACTGCGTAAACTCCTAAACGAATCTTCCTGAGCTGTTCTGAAGGTTTTATAAATTATTCATTTATCAGATTTGTTTCACAAAACTGATTATTAATATCACTAATAGCCATTTCATTAAACGCAAATAATAAATTTAATTGTTGAATTTTTGTCATACAAAAATCCTATGAATATTGTTGCCAGTATAATAGTTCATTTGTATTTTTATTTAAACGCATTTCTTTTAAACCGCATATACGACATATGCATATATATATATATATATATATATATATATATATATATATATATATATAAAGCTATTATCATGCACATTAAAGAATATATATATATATATATATATATATATATATATATATATATATATATAAAGGGTGGGGCAGAGTGGACTCCCTAGTTTCAATCAGTCGCCGAAGAGCGCGCGCGTGAGGTAGCGGAGTGGGAGTGGTTTCATTTGGTGGGGGGAAAGACGCCATTTTTAGTAGTCACCATGCCGTGGACTGGCGAGCATCGTGGTTTTGTAGTCGAAACGTTCTTTAAAAATAAGGATAGTGTGGTGGCGACCCAGCGTTCATTTCGTAGACGGTTTGGTTTGAATCGTCATGATAGTGTTCCTGATGCTAAAACCATAAGGAAATGGATTAAAAGTGTACGGGCGACAGGATCTGCACTGCCTAGAAAACCAGTCGGACAACCAAAGAGTGTGAGGACACCAGAGAACATAATGGCGGTGAGAGCGTCTATTGAACAATCTCCATCGCGCTCTGCACGGAAACATGCTGCTGCTCTTGGAATGTCGGCCAGAACGGTGAGGCGAATTTTACACTCAGACCTTCATTTACACCCATATAAGATGATGGTTGTTCAAGAATTGATGCCAGCAGATTTTGTTAAACGTACAGATGCTTGCAATGCAATACTGGCTTCTTTACAACCCGGCACTATTCTGTGGTCTAGTGATGAGGCACATTTTCACCTCTCGGGCACAGTAAATAAGCAAAACTTTCGTTACTGGGCAGCTGAAAACCCACGAACTCTTCATCAAAAACCTCTTCATTCACCAAAAGTGACTGTGTGGTGTGCTGTGTCCTCCATAGGCATAATTGGCTCATACTTTTTTGAATCAGAAGGTGCAACCGTTACTGTGAACGCTGTACGCTATTGTGAGATGTTGGAGAACTTTTTCTTCTCCAGAATTGAAGAGTATGGTGAGGAAAAATAATATGGAAGCCTTTTGGTTTCACCAGGATGGTGCCACGGCTCATACTGCCCGTCGCTCTCGCCATCTTCTGCAAGAACGGTTTCCCGGCCGCTTGGTCTAATTAAGAGGGGATGTTTCATGGCCCCCTCGCTCACCCGATCTAAGCCCATGCGATTATTTTCTTTGGGTTTACCTCAAATCTGAGGTTTACAAAGTTCGACCAAGGACCTTGGAAGCCCTTAAGGAAGCAATTGTTGATGTTATCGCTGGAATAACGCCAGATATGCTGCGTAGAGTTTTTGAAAACTTCATTGAACGGCTGAATATGTGCATCGCTCGTCAAGGTCGTCACCTGGACGATATCATTTTTAAAACTTAATGAAAAATAAATGGCATTGTATGTAGATTTCAGAAATAAAAAGCTTTTGTAATAATCTTGTATGGTTTTTATACAGTTAACCGATCAAATCAGGGAGTCCACTCTGCCCCACCCTTTATATATAATAGAATAGAAAGAAGAAAAAGACTTCACATAAATCTTTTAATATTTTGACAATATTGTCTTTTCAAAAAGGTACAAAATGTGTATACCTTTATGAAATAATCTTTTTCTTCTATTGTTTAAAGAAGCCTCTAAACATTTATATATATATATATATATATATATATATATATATATATATATATATATATATATATATATATATATATGTACATATTCTTTAATGTGCAGGATAATAGCTTCTACCCACAAATTACAAGCATATCTATTATACCCAACATTTCATAATTGGGCGTAACAAACATAATTTTTAGTCATTAGTAACAATTTAAATAAACTTATTTACAAAATTAATGGAACAAAATCAAAAAGTTATTTTGTAAACACGTACGATGAGATGTGAATGTGTAAATACATCATAGTATTTTGATGACTAATTTTAAGGAATTCATTGACTGTTTTACATTTAAGATCAATGGGCATGTGTGTAATAAAATTACCATAATTTATATTAATTTTATAATCTGTTAATCGACCTATAATTATTTTATATTTAATTACAATATTATTTGAAAGAAGTGATCTGTTGAATTATCCATACATTTAGGTTTCCTATGTATAGTTTAGACGAAATAATTACCAAAATTCCAGTCTGGGTATAGAAAAAAATCACATCATATGTATTGTCCTCATAAAGTATTTACGTATTTATATGGTATTAAAGATTTAGGCAAATTTACCTCTTTTGTAGTGATAGATTATTAGTAAGCCTTTCATTCAATCACGCATTAAATGTTTGTACCCTAAAATGAACTATTGTGGTTTTGGTAAGGGTGTGATTTCGTGGATAAGTTAATATGACAAAGAAAGACAGGAAGTCACAAAAGTTGGCAATGAGACCTCTCAGCCCCGTTAAAACTGTTTGGTATACCTCAACGAAGCTGCTTCAGTTCAACGTTTTTCAAACTGTACACATTATACTTAACGCTGCGTGTGAATCGTTACACCGTCCATTTGTATGCTGATGACTGTCAGCGGCATCTTACTTATAAGACTGATGTGATAAAACTTGCCAACGGTCAGATACGTGCTAAACTATACACGTGTCAATATGGTCAGTCCAATATGGATTCAGACCCCACTAAGCAAATGCATAGTCTTGCACTTCCTCCACTCAATTTTTTACAGACCCTTAGTGGGAGGGCGGTGGAGCTTGACGGTGAGAGCTTTTTAGTTTGCAATAAATAAATAAATAAATAGAGGTCAGACGTTGGCGTCGTGATGGACGGTGACTTTTTCCAATCAAATTTATAACGTCACCCAGCGTGCAATCGGTACACATATGGTAGCCATATAAACAGATGTAACGGTATGCAGATGTTACTCTTGACAGTCTTATACTACTGTTTACCTGCTTATGGGATCATCATTTCGAAAGAGGACATTCCTGAACAAAAATCCAAACGCTGCAGAATTCAGGTTTTTTCTTTATTTACATCCTTAAATGATTTTATCATATCCCGCTTCCAGTATACTGTTAAGTTATTCCCCATCGAGGCAGTGAGCAGGCTGTTTACGTTTTCCATGTTGTTACGAGGTTCTCAAATTTAGAGAACTGCAGTAACTCAGCAATATACTCTTACATAAAGAGGAGGTCTCTCAACGAAGCACACGCCAAGAAGAGGCTTCTCCTACTTTTGTCCCAGTATTTTCAATGGTAACACTGAACATATTACAACCTTTGTATCTTGTCCGTCTTTTAAATATGGGATTACGGAATTTTTAAACAATAAAAACTAGTTTTTAGTTGCTGAGTTGTGATTTATGTAGTTTTGTTAGTTTTTGTTAGTGCTTAGTGTTGAACTGCGTTTATTTGAAACTTAGTAGCTCCATAAAAAACTAATAGCTAAAAACAGCTAATAGATAAAGGTATTTTAGTATTTATTATTTTATAAATACTATAGTAATAATATATTACTATATAAATACTATATAAATAGTAATTGTTCTTGTACAGTTTTCATTGCCTCCAATGTTATTAAATATTAGTTTTATTAGTTACGGATTGACATATTTTAAATACCAAACTATCTCATTATTAAAGACCCGCCATATTCTTCTTATGATTGTGGCGTTGTTTATCTGCCAACCCCCTGTGTTACAACTCTTGCCAGAAAGGTTATAGGCAATCACTAATTTAGAAATAGCTTTCTCTTGATCTTTTAAAGACATTTAATGATTTTGGATTCAAGAGTTTAAAGCGCAGGAAAACTGGTTTTGCATTCATTTTGATAAAGATGTTGGTTAATTTCTCTCTTAGGCCGCGTTTACACTGGAAACAAAACATGTTTATAAACAGTGTTTCGGAACAATGTTCCTCAAATCGAAGAATAACTACTTGGAACAATGTTTATAAACAATGTTTCGGAACAGAAATTCGGTGTTTCTCCTCATGTTTCTTGTTTCCCGTAGAAAAAGGTAAGATCAAAGGGTGTTTATAAAACATTGTGGAATGTTTCGGAAACACAAGACGTTTAGATATAGGAACATTGTTGAGAAACACAAATCATCATGTCTGCCAAAAATTTTTTATGCGTTTTGTTGGTAGAACAAGTTGTCAGTATGTTTTTTTTTCGATGGAATGAAAACAATGATTTCATACAAAGTCAAGAATTCCAAAAATGTGTTGCTTCTATCGACTTGTCATGAAAATCCATCAATTGATAAGGACTCAAAAAAACCTCTAATCATTGAGACATACAACCCAAAGGTGCAGTTCATACTTTGAATCAAATGTGCCATGAAATGACGAGGCGCAAGACGCAGCCGAAAGACGAGGCGGTGGCCATTATGTGTATTTTTTGGCATGATAAATAATATCATGCTAGTAAAGTCCTATATTATTTACACTAGTACCATGGTGAAAATGGGCCCGAAACCGCGTTCATGGAGAAACTTTGCAATGTAAATCCAATATGACCTCATCACACCATGGCTTCACCGTATGAATTACCCAAACTTGCCAAGAAAACTCCGCCAATCAATTGCTGAAATAATTAAGGCACCTTTTCAAACAAACAAAGTTAATGCCCCTCAACACCCCCGTCGAACAATTTGTGGAATATGTCCATCAGCAAAACGGAGGATGACGTCAATCTTTTGCTGCCGATGTACCAAGCCAATCTGTGCCGAGCATCGCGGAAAATGCTGTGTCCATTGTATAGATGAGATTTAACCATAGAATTAGTTTTAAAAAGGTTTACTAAGCTGTATTATAAGTGTTTATACGCAATTAAATGGCATTTTTGTAAAATAAAATGTATTTGTACATTTTTTGAATCCAGTCGTAATTTTTACGATTCGTTAGGTTTAACGTAACTTTTTGAACACGTTAGCTCTCTAGGGTTGAATAGGTCACTTCCACTATAAACACCTCGTGACGCAAGTGAAGGCCTTACCCAGAACCTCCTGGGTTCTCTGTCACATAACAAAACACAGGTAGCGGCAGCTAGAATAAGAACATCCTCCTCGTCAGACGACATCTTCAAGAGTGGCTGTCCTAAAATGTTTAGGAACATTGTGTGCAAAATATTTCATGATAGTAGCAAAATATAAACAAAGTTAATAAACGAAGTTCCAGGAACATAGTTTCTGGAACGAAAGTTCCAGAAACACTGTTTATAAACATGTTTTGTTTCCAGTGTAAAACGCGGCTTTATACTTCGATACTATGACAAATCTGTTTATTAGGAAAGTAACGTTAATTGATCCTATAGTTTTCTAATTTATTTTTTATAGTTACTTCTTAGTTCTGTCGATGAAAGATGAGACTTATATTTTTACGAATAATAATAAGAAATACGTCCACACTTTACAAACGATGTGGGAAAAGAAATATATGCATTCACTTCAAATTAAAAGCTATATTTTTTATAAAACGCATTTACACTATCTGTACTGTACCGTGCTATAGTGACATATGCTTGTAAGTAGCAATGTATAGAACAAACAACACGACAGTTAGAATGATATCAAATATAACAATTTGACAGCCAATGTGTGACAAGGCCGTATGTTTATGTTCAATACTTTTCCAAAGTATACCATGTAACATACCTTGTTATATTATAATGTATCGATCACATAACGCGACAGTTAGAAAGGTACCACATATAACACTGTGACAGCTATTGTGTAACACCGCCCGTATGTCCATGTCCAATACTGTCCTAACACCGAGCTCTCACCATTACTTCAAGTCTAATGGTTTTGTATAATTTCCGCTGACTTATATTAAACTATACCTGGGAATGTGATTAAAAAGGAGTTACTAGATCAGTAATTTCCTTTTCAAAATGTGGCATAATCATTTAACGACACAAGTTTGAAGTAAAAGATAAGTTTAGCTGAAATTTATTGGTATGTTAGACAACGTTTTGCCGTCCTGTACGTTAACAGCTGTTCTAAGTTTTCGAACGCTTTTTCAAACATTTGGAACATAATTTGTATAAAACGTGTAGTGTAGGAAACTTTTGTTAAATTTTTCTTGCCCCTGAATCTGCATAAACCCATTTTATTTTATTCATATATGTTTTGCAGCAGTTTATCCTTGAATTTAAATGGATGATAAAATTAAAACTAATTTAATAAATCTAATAAGGAAAACTGTCATTCAAAAATATTTTTATTTGCTTAAAGTAGTTAGTCTTAACACTTCTCTATGATATCATACTTCTGGAATTCTTCGTATCAAATTTAAAATGGTACAGAAGGAACTATTTAAAAGTTCTAATGAATCTTACCTCAATAAATCTTAGGTGTAAGATAAAATAGTTAGTGATATTTTATAATCAAGAAACTGAAATATTTAAAAATAACGTTAATTTATTAAGTGAGTAATAACCTAGTGGAATAATGTCACTTCATTGTTTTTAACACCTAATAGTGCAGCAAAGTTTGAAGTTGTAATCTATATATTTTCCCACATTGTACGGTACATTACCTAGTTTAATAAGAATATTTTTTTTCGAAATGAACTAGACAACAATAAATAAAAATAAGAATGTTTAAAAATTTTTCCACGCTCAGCATAAATATCACATATCCAAGGGATGCAGGGTAGATGCAACATCCCTTTAGAATGGTAGCAATTGTTAAAATTGTATACCGTTTCAGCATACATACTGTATATCCAAAACCAGGAGTTGTGTAGAATATCACAGTTAGTGTAAGGGCATTTTCCATGTTTCAGTGTTGATTTGTCTTCACTGAGCGTTTCTTTGTGAGTAAATAAATTGTTGTATGTAGCAGAGTATAGTTTCCTGAGTAATAAATATGAGCTATTTTTATAAAACAATAATTATTATTTATATGGTAGTTTTACTAACTTATTCCAAACTGAACTGTAGGAGTATTTCAATTCAGTAAAGATACACTCCTTTATTAAACTTAATTAATCTACAATATTCATTTACTTCAGTGATATGAAACATATACGTAAGACTATATATGTTGGTTAAACTATGATGTAGTTTAGTAGTATTTTACTCGGTGAAGAAAAAGCATTCATCTTACAGCAACTGACTTTTCAAATGTTCTGTAATAACAGCACCTAATTAAAGGTAAAAGGTATTTTCTTACCATCCACATCCTGTCCTAAGGTGTGTGTGTTTCAGCGAAAATCTGCTGATTCTACGCACGAACTCCTTAGCTGAAGAGACGAATCGAAGTCGAAACAGAATATCCGCAAATATGTCAAGAGCTTTAGCTCAAAGAATAAGTTTGCATTGACACAAAATCCAAAAGCGTTTTAGCCGTCACGGAGTAACGGATCCCAAAAGGGTGACTGGGCTCTACGAGCTTTCGGATCCCAAAAGGGTAACCGATCTCTTTGTGACAAAGCCTTGTCGCCTGGACAAAGTGTCTTGCATTTTGGAGTCCGCGGCTGAGGAATCGGCATGAGCTGGAAGGGGAGTCTGTGGGTTGCGGGCCGCGGCGCTGGCGGAGATGTTGGTAGTGGAATCCCCATGAGGACAGCCTCCAACACGGGCCAGGGCCCAAACAGAAGGTCCTCAGCCGCGGTGTCGTTAATAGCCCTCGGCCTCTGCCGAATTGCCCACGGATCCGCTGACTGAAAAAAACAAACCGTGGCAAAATGGAAAAAAGACGAGATAGACAAAACAAAGAATCCAATTGTACATACAGGGGGCATCAGGTTCTCCACCGTAGCGTCCGAGTCATACACCTGAAAGCAACAAAAGAAAAAACAATTCAGTCCGTAGCGCAAACAAACACTCACACAAACACAAAACCAACACAAGCGCACACGTATCTCATCACCATCATCGGGGTTAGGCGACAACGGGGAGTCCTGAACGTCCTGGGGATCGGGCTGGGGGTCATCGTCGTTGTCCTTAAATAAAACAAATTATATTCAATCGGGAAAATGGAATCTAGTTATTAATTCTATAATAATAATAACATTACCATTACCCGAGGCGTCTTCCTCGGAGGCTCATAATCATCGGTAGCGATCGCAATGGCGAGGAGGGCGGACAGCAGCAGAAGAACCAACTCGAAGCTATGCAAGATTGCGCAATGCAGGATGCACTTGCAGATGCAAGCGCGGCGTACCCCCTACCACGTGCGGTTTTTCTTGTTGCAACGTGACCTATGTTCCACACCACTCATGAGGTCAGGTCTTAGTCGGGGTAGGAGATTTTTTACGTGGCTCCTTCCCCAGTAGGCCTATCCCACGTATGTAAAGAGCCACAACCATCGCTCTTTACGGTGGTAGCCACTCCATAACAAATTTGCTACCTCCCAAAAAATATTTTGGTTTTGTACCAGACATTTTACAACTTTTTTTAATTTTTGTGTGTTAATTCCTTGCTAGTGTAACAAGCCGCTTTACTCGCAGAAGCATTTCAATGCAACCTGTAAAACACTTGCAAAGAAACTTTTTGTGTTTTAGTATATTTTTTTATATTTATTTAGCAACTAGAGCAATGCTCGTACCCCTGGACTTACAGAGGTTAGCCCAGCCGTAAGAGCAATTGAAAGCTCCATGACCTACAGGTTTTACGCCAGCCTTGGAAGCTTACCACTCAGATTCGGACACACCCCGCCCTAGAGCCTATTTTAAAGCACAAGCATAAGTGAAGTCACTATTATGTTGAGGCAAAATACAGTGAGTATCGGAAACAATCACCTCTTTACTATCAACTACATGTCTATCCACTACGTTATCATGAAAACGAAACAATAATCGAATTTTTTCTAACCCCGTAGTATATACAGTAGCGAAGGGTTTACAGAGAGTGCGTACGATATCATCGTCATAAGGGATCCCTCCGTCATCCCATTTAATATGATGAATGTGATGCTCCAACCAACGAGCGGTTCTAGCCATTTTGGAATTTAATTTACGAATATCGTATGGAGCTTTGAACACTATCTGTGAGCGAAACAGATGACTGACCACAACAAACTCTTTTACAAGTCCATCGCTATAGATTGTGGTGCTTATGGAAAAGAATCTTACAGTAGTACTTTTGTTGAGAGTGGTGTAGGGAAAAGACTAAGCAACTATGCTATGGAAGTACCTCCTGATCAACCATTATTTGAGGAAAATTTCAATGATTCTTATGTGTTTGTGGGTGACGAAGGATTTCCTCTTTAAACGTTTTTTGCTTCATCCATTCCCAAAGGACTGACATCTTAACGACGAAAGAAGAATTTTGAACTATAGACTTTATAGATGTAGAAGAGTAGTTGAAAATGCTTTTGGCATTCTTGCACAAAGATGGCTTATGTACTTCAGACCCTTAAACTGTAAGCTGAACTTAGTAAACGAGATAGTCAAAGGAACAGCCGTCCTCCACAATTATCTTTGTTCGAAGGGATAATTTTCTCCAGTAGTGACGCTTGAGGGCTGTTTATTAAAGAGTATAAATAATACAAATTTATGCTAATATTAAGGCCTATGAAATAGATATTAAACGCCAAACATTTATGTTGTCAATATTATTAAACTATACTGAATTATTAAGGGTTATTTTGAAATTTTTTAAGCATGAACAAATACAAGTAAGAACTACTTACTATTTTGTTCCAGTTTCTCTGCTATTTCACCCCATGCTGTGTCTTTTAAATTGCTGTCTCTATACTCCTCCAAATCTGTATTCCACAGCAGTGGACGCGTTCTGACGGCTTCAATCGACTGTTCCATAATAAATAACAAAAATAGCAATGCAGCTTCTTGTAAAGAGTTACAGCACGAAACTGCGCGACAGGTCTGGTCATGCGCGCGGCTGGGTAACGAGCCAGTGCGCATGCACGAGAGTTTAAAATAATGAAAATAATATTAGGAATTGTTTACATCCATCAAAGAAATAATTGTTAGTATGGTTTCATTTACCATATAAACAGGTTTCAGGCAAGCAATAAGAAGGAGCATAAAAGTGGGTAGCCTATATTTACAGTACAGGCTGTAGTAGATTGCTTTATTACTATCGTATCAATATTGTTGCGAAAGTCTTTGAAGAACGGTGTTTGAATATTGCGATATGTTTTATGAATGGACATTTTAATCTTTAATCATTGCAAATGCAATCAAAACCCAATGTAGCTGTCGCAACGATACATTTAATGAGAGAAAACCATTAAAGAGACACTAGGCATATTTGCAATAAAGAGACATTCAATACTAATTTGGTGTATGCTAACAAATATAATTCCTAGACTGAACGAATAAAATACTATGACGTAACGAACAGAAAATGAAAAGCAGGTTTACAGATACGCTTTCATATGAAGAACTTACACCACAGCGACCAAGTCAGTCAGCAAACTAATTTTAAAGAATTAAAGTAGTTATTAACATTATTTTTACGTCGTAATGTTTCCAAAAAGACTTCAGTTGTGTGTCATCGCACATAATGTCTTTTAGAGAGTGTTTTACGTACGGAGGAGAGTTTAAACACCAACAGTTTTGTATTGAATAGTAAGTTACTTCCGGAAGTAATTTTTTCCCTCTATCCCCTACATAAAAGTACGAGAACGCGCACTGGTCCTTTATGTTTTTACAAAAATAGTCTTTTTAATTCAAACACATATTATTTATCAGAGCAAAAAGTGCAAACTCAAATGTAGGAACGGAAACATAATTAATTGATTAATAATGATAGTTGTACTACTTCACGCGTGAATAAGAATAAGAGTATGTGACAGTTCGTAATCTTTGAGCCTCTTTAAAACAAACAGTGAATTATTACGTAACTGATACATACCTATTTCTGTTTTAGTACTATCATAAAATTTAACCATATAATGTAATACATGTGACTAAAACACTATGCTTTTATACTTATTCCATCACACTAGATTTTGAATGTTTAAAGTTTATTTAAAAATTTTAAACATTCTATCAAATATTAAAGAATTTTTGAAATAAATTAGATACTTTTAATTGATTCTTGTAAAATCTGTTACAAGCTTCACCTTGAGAGTCTTATCATAATGTAATTTAAACTCCTAATTAATATAAAATAGATAAAACATCAGTATATCTTTCTGTGACCATAATTTATAACAGGTGGATATTGTATGTAAATATAAAAGGATTTGCATTTCATCAGAAAAATCCATGCTATGGTGCTTGAAACTGCTACAAAATATTGTAGATTATATTCATATCACATCGTCTTTATTGTTGAAGCCTCTCATAATTTTCGTAAAACTTCTGTTTCACTATCTAAATATGGTGCTCTTTCAGAATTTATTTTATTCTGTGTTGTGTTTGGTGTGCTGTTCCTATTAGGGGTTTAACGGAAAATTTTATAAACCATGATAGTATGTCTAAGGAAATTAGTATTCTTCATAAAGTAGTAGTGGGACAATATTATCTGGAAATTACAATACTTTGACATGGTACAAAACGAAATTTCTTTAGTGATAGTTCATTTAGTAGAAGATGATGTGGGATCTAAAGACACCCTGTATGCTTATATTATTTTTATTACAATAATAATTAAACCAAGCTCAAATTTACTTGACCTCTAACGTCTCACTTTCTGAGATAAAAAGATAAAATACATTTATAACTTATGTACATTTTAAACTTGTTTCAACAAGGATTGTAATAATATAATGAGCATATAATATGCAACAACCTTATTAGGGAATCGGTAGCTATGTCAGCTAGTGGCTGAGGCCATACCAGTAACTAAGTCTGCGGAATGTTTGTTGTGGTAAGGATGATGGGCAGGAGATACAGACTAGGATTGGGGTACTTTTCCTTGCAAAGCATAAGTTGGTTAACTTTATGTGATTAATTTATATATAATTGTCCTTTATATCTATTATGCAGTAAAATCAAATTTTTAAACTGAATATTGAACAGAATAAATAAGTAAAGATTTAAAATGACTCGCTTAATGTCCATAGTAGAACCCTAATGGTCGTCAGCATTATTTAGTTGGAGTATTTGCTTCCTATAAATTACTGGTATACAATATGATTTGCTATATGCATCACTATTCTACACATATTCAATATACACATATATGTCTGGGGCCGGCCTCCCGGTTGTAAAATTAATAACTATAACAATACACAACTTACTTTTATCAGTTTTAAACCAAAAGATCAAGGTTTTTTAGTGGCGTTCTGGTTTTTATTATTTTAGCAAAAGTTTCTCAAAAGAAGTTTTGAAACTATAAAATGCAACCATTATTTTATAGTTTCAAGCAACCTATATTATGGCTTCTAAGATTTCCAATGTACGTGGCTTAAAAAATTTAAAGAGTATAGTTTGGTAGGAGATATATGGAATAGAAACTACAGCGTAGTTTCCATAACTATAAAGTTAAAGTTTTCTTATTATATTTCTATATACTTATATAAATATAAATGATATACTTATATAAATATAAATGAAATCGCTTTATTCTACAAGTACTAATTTTTTAATTTTTAATTATAAAATGGTAATGTATTAGAGTAATTAAATATATCTTTCATTAGTTCTAACTAAAAAAGTTTTATTGTATATTAAAATGCTACTTACAACTCTAAACTAAATTTGAACCTTTTTATAATTTCGAAATTTACGAATAAATACCAAAATGTAATATGATACCGGTGGTTTATATATTAAACCACTACTACAAAAATATTAGAAACATGTATATCTATTAACAATATCAAAACAATTTCTGCCCCTTCTTAGTTATACAATCTGTACCGATCAGTCTCATTATATTTAATAACGAAACATCACAAAATCTCAGACGATAAAATATGGGAAATAACATGAGCGACTAATCATCTCATTAATTGTGTATGATTTATTAGATGTTATAAATATATTTATAATATATGTAAGAAGATTATAACATATTTAAAATACATAAAACTAAATCCCATCTGCATAGAATCATTTTATTGACTTTTAGAGTTATTGAGTTAGTAATAACTTCATTTGTAGAAACGTGCTATTGTAAAATTACAATGGCAGGTTTGTTTAGAAAAAAACTAACTAAATTTTGTAGTAATATTTTTGAACGCAATGATCAGCACAAATAAACAGAGTTTAGTGTTATTTAAATTGATTTATTAGTTTTATTATGCAAACTAGCATTTAACTAATCCTGTCAAAGAAAAACTACACAAACATTTAATGGTTTAATCTCCTTAGTTGGTGACCTCGCCCTCCATTGTTGGGCTGAGACATCGATGAATATGCATGTGTTCATCATGTCGTGTTTTTAAATTTGGTACCATTAAACTCTGTACTTAATAAATGTTGTGTATAAAGTCCTATAAATATTCTGTTTCAAACAAATGAACTATTAGTGCTGGAGATGTTTAAATGAACAAAGAAAGTCAATAATCAACAAATGATTCCAAAATTACCGAATAAATTAAACTCTATATCATAATAATAATCATACAAATATTCTTGATTTATTTAACAATATAAGTTTATTATCGTTTGTCACTATTACTGTAAACAAGGTAGTAACAAGCTACACCACGCGTAACTAGCCTAAAAGCTTTGTTAATACTGCAAAACAACAAAACCGTTAACACACATTTCGCCTAAAGTAAGAATTGAATGAAACAACGATCGTAAAGAAATAAAATAACATTATAAATATATATTTTAAGGCGAAATTTGCAAAGTATTCATTGGATGTGTAAAATGTTATAAATGTTTATCCTTAGGGTGAATTATTTTAAATAGATTATTTACACAATTATAAACATTCTCAGTAAATAAAACAATAATTCTTCATATATTATGTTTGCTTGAACACGCAATACCTTGCAGAGAGCATTGTAGTGCCGTGACTTTTGTGTGATGTATTTTTGCTACATTTACCTAGTAATAGCCACTTTCATAAATATAAGAAGGCAACTCTATAATTTTACTTAAAGTTTCATTGTATAAAACTTTATATGCAACTACAACAAAATTCTTATAAATAATACTCGCTATAATTTAAAACTTTTCGTGTATTACAAGATGCATTTACGATACATTTGAAAAAGTTTTAATTTCAAAATTAACTTCATAATCTAAACTTATAAGTTTGACCAGTTTTATATTTAACATCACAGTGTAAAAACGCATAACTAAAGAAAGATTTATCGCTACAATTACGTAGATATTTATAAGGCAAATTTGTAATTTAGGCATATTATCAATGAAAAGAACGACTGTATACAAATAAATAATTTATGTTAATAATTATCTACACGATAGCACCTTAGTTGTGTGTTTTTTTTAGATTAGATTTGTTTAACATTGGATTGAGGTTAGTTTCATTGTAAAAAAGGTTGTTCAAAACCTGTAGATTAACGAATATTTCTAGACGAATTGCATAGACGAGTTCATAACTATCAATAAACTTCTTATGATTTATAGGCATAGGCTGTTTCTTAATTTGCAACAATAACACAAAAAACTACTAATATAATAGATTTGAAAAACAAATAATACTATAAATTAAATTAGCATATAATTCTTCATTATTACTACACGGTTAATATATAGAGAATTGTTAATGTAAAAGACAGTTTAAATAATACGTAAAAGAAGCTTTTATTTTTGATTGCTCACTCCCGGAATTGTGACATTTATGAATTAATTAAAGAGAGTGTTTGTTAATTGCAACTCAGCTATTAAACCATGTTTCAGCCCTAAGGCATGATAATGATCAATTATGAAGATACTTGCATCTTTAATTTGTTATTTTCTTGGAAACAGATGTTGGTTGTAGCCAAAATAGAGGGTATTGCAACTGTATTTTATTGATTTTTAAAGAAGTATTTTTTAGACCTGTTGTAAATAATGTAAAAGTGTATTTTCCTAATTAGAGTTTTTTAAATTGCTTAAAAATTTAAATTATGTGAGTTGTTTAATGTTTAAAACTTTTGAATAATTCTTTTAAGAATATTTTATATAAATCAATATTTCCAATCGTCCTCATGGAGTTCTATGACAATTAACATTTTCTCCAAACTAGTTTATAATCATAATGGTGGGTAGCAGAAAAACAACACCTTTCACGACCTTGGTTTGTTATTCTTTTATAAAAAGTACTATCAGCTAAATAAGTTCGTGACACCTTTTTCTGTACAACCTGTATATAAATTTTAGATACAAATGCCAAAAACGGAAAAAAATCATATAGTAAATGTTCATACGACTTTTTGGAAAACTACCATCAATCAATCTTAAAATTCAAACAAAAATATTAGGGGAACTATTTGAAAATCAATATAAAATTTATTGTACGTGAAGTTCTTCACTAATATAGTTATATTATTTTCTCTTACCAGAATAAAATGTTATTAACAATTTATTCTACATTTTCACTGTTTTAAATTCATTTGGCGAATTGCATTTCACATATCACTTTGATGGCTATAATTTATTGCAGCTTAATGCAGGTAATTAACGTAATTAATTTCTTTTACCTTTCATTATTTCATTCCACATGGAACAACATTACAATTAATAAACTAGAATCATAAGTTATTGATGTATCTTATGATGAACTACTTGTCGATTTATATACACATTTGTGAATTTGCATTACTGAATCATTTGGAATACGATCCTAGTTATGACACTTTTCATAGTATCCTAGTTGCAGATCTATTGTTACGTTACTCATAAGTTACTATAAATACTATTGTACTAGTCATTAGGTTTTCTACATTTAAGGCTCTATGTATTTCCCAAAATCATAGTTATTACATCTGCGAACACATTTCAGATACTAAAGTTAAACTGTTATATAAATATTTTATGTATATTTTTTACCGCAATGAATTTTTATACATGCTAGCTTTATCAAAACGCGATGTGTAGGACTAATATTTGTAATTTTTTTTATTTGAATGAAAAAACATTATTTGACATTCATGTATACATTATATTTCTAAACCAAATTTTTACTATACAAAATTTTAAGCTTTAATTTTACGCAATGATCGTCTCCAAAGTTAATAAAAACATAGTACCCATTACACCGCAGAAGCGTCAAAATATATTCCTTTTTAATGGCCAATAATCAATTAAACAATTTTAATTTGCCAGGTAATAACTAACTAGTAATTAATGTCAAAGTCAGCAATCCGGGTGGAAGGTTGTATGTGTATTATAAGTAAAAGTAGTGTTGTTTGAGTTTCTTACTTGTTAAGGCACAATTGATATTTCAAATACTCCACTGAAAACTTCTCCAGAGTAATGAGTCCTCATTCCATTTTTGATAAGAAAAAAAACATATTTACAATTTTTAGTTAATATACTATTTTGTGACTATTTTCCAGGTTTATGTACCTAGAATGTGCACAAATTTCCACCCTCGTTCATCATAGAATGTAAATTGGTAAACACAAACAAGGGCCACTAGTAAACAATACCACCCAGGTTGCAATATTGATATTCCACTACCACCAACACCACCCGCATATTTGCCCACAAACATGCAAAAACCATGGTATTGTTTCATGTACAAAATAATCGCTACTCAATTCTCTACAAAATTCATTATTGGAAAAAGTCGTGAAAGTAATTTCATAATTTATATCATCCTATCTTTTGTAGTAATAAGTTATGTAATCAATGCTAATTCTTATTAATGTTGTAAGCTGATACACATAACTAAATATATTACTTCAAAAATTTGCTTCGGGTTTTTATTAGGTGTTATTGAAACTAAATGACGAATTTATACAGGTATCTCACATTGAAATTAAATGTATTTTAATTCCACGATTAATAATAATAAATTTCATATAATTTATGTTATTTTTTCACGATTAGGGACATGTCTTTCATAAATATACGTCTACAAAATATTTTGATTTTAAATGTATTAATTTTACATGTTTTGAAAAGTACAGGGTATTTTAAAAAGGACTTATTTACTTAAAAAAATACAAAAAATATGGTTGTATAAAAAGAAAAACATCAACTTTTTACCTTAAACAAGATGATCTATTTGGCTTCCTTTCGTTATTCTTTAGACATCCTAACGGTAGTCAATTTCTATAACTCGTATAAGCTACTGCAAGTGCAACTTTCTCAACATCCGCGGGGATTCTTACTAAGATCTAGGCAGAGTAGTGAACAAAGGAATTACACACACAATATCCTTGTCGAACCCCCAAAAGAAAAGTTCTATATCAGGTCTGAAAACGCGGGTGCCACGCAGTTAGCTCAGCATGGCCAATCCAATGACGTAGAAAGCGGCCATGGACAAATTCCCAGACGTTAGTCAGATACTGTGGTGGAGTGCCACCTTGCATGAAGTAAACATTTAGGTCTCGGTCACCTCATTTATCTGTGGTATAAAAATTTTGCAGCATATCAAAGTACACTATCTCGTTGATTGACCTCTCTTGGTGAAAAGAAGTTCTTACGTTCTCTTACTAAACGAACAAAATACTTTCAGCTTAATGCCATAACAAGCATAATGCGTGATTCATGTACCTTTATAAATAAATAAATGTAAAGTTTTAAAATCTTTGAAATTTTTTGTATTATTCTAATAAAAAATGTTTATAACAATCTTAAAATTTTTATCTATAATTATTATAATAGAGAAATATAAATTTACATATTGGGAACCTTAATAATCATAATATTGAAAATAATTAGTTCTCTGCTTGTAAAGCCTATCACTCGAGGTGCAGAAAATATTTTACCTCAGTCTGTCTGTTCGGAAAAAATAATCTACGGCCTTGGTCATTCGTAAGAAACTTGAAACAAGCGGAAGATTTCGGTAGAAAGAGATAGCATCAAATCTCTGCTACAAACGCACCAAATTCAGAGAATAATGGTATTAAATATTTCTAATTAGCAAAATCTGGTAAAAAGATTAAAATTATACTATGTTATGTAAGCAATGAAAAAAAGGTTTTTTATGAAAAATAGTCTTATCTTAAGAAACGCTTCTCATATCAGATCCCTTAACCGACGCTATTGGAACCATTTCGAAAGAAAGGGTTCCACAGAGTTGAATTAAAATTTTTAAATTAATGGACATTTTATCTAGATGTGCAGAAAACTGTGAGAAATATTTCGCAATTTATTGTAAAATCACATGCAATAATTATGAACATATTATCATAATTATATCTTGCTAATTGGACCCATTAGTAAAGTACTGTATCTTTAGCAATAATTTTGAGTACTGTGCACAAATATTTATTTACATAAAAATGCTAGAGAATTTTATATTTTCTCAATATAAAAAATATTGAAATATTGATCTCAATACATATATGAAATGTTCAAAAATTTTAAAAAATGGGTATAAATCATAAGTGAAGCAATATAAAAAAATTTTTAATCTACCATATGCTAAAAATAAAAGTCTATGGAGTGCAGTTACGTGATCTCAGGTAACTCCAGCTGCGGGCTAAAGTACCATTTGGCTCAGGTCCAGAACGATAAGCTCTGGCCAACATTTCACCACCCTCTGGTAATTTATCTGCCCTTGGTGGCACCCTTGCAATCTGTTATCCGCCTGTTAGAACACTCAGACCAGTATCAAATCGAATTGAATTGATAAACACTTTCAGTAATAATAAATAAATGTTACTTCATTCTAAATTAAGGGTTAGAACTTAAATTATATGCGGGTGTTCCTGTACTTTGTTTTCATTTGTACGTCGAGTTATATAATGACAAATGCCACTTCAAGGGATTTGCTATGTCAGTAAACATTTTTACTTTATAGATAACTATTATGGCAAGGACAAAATCTAATAAAAAATTAATTTCCAACTAAACTGATTACAATAATTGTAAATAATACTCTAATATATGACATATTACAGTTTCCATTTACGAGGATTCATAAATATTTTTCATGATATTTAAGTCTTACTTCGTTGTGATAGTTATAAATAAATCCTTACTAAAAGACCACGGCCATATCTAAACAAGGCTAAGGAAAAGCGCGAACGAGTTGGCCAGAGTTCAGAACGGTTTACACCTTCACCCCAACCCTTGAACATAAATATCCTCACTTCCTGTTTGTAAAGAACATTTTACAAAAGTTGCCACTTCATTGGTTGTTGCCGTGTTAGTAAACATGTTTACTTCATAGGTAACCATAATGGCAAGGAAAAAAAAATCTCAGGGAACATACAATTCCAAGTAAACTGAGTACAATAATTGTAAATGGTACTCTAAAATATGACATAGTACAGTTTCAAATCATAAGGATTCATAATTATTTTTCATATTAGTTAATAATTGTTATTTCATTTTGCATTACATTTTCAAGTATACAATAAATGGGAAGGCTCATGTACTTTGTTTTTTTATGATAGAAGTCTATTATGTCACTTAATGTACTGCTTGAGCAATGCACAACTTTATTTTGTCAAGTATTGGCGTAGGTTTTGAAACATATGTCTACCTATATGTCTGCCTTTGTGCACAATATCACTAAATGTAACTGACTAATCATGACTTCATGACAATCGTGCTTGTTTCTGTTCGTACAAATTACATTGAATATAAAACCAACGATTTGGTAATGTGTAATTCTCCACCATCAGTTGAGAACTCTGTGTACTCGTAAAGAGCTCAATGCAAGTAGGATATGGAAAGTCAACAGTTAACATACAAATTCTTATTTTATATTTTGGTACCTTTCTCACCAAGAAAACTAAGTTTTTATACCAAAAAAGTGAGTAATTACTATTCAACAAGTTGAATTATAATATTTATATGGTAATATTTGAGAAAATCCCGTTTAAAATTATTATTGGGTAAGATCTAAACAAGGCAATTCTAAAGAAAGGCGCGAACCAGTTGGCCAGAGTCCAGAACGTTTTACACCTTCACCTTTACCCTTGTACATAAATATCTTTACTTTCTGTTTGTTTTGTACATTCCATAAAAGGATCTGCTCATCCACATATGTTTTGCTCTACTCATGACTAATTCCTCTATACATTTTTTACATTGATTTACTTGTGTGATTTATGTTGAATTATAAATACCTTAACGTATTACACACTCCGTTTGTTATCGTAAATACATGCTTTATTTTACAATAATATTGTAAGTGAGTTATCCGTTTTTAAGACAAATAAAGATGTGTGCGTGCTGGAATATTTCATAGAGGCTCATAATATTTTTAATTAACAGAGATATTTGATACTTTGCATGATTGCATGTGACACATTATGTGACTCTGTTGACGACTATTTCTGACGGATTTTTTATTATAATCTATATATTTTAATGTGCTATGGAATAAATATGTGAATTAAACAGGATCTAATAGAACGACTTTGTATTATACAGTGGTACAGGAACTGTACCACTGGGAGTGCCGATAGCTGAGCGCTTTAATACGTTTAATTATTTATTTCAACGGCAAACGCCAATTTTATACAGAAATCACAAAAACATAATTATGGACAAGATGTACTAAAGTTTTCTTAGGAGCTATCAAGACCAAGAGTAAATAGTAACATGCAATAAGGAGGCATGACTAGCAAACAACATAGGCAACAACTGTACAAGACTGGAAATTGTAAGGGTAGTAAACACTTTATAGCAATAGGACATAGAAAATAGAGCCTAAGAAGAGCTATCAAAATAAGAAATAACAACAATTAATTAAATACTATGAAGGAAAAACAGTAAATAAACTATATTGAGTCAACTTTATAATAGGACTGCAGTTTTTAGAAATAAACTTAGAAATAAACTTAGAAATAAACTGTATATATATATTTATAAGTAGATAGTAATATGGGGTTTCTAGACCACTTTCGGAGCCAACCGAAAAGCAATGTAAAATCTTGTTTCAATGTACCATAAAGGAAGCTGAGAAACAACACAGCAAACCTCAATAAAAAATATATCCGAATCTACATCCGTTCGTCTCCAAAAGCAATCTAGAAATCCCATATTACTATCTACTGTGAACCATAAACGAATCTGTAACTCACGAATGAAAAATTACCGAATCTATAGCTGTTTGCTTCTACTTTCTTGAGCTGTCAAATCAATCTATTGGTCTGCTACGAATAAACTATAAATTAAAACTTATAAACGGAAATGATGGAATTTGCTAACAATCACTCGAGAAGTCGGGGAGAATGTGAGTAAAACCGCATTCTTTTGACGAGGTTCTTCATTTAATTTCTCCAAATGTACTATAAAATCATCGAGGATTTCTGGCTTAAAATCGTAATCAAATTCAACATCCAGATAATGTAAAAATACAGGTAAAATCTTCTCAATAATAAACGTGTGTATCGATACCTACAAACCTAATGTATTCTTTGAAAAGGAAAATAATTTTTTCAACGGTTATAAGAGATAAGTAAAAATGTTTATTCTGTTTTCTAAATTCTGTAACAAATTTTGTTTGTTTTTTACCTCCATATTGCAAATTTTGTAAGCAGATTATTCAAATGTGTTAGTTTATTTCGAAATTTCTTAGGTTTAGGTCTTTCGTACAAAATTAAATTACAACCTCTACAAACTAAATATCTTTTATCGATAATTTCTCCTCTATTAGAACACTTGTAACAGTTGGCATTATACTCTTCCATTTAAACAGAAAGATCTTTTGTTTAAATGGAGATTATGGAAACTAACTCTGCCGAGATATAAATTTTTCAGCGCAAATGTTTATGTTTATATTTCAACTACCGAGATAAAAAGAAATGATTTTATTTTATTATTTAACTATTTAGGATATTTTGTCTATGATTACAAAGATTATTCCGGAAGAAATCGTGATTTTTCATCAGCGAAAGAGTATATTTTTAAAGTTTTAGAAGGAATGAAAGAGAACAATATGAACATCATTAACTACTGAATTTCTCTAATATCGTTCTTAATCACATCATAGGCTAACAATTTCTCAGAAACCACAACCACATAACAAATCGCGTTTGTAACAGCATTTTTGAAAATCCATATTGATAATTATATCGTTCTTTGAAGCAGAAATATTTGTCAAACTCTTTGTTGTATCAATGACATAAATAGGTCTATTCGCTAAAAATTCTTTAGGATTATAATACATTTCCATATTTTTGTAGTAAACTTTCTTAAAATCTTGATACATCTGATACACGATTCTGAAAAGACCTCCTGAAATGTTTAAATTTTGTAATTCATCTGGATAATAAGAACCGTTCAATTTTACTCTGATATTTTTTACATTCAAACTATCAAACTTTGAAGGATTTTTCTCTTGATTATTCTGTCTATCTGTTTGAAAACCTATAATAACAAACTTAGGATTGAAGATATTTCTATAAATATTTGTGATATCGAACGAACAAGTTGTTCCGGAAATACCTTTTTGCTCAATACATTGCCAATCTAGAAAATTAAACATAATGTTTTAAGATTTTGTAATTTCATCAATCAACTGAATTTTTACTCGTGGTCCACCCCCCCCCCCCCCCACCCCCCCCCCCCCCCACCCCCCCCCCCCCCCACCCCCCCCCCCCCCCACCCCCCCCCCCCCCCACCCCCCCCCCCCCCCAAAATATGAAGCGTAGAAATTCTTATACCTGGAATAAATGGTGATAGCTTGTTGTTGGGACAGTATTGAACATTGACATACTGGCAGTGTCATAAAATTTTCTGTCACGGTGTTATGTGTGGTGCCTTTCTAACTGTCGTGTTCTATATTTGATACTTTACTATGTAACTAGTATGTTACTACGGTTTGCTATGTGGCAGAATTGAACATAGAATTACGGCCGGTGTCACACACTTGTTGTTACTGTGTAACACGTATTACCATTTTAACAGTCATATTCTATGGTCAATAAATTAATTTTTAACCAAGTATTGTAAGATGCTTTTATCGCCTGCATCAAATGTGTGGTTTAGAATTTTAAAGCAGACAATCAGCATAAGGCTCAGTGTTTGTTCATCATTGTTCCATGTTTACGATGAGAAAAATCGGGGATAAAGTGGCTTATTAACTCTTAAAAATCCTCAGATAAGAACTCTGCCACGGGTACTAAGGTAGTATTCTGTAAGTAACAGGTGCTTACCGTTACCCACATGTAACCGTTAACGCAAACTTACATACAAATACAAAGGACAACTCTGCTACTATTTAAGGTGAAAAAACGAGCCACATACTGAAATGTATTCTCTGTGGCAGAGGACTACTCTCCTTAATAATTAAAAAGTGAGTAGTTTTTCACAAAACGAAAGTTAATATCCATACGGGTGGTAGATAACATGCTACTTACTTAGTTTTATTGAATCAATACCAATAAAATGAGAGGTCACTTGATGGGGCCTATCATTTCAAATTTTCGAGTTGCTCCGAACTTTTCCATTTAGTGTTTCTGAAAGAAATAGTAATTACGTACAAAAGGTACTTCTTAATATGGTATAAAAGTGTGCAGCGCTTGGTTTTTCTAGTATGAGATGTTACAATATAAACAGGTGCTCTTGAGACTTTTTAATTAATCCTGTATTTTCCAACGTTACTTATTAGGTTTAGATATATTCGTTTTTATTCTGTGTAAAGATTTAAATCCCGTTTCTAATACTAATGGCAGATTTAGAGTTCAACCGACATAACTAAGAATTTAATACAGAAAGTAATTTATAAAACTCAAATGATCCATTCATATCTCTTTAAATAAAAAAGATAAAATACAGTACCCCAGGACTCGAAGTACGTTGCTTTTTTACTTTTTAGACTTACAACCTGGACGGTTTTTGTCAATTTGGATGCTTTTTTGGACCATTTAGACAATTTGATGCTTTTCGGGCCACATGGAGGTTAGTTTTTATGCATATATATTATTCTTCACATATACTAAGGAATTTTGAATGAAGAAAAGCACCCAACCCCATCTCCGACACCCAGTGTTTTGTTTTTTGTAACATTAACGATCACTCCTAGTACACAACATTTTTATGAACACCAAAAAGTGAAATATAAAAGGTCCTATATTACTCTAAAATATAAGTAATGACAAAGGAATATTTATTCATACGAATCGTTGTAATTGTTATACGGTATTCAAGAAAAGTAAAAAATAAATATTTTGATACTGCCATAAATGTAAACACACGCAGATTGTTTGAATGTTGATTTTCATTTATATTTGACAATAACATTCCCAAAAAATATACAAGTATTCTGTCTTACTGCCATTACTCAAAATGTTAGGCACTTATTTCTATGTAAGGCGTTGGGTTATTTTTATTCTATAACGACACATGTTTCTATTAAAAAATTAAATCTGTATACATTATGGTAAATATATAAATACAAACTGACTTAAAAATATAAAAACTATAAACAAAGTCAGAGGTAGGGTATCTTGATATAAAATAAATTTTACTCCTTATTTTGGTCTGCTTTGATCACTTATATTTAACATTTCATTAAGCAATATATGCGTATAAAGTTTTTTAAAACCTTTTAAATAATTCAGCATTTTACATAGCTCATCAGGCCATGAATGTAACGTGAATAAGCAAGCTCTTACTTAAACTTCAGGAATATAGTAAAAAGATCAATCCAAGTGCATAAATAAAGATGAGTTTCTAATTAAATATCCAGAATTTCAAACTTTAAAATTATTAAAGAAATAAAATATTCAAGATGCTATCTAGGGTTTAATAGTTACTTGACACTGACAAGTCATAAAAAGTTCCCTTTACAAAACAGATTTATTGGATTTCTCTTCAAAGATTACAAGGTTAAAAGGTTGTACAAGCTGCTAATATTTGTACTTTTTAAAAGTAATTCGTATTATGAAAGAAAAACATTAAATAATCCGCTTGAAAAATCTTTGATAATTAGTGATAAAATTAAGGCTGCTAGTCAAGTAAGCCTAATTTCATATTATTAATCCTATACGATGAAATAGATATATTTCATACTACTTACTCTAAGACTAAAATAATAATCAATATAATAATGCGTATAACAAAGTTTAATAATAATTTAATAACATGATAATTATATACATTGAATAACAGTTATTCCAGAGTCATATCCTTTATTTTGGCATCTTAAAAACTCCTATAATTATTGATTGTCACTTTAAGATATTTAAATCGTCTCATTATATCCAGAATAACTCAAATTAAAAACTATATTTTTCAATCCTTGACGTAGGAGTGTGAAAAAGCTCTTATGGTACTAATAAAACAAGCAGATATTTCATAAAAACTGTGTAATATCTAAATATGTAATGCCAGAGTATTTATTATAATTGAACACCAAGGTCGTCGTAATCGTATTCGAAGTACTTACGATGTAGTATAATGATTCCCTATAATATTTTTTAGGAAGTGGACACACACACACACACACACACACACACACACACACACACACACAAATATATATATAATATATATAAGTAAGCGCTCTGTGGTTTAATGGTAGCACATTCACCCGGCAAGTGAAGAGATCCGAGTTCGACTCCCGGCGGAGCAAGTACTTTTTCGATTCAATGTTTATTGAAATTAAATAAGGCAATTACCATTTATACAATTTAATGTAAATAAAAGTCGTTTTACAGGTATTCGGTCTTTAGATCATATGTTAGTTTGCTTATTTAAACGCATATGTGACAGATACGGCCAAATACAAAATAATTGAATCGGAAAAAGTAAGCGCTCTGTGGTGTAATGGTAGCACATTCACCCGGCAAGTGAGAGATCCGGTTTCGACTCCCGGCGGAGCAAGTACTTTTTGCGATTCAATGTTTATTGAAATTATATATATATATGTATATGGTACGTATTATTTCAGTCTTTTTAGGTTCAAAAGGTAAGCAAGATGTCACTTGGTATTATTATAAGTTTGTTATGTAAAGAAGTTTTTTCTGGCTCCGATCATTTATACTAAACAAGCCATAGAGTTGCCATATGTTACCACGAACTAAATATATGCCTACTCAGTCTGAGAAGCCTACTTTAGTCATAAGTGTCTGCAAGAAGCATTAATAATCTGTTTACAATCTAAATTATTCCCGGTTAACTTAATAAAGTTTAATTTGTTCCTATGATCAATGCAATTAAAGTATAATACAGCTTTCTGAAAACTCATTGGTTGTACTAAGAGCCCTTGTTGGAACACGCACCATATTAAGCTGATTCCGAACTTAACAAATTACTTTGTGCATAGAGACATTTTCCTTCAACATTTCTTATATTGTCCAAACTATGTGCTATCCATAAGATTCCTTGGTAAATCTAAGTCAAAGTCAAAGTCTTTATTGCAACAAAAAACAAGTTGGTAACTCTTACAGTTTACGTCAAGTTGCCACAAGGCATTACAAAACCAATAGTTTAATACTACTTATGTCTTTACAGGTACATCTTCACTTAGAGTTAAAATAGAGTTCAAGTAATAAAATCAATTTCTTCACATACAATTAAAACTAACAATTAAAAAATGGTTAGCATAGATAAAGGCGGAGTACAACAATTGAAGTTAGTCAATATTTGAAGGACAAAACTTATTAAGACTTAAAATTCCATTTAAGGTAATGCCACAATCATAAATGAAAAGTAAAACCATACATGTAAAAGATTCTTTATACACAGAATTCAAAATAGTTAATTAATATATCAAATAAGACAAGGTCTTTAATTAATAAAAGTAAAAATTCCATTATATATATATAATAACATTCCAAAATTGTTAAGGACAGTAATATCACAGATAAGGCAAAGGTCATCAATTAAAGCTAATGTCAATGGTGGAAAGATCTAAAAACTAATTTACACTGTAAAAAGATTTCCTCAGTATCCAGCTGTACAATTTTGTTTTAAAAAAATTTAAAATCAATATCACAATCATTTCTAGGAAGTTTGTTGAACGTATTTAAGCCTACGTAAGAATAAGCGTTTTGTGTCTTGCTAAGCCTTACATCAGGTAAATCAAGTAAATCTCAAGGAAGAAGGAACAAGGAAGAATCAATTCTCAACTTAACTCTAACTAGACAATGAAATATGTACAAATTAAAAACTGTGGGAATTTGTTCACTTATAAACAATGGTCTACAGTGAGCTCTATAATTAGAGTAAGTAATTATTCTGATGGTTTTTTTTGGAGGAAACAAACTGTTTTTTGTACTGGTACTACAACCCCAGAGCAGTATACCATAAGAGATTATACAATGAAAAAAGAAAAAATAGGCCATTTTCAAATATATTTTTGGGATATACTTTTAAAAATTACGCTAAAGATATATTACTCTAGAAAGCCTGCTATACACACCCTGAATGTGAAGACCCCATGAGAGTTTTGAATGAATGTTGATTCCTAATAGCTTGACATTATCGCTAAAGCCTATATCTTGTGAACCAAGTTCTAGAGAGTTCAAAAGTGAAAAGAACAGATTTAGATTTTATTACCATTTAACAAAAGGCCCATTACTATCAAACCAAGTTTTTCACATTCCTTGAGACTGTTGTCAATTTGGTTAAAAAGAGTACTTACATTAGAATTACTACAAAACAATGTTGTATCGTCAGCATACATAATTGACTTACGTATAGAAATGTTTTTGGGAGGTCGTTTATAATGACTAGAAAGAGAAAAGGGCCCAAGTACCAAGCCCTGTGGTACTCCACTCTCTACCCCTGCCACCTCAGAAAGTTTTTTTCTAAAGCTAACTTGCTGAGTGCGATTTTTAAGTAGCTACGAAATAAGTTAATCTCAGAACCATCAACGCCATAATGTACTAGCTTCATGAGTAGAATTTCATGCGGGACACAACCGAAAGCCTTTGTCAGATCACACATGGTGGCGACCGTACCCGCGCGATTTTTAAATCCACCAAAGACGTCCTCCACCTATAAGTACTTACATTAGAATTACTACAAAACAATGTTGTATCGTCAGCATACATAATTGACTTACGTATAGAAATGTTTTTGGGAGGTCGTTTATAATGACTAGAAAGAGAAAAGGGCCAAGTACCAAGCCCTGTGGTACTCCACTCTCTACCCCTGCCACCTCAGAAAGTTTTTTTCTAAAGCTAACTTGCTGAGTGCGATTTTTAAGTAGCTACGAAATAAGTTAATCTCAGAACCATCAACGCCATAATGTACTAGCTTCATGAGTAGAATTTCATGCGGGACACAACCGAAAGCCTTTGTCAGATCACACATGGTGGCGACCGTACCCGCGCGATTTTTAAATCCACCAAAGACGTCCTCCACCAGGCTCCCGAAACCGCATCCACTGTCGAAAAGCCACCCCTGAAGCCAAATTTACATTCTGAAAACAATCGGTTGGACTCAAAATAGTGATGAACCTGGTGTATCACCACTTTCCCAATAATTTTGGAGGAGAAAACAGGCATCACAGAGATCGGTCGATCACTGGAAGGGACTGAAACGGGTCGCCCTCCTTAAAAAATAGGGCAACTCTGGATAACTTAAGTAAATCAGGGAATAATCCCTTATATAGACACTCTTTTATTACAGACTGTCCAAAGGCTGTACTATTTACTAACAGTAACTTTGTTTACAAGATCACTGCTGATATCGAAGATATCTCTAAACTTGCTAGGCTTTAAGATTTATTTACTATTTTTATCACATCATCACAAGACACTTTCTTTAGCTTGAAATTAGCTGAAACAGTTCGAGGCATATTTTGTAGGTAGAGCATAGCAGTTGTAACAGATAAACCAGTGGAGCTGCGGACCTCTTCCACCGAAGACGCAAAGAAATTGCTGAAGATCTCAGTAGTTAGCTGGTTGACTTCAGGTGAAATTGAATTTCTTCGCTGTTGAGAATTGGATATTAATTCCCAAGCTCTTTTACACTGATTTGGAGCAGCAGCGATAGAATCTTGCGTTTGCCTTAAACTTTGTCTGAAGAACACATTTTTTATAGTCATTCTTCGCATTGAGATACGAACGTCTTGTAGCTTCAATGTAAATATTGTAACGTTGGGCCCATAAGTAGATGTCATAGCACATTTCTACACGTCTTTTCTTCATAAATAGGTCAAACGGTATACCCAATTTTTAGGAACCAATTTCTTATGCGTATGACCACTGAATTTAACAGTCTTTAAAGGAAAACATTTGTCCATTTTTTTCTATGAATAAGTAAAAAAGATATCGAAATTACTGAAATTTTGCTGAAATTCTTTCTCCCGGTTTATGCTTCCAAGGAAGTTGTTAAAAAATTTCAAGGTTTTAATTATTAAAATTCCTTAACAAACGCACATTCTGCGAATTGGTGTAGGAGTCAGGCAATAGTACAGTAGTCAAAAGAGCACTGTGATATGATAGTGGTGGGTAAAGCACCACTGTTTTAATTGTTAGTTTTGGCAAATTTGAAAAAACATTGTCAATACATGCTGTACCCTCTTGTAGGTTCCAGGTTAAGCCAGTACCAGTTGTGCGAACGAAGCATATCAAACAACTGTAACGAAAAGTTTCGCGGTAACCTTATATCAATGTTTAAGTCCCCGCACACAATAATTGGTAGGCTATAACAATCTAGTTAATGGATCATTAGTCTATCCAGTCCTTCAAGGAATGGTTCATGGTTTCCATCAGGAGCATGATAAAGAGAGTCTAAGAGGACTTCTAAGTTATCCAACCTTACCTTTGCACACACAATCTCAAGGTCACTTTCCTGGCACATGTGGCTAACGTTTATTTTTTGGAAACTAACACCTTCTTTAACATACACTGCAACACTACCTCTCGACTTGGTGTTCCGACAGTACATTCTTGCACACAAATAGCCATTTATTTTTAAGCAGTTTCTAATTATCTTTCATTTAACCAGTGTTCACAAACGCAAAAGACTGAGCAATCATTTTTCTGAAAGTAAAATCTCGACTTCAAACAGTTTATCCGCAAGGGATTGAGCATTGACAGGCAATATTTTACAACGTCTAGATACATTTTTCAAACTATCAATAGGCCCAGTCAGATCACTACTATACGAATCATCTACACCTCACGACACGGGTAATCTTATGTTGGGTACTTGGAGGTCTTGGGCAAAAAAGACTCATCGCCAACTGGTCTTCGAGGAGCTTGAAACATTTTGACAAGGACACCATATGGCCAAGTGTCAGCCTCCAGTACAATATCAGTTTTTTTATGGCACACACACTTTAAAAGATCTGTAAGAGTCATACTTAGCATTCCAATCTTCACATTCAATTTCACACTCAAATATATCTTTCAGATAGGACGAAAGATCCTCTTTACCTACTTGTACTGAAAGCCGAGACACAAAGAGCCATTTTATACAAGGCACAGTTTTAATTAAGTAGTCAGTTTTTTTACCAATTATAGGCGTAGGCCTATTAGACACATTAGAACTAGGCCTATTTGACACATTAGGCCTGGGCCTACTCTTTTCCACAATGGTAGAACTTAGTTTATTTGGTTCATTTCTGTTGGCAGAAGAAACACGTCCTTTCCTACTAACAAGAGTAAAACTATCCTTAACATTGGCTTTGTTGGCAGCAGCAGAATCTTTGTTGGATAATAAGGCGTCCTTATAACTAATGCTGGAGTGAGATTTCTCATTGCTGTCCTGTGTGGATGTTTTCTTATCGTCCTGTTTAAGAAAATATCCACACAGGACAGCATCATTCTAAATAATTCTGTTAGCCTCAAAATGAATACACAAGTTAGTATTTTTTTTTTTAATCTAATAGCTTCATTGTAACGATTACGCTGATCATGTTATAGATATCCTCATTGGCTTTAAATTTTAAAGAGCAATGTATTCCTGGAATCTAGTCAACAACATTCTAATATATATTGATGGTCATACAAATGTTATCGTTCGTGTTTATAACGATAAGTCGTTTTATATCGTACGTTATGATTTTAACCAATTACCTTTTTAAAAAACTTACAATATATAATTGGAGTCAGAAATTTAAATAGACCCTCTAAATTATTTTGTTTGTATGTCATTTAATCAATTGTCATATATAAGACACCTGTTACATTTCAGATCGTAGCTATTATACTCTATATTAGGGGATTTTTGCCTCGCATCAATGATACAGAGGCGGCGTTAAGTTAGTAAACTGGGTACAAGTTATAGTACCTTCACGTCGTATCTAAGTAACCCTACGAATACTTTTAAAAATAATATAAAATGTATGAAAATATTATAACGAAAAATAACTACAAAGGTTGTGTTATGACATTATTTAAAAAAGAAAATAATGAATGGTGCAATCTGTGATGAATTATGACAAACTTTTTATTCCGGCGAACAAAATGTTTAAGAAAATATCTATTTGATCAGCATTAAAAATAGTGTATTACAATTTATCATTATAAACTTGTAGTTTATGTTTTTTTAGAACAAATTAGTTAATTTGGAAAATTCTCTTTTAGTAAAGAGATAATGCCAATTTTATTCACAGGTTGGTTAATAATAAAATTAAATCAATTACATTTTATTTGCATTTATCGAAATTACGTTATTGATACTCTAATTAAAATTTAAAAAAAACTGTGATAATTGCCATAATTATAAAATCTCCAGATCTAGAGATTACCTCTTGAAGATTAATTTAAGCAATCCAGAGGCACAAATAATCATTAGCGTAGCAAAATACAGTTCATTACCTTTCGTGGATTTGCTCAAGAAACGAAATCTAAGCGTTTATCGAAAATTACAGATTATTTGATTAAAATTATCTTTTTAAAAACACCTTTCCACATTTCCTGTTTGAAATTTATCAAAGGAATACAAGCAGATGATACATTCGTAGATACCTACATATTGTTTACAATATAGAAGGTAAATACTTTTATTTAATAGATAAAAGCAATATGTTAAATCTGGATTTAAATTTTCTGTAGAGAAGGTATCTGTGTGTCGTTTACAAGGAGACGTAAGGATGGATAAAAAAGTTGGTAGTACAAAAAAGTCCGAAACCTTTCAGCCCGTCATCTCAAGGCTGTAGTGTAGTGATACAAACGAAATGAACACAAAAGATGACACAATGGCCACCATCTTGGATACAATAATGTGACAGCTGAGATTGACGCAACTGATCTTTAAATTTCCAACTAATAGCCTTTACGTTTTATGTTTTGTAGTAAATGAGAATATAATTTATAAATACCTACAATAGTACCAAATACATGTTTTTCTAACTGTTAAAACAAATCTGGCATTAAAATTTCCAAATTTTATATTGTGAAAAAAGAGTTGAAAGATGAAGAATAAAAATAATAAAGCTTAACTTTATTTGTAGTCTTACCTATACAACCTATTTGATAAGTTTTACAAGCAAGGCTTTGTTTAGTGAAATATATAGTTTAATTAAATAATTAGAAATGTATTTGCTGTACAAACAATATGATTTCCTCAAATTGGAATGTTATGCATGATCTCACAATAATGTATTTTTGTAATATTGATAATCTATTGGGTGTAGTGATTAAATAAATAACGTTTATGTGTTACTATAAATTATGCAATAATGATACGCTATTCCATCTATAATATTTTCATGTATTTTCAAAAGTTCAACGCGTGGTCCAGTGCATGAGTACTTATACATTACTGATAGTTATACATTTATCACAAAACCATAGTATTGTTGATACAAGCAATAACGTACGATAAGACTTGTTGTTGACAATAAGCTTACTAAAAATTTACAATGATTGTAAAAAAATGAGACGGCCAATCCCTTTTATGCCTTAAATGTCCATCCACTTTGAACTTCGTAATTCGTAAAAGTCGAGGAAAGCGTCTTGGTTTTCAGTAACACAATCAAGCAATCCATAGCCATAACAATCCTAGTCGAGTTGAAAAGAATTGCATAAAATCACATGCCAAATAATGTTTCTTCAATTTTTTAAATAAGATAAATTTAAAATAGTTAATTCGATACAAAATCATATGTATGTATATATTCCAGTAACAAAACTCTATGAAGTATTATGTCCACATGCTGATTGAGGACAACATTGATTGTTTTTCCCTCATAGTAAAACTGATTAAAATATGTGACAATTGGAAAAACACAAATTGTAAAAAAAAACCGTTTATGATGCGTCAAAGGAAAAAAACGCTTTCACTTATGATTGAATTTACGTATGATCTAGATTATGTTAATAAAAACACCTTGTTTAAACCAACGGTGAATATTTTATAAATCAGTTGTATATTTTAATTATATTGCATTAGAAAATCTTAACGAAAGTTTAGATTATTATTCCCTTAGGAAGAAAAGGGTTTTTGTACAACATAGTTTAGTCCCAATGGTAGGGCCATTTCATGCCTCACGTTGCAGAGAATAGCTAAAATAAATGTGAGAGATGACTCAAAAGCAGTATGTGCATGGCTTTGATTTTTTGGTACTGTTTCATGACTCAATAACGTTCCTAAACTTCATTTTATTACCTATTTCTACAACATGAAATATACGACTCATCAGTTAATAATATGTTTTTGTGTTCCCAAAATTATGAAAAAATATTTCTATTACAACTTTAAAATTATGTCTTTAATTGTAATTTTTTTCCATAGAACTGCACAAAAAATTCAACATCTTTGATTGTAAACCTAAAGTTTGTATATTACAGCTTTGAGTTACCTAATAGGTTAGTTTATTTCATGGTAGAGTTATTTAAATTACTATTCTGCATATGGTTTCTGGAGTAACGAACTGACTTTTTACTCCCGATCTCTGGCCAGTTTACTGAGGTTGGTAGTTCACTGTAGACCTATTGTTATCTGAACTCCTTATATCAATTTTAATAATTAGTGTTTTTGTATGATTGTGTTTCCTTTTATCTTAAGTTATAGTTACGTTTCAGTGTGGTTATCCTATTGAGGAAAATATGAAATTTTAGATCTCGAAACGCAGTATTCATGAGTTTTTTTTTAAGGAGAAGCCGATCCCCTTTTAAGCCTTACTCTGTCCGACCTCATGGGCCACTGTCCTGTGCGAGGATCTTCTGAAATGTGAAGGAAACAGGATTTTCCTAGATATTTGGAACGATGGGTTCAGTGAAACAAAAAACCAGTAACACTACAAAGAAGTTGGAGGAGCTCTTGTTATTGGAAATAGCAATTTTCTATTAGTTTATTAAAGAAAACTCACAATTCTCCAATAATTTCTATATTTATCATGAGGCCTTTAGACATCGAAGATGCCATAATTAGGTGTGAATCAACAGTAACACTACGTTTCAAGTTCTGCAATCTGATCTCTTCCTCAGGCAATTAACTAAACTAATATATTGTTATTACATTAATTGTTGGAAAAAGAAAATTTCCAAACTTTAAAAAATTAGGCCCAAACAATGTAATTTGCCTAAAGATGTCAAGGTGAATACGGATGCAAATAATAAAAATGTAATAAAACTCTCTTCAAAAATCCTCAATGAACAGGAAATATCAGTTTTATCCAAAGAGAGGGAGAGTCGATGCAGTACAAGGTTGATGGTACTGATACACGGTGCAACGGTCACAGTCTGGATTGGAACCTGCGCTACGTTCCGATCCAGTTGCGCAGGATTTAGAAAATACAAATAAAAGGTTTTTGCTCAAGATGGTGTTTTTGCTAGCTGCTTGAGAGTAACGGCTTACTTACTTTTGTGATCAGTGCTTGTTGTGTCTCTTGTGGTTATTGCCTCGCAGCTGATGTAGCGCAAATTATCGTGAGTCTTTTTATTTATCATTGTAACTCACTGTGAATCTCACATATAATCTGTGTTAACTCACATAACCTTCCTCATCAATCCAACTTTCCGATCATTTGTAGGCAAGTTTTTCAAGTTGTGACTCGAAGGCCGGTTCTCGCTGAACTTCTTCCTGGCCACAGCCTTTGTGATATACTGTACGCAACCTGTATACTATATCCACTCAGCATGTCTGCGACCTGCCCGACTTGTGTCAAACAGGTGCTTGATTTAGAGGAGGGAATCGGATGTAATGGCGCTTGCCAGCGTTGGTTCCACAGAACTTGCTTAAATATGCCTAAAACTGAATACCAGCGTTTTTGTGGGAACTCTACTCTTACTTGGTTTTGCGAGTTGACTGTATAGCTCTTTCTAACCAGCCTCTCAATGTTCTCTCCTTGAAAATTGATGCTGTCCCCTCCAAACTTGATGAGCTTCTGGGAATAAAAATAAAAAATAAAATAGATGCCATTTCCGCAGATGTGACTGCTATAAAACACGAGGTGTCGACTAATAAATCCGGGCTTTCTGCCCTTGAACCTAGAGTTGAAAAGGTCGAAGACTGGCTGCCATCCATGGAAAACCGGTTGGATTCGACTGCTCCAAATGACTCAACTGATATTGAATCTACTATTGCTGAACTCAATGAGCAACCTCGCCGTTTAAAGAACGTAATGATAATGGTCTTCAATTTGGTGGAATCTGATTCTGGCGATAGTGATTGCAAAAAAGGTCATGATCTTGATTTGGTTAATAGGCTATTTACTTCACTTCTTCCTTATTATACTCCTTCGAAAGTTAAGACTTTCCATGTAGGCAGGAAGCAGACTGAAAAGTTTAGACCACTTAAGGTTATTCTAACTAATCCTTCTGATGTATCAAACATCATGAGTAATTTCTCATCTGATCGTGGTTCTCAGATTGATCCGAAATTCTCATCAGTTAAACTTTCGCTTGAAAGAACGCCTCGAGAAATGAAGCATCTCCAGAACCTTAACATGGAGCTTAGCGACCTACTGGCTCGTGACAAAAAAAATCTTACAAATAAAGTTTATCAACAACGTTCCTCAGATTGTCATAAATAAAAAAAAGACTAGTTAACCCTAATGGCAGGACTTGCAACATTAATTTTTATTACTAAAATGTTAATGGCTTGAGAGGCAAACTGACTGATTTTCTGCTAAAGTGCAAATGCCTTGCCAAGGTCTACCTTAGCAATTACTTGAAAAAGATTGAAGATGATATGCCGTCGAACATCAAATCCTTTTGGTCGCACGTGAACAGCCTAAAGAAAAACCCATCCATTCTTTCTTGTTTGCACTTCGATACAAGAGAGTCTGGTTCTGCTGCTGACAGATGTAATCTTTTATCCGATTACTTCTCCTCTGTTTGTAATGATGCAGTGATTGCCATTCCTGACTTTGACTTTGGTTTGAATACGTCCATTTCTACTTGCTCCATTCTCCCCACTGACGTTGAACGAAGCTTTGAATTGCTCGACCACAACAAGGGACCTGGACCGGACGACATACCTCCAATTTTGCTTAAGTACTGGCAAATACATTGGCTCCTCATTTTGCAAGTCTGTTTTCGGCATTAATAGCCCAAGGTATTTTACCCTCTGCACTTAAGAGTGGATTTGTTATTCCCATTTTTAAATCTGGTGATCGTGGCAACGTGAGGAATTATAGGCCAATTGTCATCCAATCCACCGTTGCCAAAGTGTTTGAAAGTGTCATTCTGGACGACCTCTACTTTCATCTACGGAAGTTTATCTCGCCTGCTCGACACGGTTTCAAAGATCTACTGTATCCAACTTACTAGAGTTCCACGAGTACATATTGTCTGCCTTTGGTGTCTCCCACCAATCCGACTGCGTTTAACTTGATATCGCCAAAGCCTTCGACAAAGTCCATTATCGACTTCTGGTTGCTACACTTGCCGGCTATGGTGTGCGGGGTCCCCTGCTCAGTTGGCTGGACAGCTACCTTACTGGAAGAACTTTGATTGCCACGTGTGATGGCCATACCTCAATGCCCTTCCATGTTCTGTCAGGTGTACCTCAGGGATCTCACCTCGGGCCCCTGCTTTTCAACCTGTTCATTAATGATAATGGAAGAGGCTATTAACTCAAGATTTTTTATGTTTGCCGATGATATCAAAGTCATCTGTGATGTCTCCACCCCATTTCGGTCCAGCTGCCCTGCAGCAATCCCTAATAAATATTGTCAACTGGTGTCAAAACAACTCCATGGAGCTTAATGTCCAGAAATGTGTTGCAGTTTCTTTCAAACTTGGTGAAGGAGCCCTTCAATATAATTACATCTTCCACGATTTTGTCCTGCGTAGGGTTGACACAATAAGGGATTTACGTGTAATAATGACTTCTTAACTTGGTCCTTCGGAGCACATTGCACATGTTACTTCAAGAGCTAGCTCTCTATTGGGTTTCATATTTAGATCTACAAGAAATTTCCACTCACCTTTGGTGCGCCCAGTCCTGGAATATTTTCCTTTATATGGTCCCCTTACCAACTAAATCACAAGGAACAGCTACAACATGTTCAGAACCGTTTCATCAGGATGCTTGGTCCAAGACTGGGGTTAAGCTACCGCACTACACCTGTCTCTGATGTCGAGAATCATTTTGGCCTTGTCCCACTACATCTTCGTCGCCACCACGCTTATCTTCTGTTTTTGTTCAAGCTTTTAAATGGCCTCGTTGATTGCCCGGAACTGCTCAGCTCCATTCAGATTTGTGTTACATGAGGTCTGCGCTCAATGACAATTTTCCGCAGACGCATCAATACCACCAATTATTATTACTTTGGCGGTATGTCTCGTCTCATGCGCGCAGGTGGGGTGGCTTCAACTCATCCAGATTATTTCCAAGATTCTGTACCATAGTTCAGAAGGAAAGTGATTGCTCTGTGCGACGTTACCTAATGCTGGAGCCGTCGACTCCCCTCATTATAGTGCCAGTGCCTCCTCTTCAGTTTCTTTTTTAAGTCTTTTCGTTGTTGTTTATTGTATATTTGTTTGTTATGGTATTTTATAGTCTTTCTGTTAGTTATATCAATTGAAATAGTAAGCTTTATTCACTGTTCACCTAATCTCTATTCTTGTTATTGTTACCTGATATTTTTCTATTTCTATTGTTATTAGTATATATATAAGTAGATAGTAATATGGGGTTTTCTAGACCACTTTCAGAGCCAACCGAAAAAGCAATGTAAAATCTTGTTCAATGTACCATAAAGGAAGCTGAGAAACAACACAGCAAACCTCAATGAAAAATTTACCGAATCTACATCCGTTCGTCTCCAAAAGCAATCTAGAAATCCCATATTACTATCTACTGTGAACCATAAACGAATCTGTAACTCACGAATGAAAAATTACCGAATCTATAGCTGTTTGCTTTTACTTTCTTGAGCTGTCAAATCAATCTATTGATCTCATATCTGCTTAAAATCAACGAAAATTCTGTTGTAAATATATTAAAATCTTAATGACAAATATTGGAAAAGTTAAAGAAAAAAATATTGAAAAAATAGTATTATAGAATTTTAAATTACCTCCTACAAACCAATATAGTAATAAAAGTACTATTTTGTCCTATAAATATACTATTTTTTCAATAATTTTAAGTCTTAGTTTACAGATTTTTCTATAATAAATAGAAGAATCTATCACTGTTTCACCAGAAATTGTGCTGATTTCTGTCAAATTCAAGTAAAAATCATTACTTTTTCAAATTCATAGTTAAGAAATTTTCCCTATTTAAATGGAGGGTGAAAAAGTAACATGTCCGTTTTTGCAAAAAAGAAATTTTAAGAAAAAACTATGATCCGACATTATGGCTCCAAAATCCATGCCAAAAAACAAAGAAATTTAACGAGAAAGAACTGAATTTTTTAAGACAATGGGCTAAAGAAAATCAAATTGTAGATCATGAAAAGATGTACAATATAGAAAAATTACGAGAATTAAAGGAAAACTTTAAGGAAGATAAAAAAGATCTAAATCTATTTAAAGATGAAAAAATTCAATCAATCGCTGAAAAATTGTCCATTGAAACAAACGATAAAACTAAGTCTGAAATGATCGAAGAAATTGACAAAACTCTTAACGAAAACCCTAAAAATATCATTGATGTAGAAGTGTTATCCTCAATACACGGTCTTTTCAAGCAATACATTTTAACAAACTTAAACGATAATTCCAATGTCAATTTACAAATATCTATCAATTATGAGGCCAGAAATTAAAAGTTTAATAGAAAAAATTTCAAGAGAATGTTAAAAATATGAAAGGATATCTCTCTTTGGAATGTGAATACGAAAAGAACTTTTAGTGAACGGTGAACCACAAACGTGTCCAATGTACTTTACTATAAAAGCAGACGAGATCTTTGATGTAAACGACTTTATTTCTAAACAAATTTAATAAATTAACACATCGTGAACAAACAAATCATCCAAATAAGGGTTCTGGATGGACATTTTAAAAGCTGCAAACAACTAGTTTTGAGCCTTAATAAACACGAAATGATGAACGCAGGATCATATATCGATTTGCCAAAGAAAATCAAAGATAAGAAAGCTTGTATAAATATCAAAAATAAAGATGATTATTGCTTTATTTATTCTATCCGATGTGCTATTGGAAAACCCGAGACACATGTTGGACAGAGCAAAACAATATGAAAAATTTGTAAATGACGAGATAGTTTTCAGGTTTCGAGTATCCAATGTCCTTAAAAGAATATACAATTATTTGAAAAACGAAGTCACAATTCCAAGTACAAATATCCAAAAATGTCTATAAATATCTACAGTTATGATGAGAAAACTCAATATTGTTTCCGTTACAAATTTCTGAAAAATATGATGCCGAGTTAGAAATCGATTTATTGTATGTTAAACAAGAAGACACAAATCTCATTATGTTTTGATAACCGATTTAAATAAACTCGTGAGTTCTCAGTTTATCCAAGCATAAGGAAAGAAAATTTCTTTGTAGAAGATGTTTAAGCCATTTCTACAAAATCTGGAGATTTAACAGATCATTTTAGAAATTTGCAAAACAACATGAAGTTTGTAAGCCAATTATGCCGTTTCCAGGTCAAACAACAACATTTACTAATTATCAAAAGAAATTTTCTCATCCTTACGTTATTTATATGGATTTTGAAAGCATATTAGAGAAGATTCCCACATGCAAAAACAAATCCGCAAAAATCGACTACAACGAAGATTCAGAAGCATATTCCTTATGGTTTTACTCTATATTTAGTGTCAAATGTGACGAATCGCATGTATAAACCGATATGTTATCGAGCCGAAAATGAAGACGATTTGCCTAATGTTCCTGCAAAATTGTTTGAAGAGCTCAATAAAATATCAAAATACATAGCTAAAAAGTATAATTCTAAGAACAAAAAACCTATGAAATTGACCGAAGAAGAAGAATTAGCGTACCAAAATTCCAGTCTTTTGTCATATTTGTGAATGTGAGGGTTTTTGATAATCAAACCAAGAAAAAAAAGTACGAGATCATTGTCATTTAACAGGTAAATTTCGAGGTGCTGCTCATTTATCTTGTAATCTGAATCTCAAATTTCCTCAAAATATTCCAGTTTTCTGTAACAATATGAGTAACTACGATACTCATTTGTACATACACAGAATTGGCTGAACAATATGGAAATGTTGATTTGATCGCAAATACCGATGAAAAATATATAAATTATTCAGTACATTCTGGGTATGGGTATGAGTTTGAAGATGATAAAACCAAGAAAGTTCATCAAGTTTTCATTCGTAGATACGTTCAGATTCATGGCATCGTCTATTGAAAAGTTAGCTAAAAAAACCTCAAAAAAGATGAATTTCAAGCATACAAATCATTTTATACAAGATGGAAGAATATTGAATGAAATTCTAAAAAGACAGCCAAATGACGACAACGAGATTTTTAAAATTCTATCTGGAAAAGGAATATTTCCCTATGAATTTATCGATAGTATTGAAAAACTTGATTACACAGAAGACCTGAAAATTCAAGATTTCTATTCACTTTTGACAGACGAGAGCATATCTGAGAAAGATTATCAACACTATTTGAGCGTTTGGAACAAATTAAAAGAGAAAAATCTTGGAAATTACTCTGATTTGTACAATATCCAAGATGTACTATTGCTCGCTGATATATTCGAAAATTTCAGAAATATTTGTCTAAATTGTTACAAACTTGATCCAGCACATTATCTAACAGCTCCAAGTCTTGCATGGGACGCTATGTTTTAAAATTAACGAAAAATAGCAATTAAAAAAAAAAAAAACAATTGATTAGTGATTATAATATGTAATTTAATGATTGAAAAAGGTTTTCGCGGAGGCATTTCTCAATGTATTAAAACGATATGTTAAAGCAAATAACAAATATTTGAAAGATTTTGATAAGACAAAGCCCGAAAACTATCTGTTGTACGTCGATGCAAACAACCTTTATGGGTATGGCCTCATGCAAAATTTACCATATGGCGATATCAAGTGGATGGATCCTAAAACGTATACAACAGGCAGAATGGCAAGAAACAATTTTGGAACTCACTGGCGACGAAGATTATGGCTATATATTCTTGAAGTCGATCTAGGATATCCAACAAATTTACACGAACATCACAAGGATTTACCTCTTGCTCCAGAACATTTTAAAAACAAACTTTGCACAACTCTACTGGATAAAACTGAATACGTTGTTTCATTCGAGAAATTTGAAGTTCTATTTGGAACAAGGTATGATTTTGAAACATGTGAATAGAGTTATCGCATTCGATCAGAAGCCTTTTATGAAAGATTACATTGATATTAACACAAACATGAGAACCAAAGCTACAAGTGACTTCGAAAAGGACTTTTTTAAGCTGATGAACAACTCAGTTTTTTGAAAAAGTATGGAAAATGTGCGAAATAGATGTGATATCAAACTAGGAAATGAAGAATTTTCAATGAAACAGGCCAAGAAAACGAACTTCAAATGCTTTAATATCTTTGACGACAACTGTATAGCGAGTCACATGTACAAACAAAAGGTTAAATTTAACAAAACCGATCTACATAGGATTTTCAGTTCTTGACCCTATCAAAATTGCTAATGTACGAGGTTTTATTACGATAAATTAAAGAAGTTTGATCCAGATTTGAATCTGTGTTACATGGATACAGACAGTTATTTCTTAGAATTGAAACGAGATCCTTTTAAAATTATTAAAGAAAATATAGATGACTTTGATACAAGTGATTATCCAAAAGATCACGAATGTTTCACTACTAAAAATAAGAAGGTAATAGGGAAATTCAAAGATGAGTTAAATAGCGAAGTTTTAGAAGAATTTTGTGGATTGAGATCGAAAATGTACTCGTACAAATATCTAGACAAAAATCCAGTAAGGATGCAAAGGGATTAAGAGAAGCGTTGTAAATAAAACAATAAATATCGAAAACTTGAAGAGATGTTTGTTCGAAGATAAAGAAGAATTTAGGGAGATGACAGTAATCAAAAGCTACAAACATGAGTTGTACACCGTCACTATAAACAAGTTAGCACTGAACGCTAAAGATGATAAGAGAATTGTCCTAGAAAATAAGATCGATACAGTACCTTATGGCTATAAAAAATGAAGCAAAATCTGATATATTAGATGAGTTAAATAAACTTGGAAACTTTGACATGCAAATGGAAGATGATTTGATTCACTGCCACAAATGCAAGAAAAAAACGAAAAATATAGATTCTAAAAATCGTTTCAAACTCAAAACGGGTTTGTATAGAATTGCTGCAAAATGTTCCAAATGTAAGACAAATAAGAGTCCAATTTATAAAGAATCCAAATGAAAAAAACAAGTAAAGAAAGAATTAAAGAATAAAGAAGAAATAGAGATTGAAGCTAGAGAAATTCATGCACCAGTACGAAAAAAAGTTTAAAAAGAGAAAAATTATAACACTAGGAATTGACGAATTTATGGGCAGCAGATTTAGTTATAATGTCTAATTAATCAGATCAAAATGATGGATTCAAGTATATGTTAAATGTTATTGATACTTTCTCAAAATATGCTTGGTCAAGAGCTATCAAAAGAAAAAACGGCAAGGATGTTTCAAAAGCTTTCGAAGATATAGTAAAAGATGCCATAAGGATCAATCACAAACCTCCAAACCTACTTCATACAGATAAGGGTTTAGAGTTTAAAAATAAAGAATTTAATGATGTTTTGAGAAAATACGACATCAAGATTTATCATACTGAAAACGAAGAGAAATCAAGTATTGTAGAGAGATATAACAGAACTCAAAATGAGAGAATGAAAGTAATTTTTGAGATTAATAAAAACTTTTAATGGATCGATATTCTTCAAAAAATAGTCCACAAATTACAATGATACGGTTCACAGCACAATCAAAATGAAGCCCAAAGACGTAGATAAGGATGCAGAAAAGGAGTTTTTAGAGACCGTTTTCAAGTATGTTCCACCTGAAATTCACACGAAAACTAAATTTAAAGTCGATGATCATGTAAGAATTGTTAGTAAAAAACAAACATTTTCGAACAAATATAAGAACAATTGGTCAAGAGAAATCTTTGTGATTTATCAAATTAATAACACAGATCCTGTAACTTATAGTATAAAAGATTTAAATAATGAAGAAATAACCGGAAAGTTTTATGAATATGAATTGAGAAAGTCAAAGCTTTAATTTTTTCTATATAAATGGAGGCTGAAAAGAAATGTACAAAGTGTCAAGAATTTAAAGATTTATCAAAGTTTTATCATGATAAGACTAGAAAAGACGGATTATACTGTTATTGTAAGGATTGTAATAAAAAATATGAAAGAGAATTAATTATACGATAAAATGGAAAAATTAACGTTAGAAGAGAAAAAATGTTGTATTTGTAAAGAAATTAAGGATATTTCCAAATTTTGTGATTGGCATTATAGTAAAGATAAAAAGAAGGCTTTTTGTAGAGATTGTGCTAGAAGAATTTTCCGAGAAAGTCAAAATAAACCGACTCATTGCGAATGTGGAAGAACTCTTCAATGGTTACCTAGTCTTAAAAGACATTTACAAACAAAATATCATAATTCGAATGTTTAGTAAAATTTAGAAACATTTTCAACGTGCAATTTAGATATTCTATAAATCAGTCGAGATTCTGCCATATTTGTAGTAAAATGATTTCCGTTGTATAAAATATTCAAAGATTCTTTCATTTGGTTATACAGATTGATAGAATTTGGTTCGTCATCAATGAACAAAATCTCTAATTCAGGATAATTTATTTTTAGATGTTTTAATCGGTTTGGTATTTCTCGTTTCTGAGCTCTGATAACGTAATAAGGCCATTCCCACATGTGATTCTTCTTAATTAATACAAAAACATGGTGTTTTTTTCTTATCAAAATCTTTACAAACAAGATCTGGTTTCATTAAGTCAATTTTTACACTTTGTTTTGCAATTATTTCCGTTTTGATTTCATCTTTAATTTGCAAGTGTTTAACTTCATCCTCCAAATATTTAATCTTGTTTTTCAAGTTTGTACTCACCAAATTTACGAATACTTGGCAAAACTTCTTCTAAAACCCAATCTTGAAAACATTTCTGCTATCTTCGTTTTTGATTTCAGTATTAAAGAATATATGCCCGGTTCATTAATGAAAATAGTGTTTTTTTGAAAGTTTGAAGGTAAGAACGATTCGTTCCCCCCTTCTGAATCTATGTTATCGTAGTTTTTTTTATATTTGTCTTTAACGTGATCTCTAATCGCTTTCATCGTATTTTTAAATTCCAATATTTCTGCAATATCTTTTGCTTTAAACCAAAATTCATTATTTTCGTCAACAAATGTTAAAATTTCTTTATTATTGAATTTGAGTAGATTCACAACTGACTCCATTTAGATAGAAAAGAAATTTAACTAGTAAGTTTTATTTCGAGAATAAAGGCCAGATTCATTAACGAAAATAGTGTCAGGATGAAGATTTTGAAAGTTCTATGGCATAGACTCTTGTAATTTTATATATTTAAAGGCTATTTTCTCGTCATTATCAATATTATTTATGATAGCTTGTCTAGTATTTTCATATTGTAAAATTTCTGCAACATCTTTAGCCTTAAACCAGATCACATTGTTTTCGTCTACAATCGTTAAGATATTCGTGTTATCGAATGTAAGTTGATTATTTCTTAGATCTATGACTGACTCCATTTAGATAGAAAAAAATTTTACAAGCAATTATTATTTTGAGTTTAAAGGTCGAAAATAGTGTCTGGATGTAATTTTTGTAAGAGTCGCGATTCGATACCCTTGAAAATGTATATCTTCTAGTCTTTTCTTGAAAGTTTAAAGGTAGTCTATTCAATAGGACCCCCTTGATTCATGTCCGTTGCTTCAACAATCTTAAGTAAATTGTAGTTTTACTCTCATTTTTCAATAAATTTCCTTCAGAGTCTTGAACAGTTAAGACGATTTTTTGAATTCTTTTCATATATTTTTTCTAATTGGAATATAGTCTATTTCATTCGGTTTTTCACTAATTTTTGATCCATAAGCAACATTTGGAAAGAAAGTGTACAAAATTTCCGATTCTTTGTGAAGATGTTCGGTATGATTTTCAAAACTAGCTTCAACGAGATTACAATGTACTTCAATTACATCGAACGGTCTAAATTTTGGAGTTTTATTTCCTAAATATACCTGATTTGGCTCAATAGTTTCTTGAACAAACCCTAATAAATCTACAATAATTGCTGAAAACATTATTCTTACTGGTGATTTTATTTGAATTTTATTAGAGAGATAATTTTTTTGCATTTCAAACTTGTTTTCGTCAAAGTTTAAAGATTTATCTGATTGTTTGAATGTTTTCAGATAATTTTTAAGGGAATTTTTTATTTGATCGAAAGTATAATATCCTTTGTTTAAACCAATAATATTTTGTTATGTTCTTCTCACTAAATCCTATACAATAAGGAGAACTTTCACTAATATTTATTACAAAATTGTCAGAACAAAAACCGCTTAAACCGATAAAATAATTTGATTCTTCCTCTAAATGAATAGGATGTTCCAAGTTTAAAAATAATTGAGAGCTTTTTGAAGTCAACTTGAACAGCTTCATTTTCGCTATTTAAATGGAGAAATTTTTTAAAGCAAAAAGATCAGATAAAACTTCAAACGTTTGGAAGAAAATAAGAAAGATCAACCAATCCAGATTGTTAATTGTTGGTTTCAAGTGGATGTGGAAAAAACAACTTTATTATTGAATTTTATCTACAATAGGTTGATTCCTTATTCCAATTTGTATGTTTTTAGTAAATCTTTAGAAACAAGACGCCTATAAAAAAAAATTACAAGGAAAGATTTGAAAAATATTGAGAAAAACTTAAACAAAAAAATATCACATTTTTATAATGCTTCCGAGGACATAGTTCACTTAAGCGAATGTAAACCCAATTCGTTAATCGTTTTTGATGATTGTATTTTGGAAAATCAGGACGTTATTAAGAATATTTCGTAATGTCTCGTCACAAAAACATATCTTGTATCTATCTTTCCCAATGCTTTTCAAAGGTTGATAAACAAGTTATTAGAAATATAATTTGAATATGTTGTGTGTTTTTAAGCAAGACGATCACTATTCGAGAAAGATTTACAACAATTATGTGGGATCTGATATGAGTTTTAACCACTTTATTGAGTTGTGTGATAAAATTTGGAAAGAAGACTACGGTTTTTTAACTATTAATCTAACTTTGAAGCCTAAAAATGGAAAATATTTGAATAAATTTTCTAACATAAATGCTGCTCAGTGGTCTGACAAATCTACTTGATAAAATATTTGTTACAATTATTTTTACATTATCTTTACTTTTTATTTACATTATGAAAAATAACAGAAAAACGGTAAATCTGTTCACGTTTCCACGTTAACGTTCATGTTTCACGTTCATGTTTTACGTTTCGTGTTCACGTTTTTACGTTCCACGTTCACGTTTTACGTTCCACGTTCACGTTTTTACGTTTCCACGTTCACGTTTCAAAATTTTTCTAATTAAATGGTGAACGTAACTTCTGAAGAAGCGAAAAAACTTGATCAAATCGAAAAGAAATTAATAAAAGAATTTAAAAGAACAGATTCGAATTGATGAAAAAGAACAAGAATTTTATTCAAAAAATCAATCAACCTGTAACTTCTGCAAATAAAAAACGTTGAGGGCAAAATTGAAAATGTTTTTAAGTGATAATCAAAATTTGATGAATTTGGTTCCAGTTGTACGACAATTTGCCGATATTTCAATTCCAGAATCTGAGTTTGAATTGCCAAAATTACCATCTTCAACACTATTTAGACCTCGAATCATTGAAGACTCTACCATAGTTGAACCAATAAAGTCCTGGAACAACGGATATAATAAATTGGTGAAATTGGTAAAAAATTTCTTCCTAGAGCAAAGGATGATAAATTTGGTTTGTATTGGGACAGAAAAAAGAGAAGTTTTATGATTGTAAATTTGCCCGTGAATTTTGAGCATAATGATATCATTATTAATGAAAAAACATATGAAGGTACTCAGGGTTTATGGAGATTATATAACAGGCACTGATGTTCCAAAAGACGGTTTATATTCTGAAGAAGACTTGAAAAAGTATACAGAAATTTTATGGAAATCTGATTCAATTTACAAAAATAATGATCCATCAACTAAGAAACCAAAGTCAAGTAAAGGTAAAAAAATATCTCAATTTGATTAAACCAATTTGGGAAAAAACGAATCGAGGGATCAGGTGTGAGAAAATACAGTGATAATAAGATTGAATACAGATATATCGACGATTTGACAAAACTCGATGGAATTATTAATTATATTTATGCTCAAGAGAAGGCTGGAAATAACAATTTTTTGAATGAAAAGAAAGCAATTTAAAAGATTTTATTTCGAACAAACTTGACGAAATGATTGAAAAACCTGATGGAATTAAATATTTAAAACGAATTTTGCCGGCAATAAGTTCATCTATGATTGAGGGCAGTGGACTTTTGAATGATTTTATCATCAATTTACCTTTTGAATTACACGTACCAACTTATCAGTATCTGGGGCCTGGCACGAAACTCGAAAAAAAGACTAAAAAAGAGGAGATCCTGGTATAAATAAATTAGATCAAGCTGCTATGGAACACGAATATTTTTTATGCAAAAACATAGAGACACAAATTCCAGACATATAGCAGATAAAGTTTTGCAAGATAAGGCAATGGATAGATTTTTAATCAAAAGATGCTAGTTTAGGTGAAAGATTTGTTGCGCTTCCAACAGCTGGAGCAATGTTTTTGAAGAGAAAACTAGGAATGGGAATCGAAGAGAACTTGAAATTTTAACTATATAAATGGAGGTGAATGTAAATTTCAGCAAAAATCAGAAAGAAAAAATAAAATCCGCTTTTAAGAAGACAATACCCGTTAGTATTCAATTTAAAATAGATCAACTAAAAAATGGCGAAGATAAGATATTTTTAACAAATAGACAATACAATAAACTCGAAAAACATAAGAAAAACAATAAAGGAACCAGAATAGAATTTTCTTATAATCAGTTGAAAGAACTTAAAAATGGTGGACTTTTGAAAGATTTATTAGATTTTGGAGAAAATATTCCAGTTGTTAAAAATGTTGTTCCTTATGTTCGTAAAGCTGCTCCAATCGTTAAAAAGGATGTGATTCCTATTGTTCGAAACATTTTAAATTGGTTAGATAAAGAGTTGGAAGATGTTACAGGATCTGGATTAGATGAAAAAACTTTGAATTACGTGAAATCAAACATTAAAAAAAATTTGAAATCAAACCTTTAACATTCGGGGAATTGGAAGAAATCTGCAAAAATATGAATCATTTTAGAGGAATCTTCATGAGAGATACATTACCTGAAAAAGTTAAGAAATTTGAATGTGGAATTGTGAATTTTAGACTCGATTATGGGAAGTGGAACGCATTGGATTTGTTATTATAAAAATGATAAGAATGCATGTTATTTTGATTCGTATGGAAGAATTGAGGACAAACCACCTATAGAATTGATTAAATATTTGAAAAAATCAAGCGTCTACTACAATGATTCTCAGATTCAAGACTATAAAGATCCCCCAATTTGTGGTCATTTATGTGTTTTTGTGTTGAATGAACTGAGTGATGGTAAAGATTTTAAAGAAGTTGTTTAACAAATTATTACTTAATAAATATGGATTCACAAAATATTTTTGACGTATTTGGAACACAAATTATTCAAAATGTAGATAATAGTTTGAATTTTGATTAGTTTTGAGAAAATGAGTTTGATAACAAGTTAGAAAATTTATTACAAAACCTTCCAGATTCAGATATGTTTGCAGTCGAGATTGATGATTTTAAAGCAGAATATGATAACAAACTTGCAAATTTCATGAGTTCAAATGAAGTTGCTGATAAAATAAAAACATTGAAAAAAGAATTTGAAGATGGTGCAAAAAAATATTTACCAATTTAATGTCTCATATCGAAAAAGCTGATAAAATTACTGAAGCGATCAAAGTTGAAAAGAATTATGTTAGTTTGGCTAATAAAAAAAGAATTGTCGGTGTTCGACCTGGTATTGACAAACATGATGTTGTTGTTAAAGAACAAATTTTAAAACCTCTAAAATTATCAGAAAACATCGATATTGTTGATTTACATGATCCGAATGTTAAAAATGCCTTAGATTTTAAAGGAAAAAGAATTAGCAGTGTTAGTAAAGGAATTAATCCATTTGATGTTGTTGTAATGATTCAATTAGAAGATCATATTAAAAATGTTTAATGAACTAAACAAAAATTACGAGAATCATAAACAGCATGTTAAAGATTTTACAACAGAAGTCTATGAAAAAACTTGATGAAAGAAGTAAAAGATCAGTAGACGATGTTGGTGAAATTAATGAAAAACTTACTAAATTTAAAGAGTCTTTTGATAAGTTTAGTTTTAGATGCTACGAAAACTTTTGCCCCCCACCCCCCCCCCCCCCCACCCCCCCCCCCCCCCACCCCCCCCCCCCCCCACCCCCCCCCCCCCCCACCCCCCCCCCCCCCCACCCCCCCCCCCCCAAGATCAAAAGTTTATCAAGATTCTGTAGTTCTGCCGAGTTTTTAGGTATTACGCGGGTTTTATGTTTTATAAATATTAAAAGATGAGACGCATATGCGCAGGCAACCTAGCACTTAAGACACTTGTACAAAAGACAACTGTTGTTAATTACTTTAATATTACCGTTATTTTTCTCTCACGTTACATGATACTTAATGATTGATGCACAATCATTAGTTGTTGAAACTTACAGTGACTACATTTAAACATTAATGTGTAAAGCACATTCTGCCAGGAAACAATTGTTAATCATTTAAAAACCACGCATCGTTTTCTCTAACTTGATGCATTATGTTAATATCTACTTCGTGTACATTTATGGTCTATACATTTATTAATAATTAATAAATAGGTTACATAGAAAAATGCATTTATATAACCAATTGTATCCCCAAATTAAGAATATAAAGATATCTAGGTAGATAAAAGCTATACAAAGATATCATTCTGTAAAAGCTACGTCTAAATGTCGACCGCAGTAAATTGGTGGGGAGTGGGTTGGTCGGTTACCAAGTAAAGTTATTGCTGCTATAAAAAATTTTTTTGATTACGTAAAAAGAGTGAGATTATGTGCTTAGTGGATGTAGCCTCTTCATTTTTCTTCATTCTCCATTGTAATTAGTATCATTAGTGTTGGGTAATTTTACCCAACTCTAAATATTAATTTTATTTTTTTAATATTTTTTTTAATGAAAGGAACAATCATTTTTTACTATTAATAGTTTAAAATGTACCACAATAATTGTATTTGAAGGAAAATCTTATATCTATATAATTTTTTTTCTGTACAATATTTCGTTGTAAAATATACGACTTTATCAAGTACATTATATACAAGTACACAGAATGAAATAAACAAACAAAAAGAAGAAACACCTGATGGTAAACTTTCTAAATATAAATAACAATTTTGAAAATTAAATAAGTTTGGATTAGTTGTTAATTTAAAATTAGTAACATAATATAATATAATACAATTTTGAATTTAGAGAAATTTTGTAGATCAGAATCGAAGGGTTCAAGTGGAAAACAATAATTTAGCGAATGTTAAGTTCACATGGTTGTTTCGATTTTAATATAAGTTGGTGTGCCAATTCATTATTCCTTAAATTTAAATAATTTTGAGAGCTATTTTTACAAGGTGTAATTTTTTATAGCTTTGAGTTTTTAGCAATCCTCAAAGCTTTTGTTATGGTGGATAGCGTGTAAGGTTACTGTTTTTTTGTCTTTGTGATTATTACAAAAACGGTGACCGGTCATTCTTACCCGCAAAGAATTTGAGGTTTGTCAAACTTAGTCCTTGGGACAAAACCTACAGGTTAGCTGGTAAATTGAATTGGTGGAGGTATAGTCTAATTTACCAGCTATTGGATAAGTTTTCTTAGTGACACTACTTTTTTAATTGATCGGTCGGTCTTATCCATAATTTTGCAAATACCACAACGTGGTTTATTACATGGTTCACAGCTAAAAGATACATTTTTAGGTTAAGGTTTAGGGATATATGTAACGTACCCATTTTCGTAACAACATTTTCGGAAGCTTGTACCCTTCTGTAGGTCATAATCTGAAAATCTGCTTATATTTATTTATTTTATGTATTCTATACAGTAATATTATTTTCAATAAAACCCTTATAAAATTTTGGGTGATAGTTAAATTATTAACCTAATACATGTAAAATTAAAAATAGATTTTAGTTCCTCCCCTAGTTTTTTTTCTTGGAAACCTATAAAATTTTATACTGTAACGCCCTTTAGTCGTGAATATAAATACAAGTTTCTATAAAAAAATACACGAAAAGGGTAACACGGATTAATTTATGAAAATACTTTGAGAAAGGCTTGCGAGTGTAACCAAAGCGGAATGATACGTTTACACGGCAGATTAGGGGTCTTACCGTAATAAATTATACGTAGGGATAGTCCTCAACCAGCTACATTCTCAGAGTATTCCCTAGGGTCTGGAATCCATTTGTTTAAGCTAACGCTGTATGGTAACATTTAAAATCCATTTAAGATAGAAGCATAATTATTACACTAGTCATTGAAATTACCATAACGTTTAGTTTTCTTGTAAGAATGCTTTTATAATCCTAAAATATATTGCCATTTTTATGTATTTCCATTCATCATAGTGAAGTAAAATTTGTTATTTCTATGTGAGGTATTGAAGTTAAAGTCATAGCCTTTTAGTGGCACTGATAAAAGCTTTTGTTTTCTTGTCTTTTCTTTTATCTGAACATGCCCTCAAATTCAGTCTGCATCTAATTTTGGTTATTCTTAATTGTACTTCCTTTCCTTGTAACATGGGTTAGCAACATTGTTATTAATGGCTTCAATGCTATAAAAACCGTCAAAGGTTGTGTGTTTTTGTGACTTATGATATTGCAAGAATATTTCTAGTTTGTTATCACTTATTAACGGTCATAGGGAAAGATGTTGATTGATCTCATAGTAAAATAGCTTCGGTAAAGATTATTTTGGAAGTATTATTAAAAAAACTGAAATAAAAAATTGAGTAATTCTCAAAAATGAGTAGGCAGGATTAAATGTACGGGTGATAACATTGTTATGTATCAGTGACATCGAATTGGAAAATATGAAAGCAAGACCAAAATGAATGTAGGTCGTTAAGGAAAAGAAATAAAATAATTAAAATACACAGAAATAACAATGAAATGGCCAGATAAACGAGTATTGAGACATTATTTTACATAGAAGTGTAAGGAAATCAGTAGTGTTTAATCTTACCTAGCCTAATATCTAACCTTACTTAGCCTAACCTGATTCAACTTAATGTAAATTTTTTCAGTATTTTATTTCTGTCAGGTAAATGTTTCATATGAATCAATGTTCGAAATCAGCGATGAAGTTTTGCAGTATGTGTGGATAAATACAGTGAAATACATTTATTAGAATTGTATTCAAAAGTTTTCAAAGCATCCATGGTCGGTTATGGTGTAGTGTCCATGGATGTCTGCCAAGGCCCAGGTTTGCTATACATAGTTGAGAGGACATTAAGACGCAGAATGAATACTTGAATATGTTGCAAAGGAGGTCAATTCCAAAGAAAAACAATATTTTGAAATGAGGGGTTTATTTTATGCATGATTTTGTTCCATGCCATAAAGCTAGTAGAGAGTAACAAGATTTCCTATAATAAGATAAGAACAAGTTATCAAAGTTCATCCTTGGCCAAATAACATCCCTGACATGAATCGATTTGCAAATTTGTGGTCAATTTTCAAGAAAAATTACAACACGTCGAGGGCTGATTAAAATTTTAATCAAGTGGTGAGGAAATAGAAAAACAACTGTAAAATATCGTATCACAACAAGAAAAAGACTTAAAACGTTAATAAAGCAAAAGGGTATACTAAAACAATATTAGTTATATAATATGACGTTCACAGACATTGGAAATTATTAAAGTATTTTCTCTTGAATCTGGTTATAGTCTAATATTTGTACACACATGTACCGAGTAAATGAAACTAGTTTTAGTTTAGATCCATCTCAAATTATGTCCATATTAAATTATGGTATAAATGATTCAGTTGGCCGATCTAAATAGAAAAATCCATATCTAAAAGTTTTTATGGGTACTTCAAAGCTGTTGGTGGTGTTGGTGAACTAGACAGGTACCGTACGTGCTCTAAATTTTTAACGTGTTGTATTGTTAATTTTGTTTGGAAGTAGGTATGTTAATGTTGAACATTTTTGTGCATGTTTAAATTGATTTAATTGTGTGTATTACATCCAAGAAATAAGTAGAAATTGTCCTTGAATCGCATAGACCTAATTTTGAGAAACTCTTGTACAAAAATAGTAAGCGTCTGAAAACCAAATGATCACTCCCAGTCATCATTATTAACAAACTTAAAACAAATAACCTAAAATTAGATTGTTATATTCAAATTTTCTAAAATCACCTTTTTAAATTGTAAAAAATTAGTCTGTATATTTATTAATAAAGTATAAAAATGTAGGAGTACTTAAGGAATTACTACGATATATATACTGTAGATATATGTGCGGCAAAGCGAGGGAGAAATTAATAATGCAAATCTGTAACAGGGCTTCCAGTGTAGAACCACAGCAGAGTGTTGTGCTATTCTTGTCAGATTAGGGTCGTTTTGGTAATGTATTACATGTGGATTGTCTGTATTAAGTTGTGGTTTCGGAGCATTTACTGGAGTCTGGGATCAGTTCAGTAAATGTCCCCAGAAATGTAACATTTCGATACATTAAGACGAAAAATTAAGTAAAAAATTTGTATATTTCCAATATCTCGTATTTAATTGCTCCGTTGAGGATCCTGAACATAGTTCTGGTAGAAAGTGGCAATGTGGGGCTTATTGTTCATATTCAGTATTAAAGAAACTATCACTTATTATATGCCGTTGTATGAAATAAAATTCCCCTTGGATTTTTTTTTATTTGATTTGACGAACATTTTGGTGCTACCATTTTCAATATTAGCAATAGACAAAAGCTGCAAGGGTTTTATATATATTTAGAAAAAGATTGATATATATATGTTTTACCTTTTAGATTCAAACAGAAATGTATAATTAAATTTTTATTCTCATCATCACTGGAACAGATATATTAAATATGTTGAAATAAACACATTAGTAGTCATGACTAAGGCCTCATCAACCTAAGTAATAGAATAAATCCAAAAAAGAAATAATATTCATTTTTATACAATTTATTCCTTTTTTAAATGTTAAATTGCAGAAGTAAATTTATTTCTATTATGATCAATTATGCGCGTAATTTTAGTGAAACTTAACCAATTGTGGAATGATATGCGCAAATTAAAGTTAAATAGGTAATCAGTGGAACCTGTTGTTTTAAAGCCGTTAAATGAAGTTTTGTTGATTTCGACGACACCGCCATCAGGAAACATTTACCAAACGGAGAGTGTTATAAAGACTCCATCCGGGAAATGTACATTCAGAAATAAAATAATCCGTTAAATTCCCGTAATATATTTTAATGTTATATAATTTTAATATTAGGGTAGTACAATTAATAATATTAACGATCAGTAGAAACAATGTGCCTGTAAATCATACAAACAAGGACTATGTAAACACTGCCAATGTGACACGTGGCATAAATTTATTACCACTGAGATGGTACATTTCCTATATGAAAATTACCAGCAGTTAGAAAGAGACACACACCAAGAAGATGTCTTAAGATTTACTTCATAGACTTTATACCTAATCATGTCTATTGAATGGAAAATGTCAAAGATTCAACACACTATTCAGTATACTTGAGCAAATATCTAGGAAATCTTACACTGAAACTACCAGTTCATATGTACAAAATATGGGAGTTGGAACGATATTAGAATAATGGCCTTAACGTATTCGCTGTGGCTTTATCATAAATGATTATGAGTACTCCTACAATAGAACACTTACTTGTGGTTGTACAGAATTAGCCATAATAAACAGTACTGAAACTGAATCAGTAGTAGTTGCCTTCTCGATGAGCTGATTCAATTGTCAGTTGTTGCCACGGCTTCGTGTTCATTACTTCTTTCCTATTTGAGGTTATTTTTTGCTACTACATGATGCTAACAACTGTAGAGAAAGTTTTTGTCGTAGAGCATCATTTTCGCTCATATGGAATTGGACGTGCGGGTGGGCCAAGCTTGTCATACACTGCATTACGTTTTCAGAAATATTTCCTCAAAAACCCGCCTAGTAATGTTGTGATTGTTAGTGTTGTTGAAAAATTTTGAAGAACCGGTAGTTTTTTGACAGAGCGAAATGGCTTTTCAAGTCGCCCAACTACTGCCTGTAAAAATGAAAAATCACGAAAGAGTGTTGCAGCAAGTGTTACAGTTATCGAAAATAATCCTAATGCGAGCTTCACTTAAACTGAATATTAGCAATACGTCAATGCGAAGAATGTTCAATACATAGGTGGTTTTCCCTACAGGATACAAACTGGAAACCTTTGAACTGTAAAAACAAACTAGCCAGAGTTCAGTGCTGCTTATTTTGGCTAATACTGTACTTTAAGTAGATTCTTGCAGTAATTCTACCTCTGCAGAATTTAAAGTCTTAAATCCTATTAAAGTATGATTACTAACGTGCTGTAGCGTACATCTACGTTGTTTATAAAAAACGATCTGTTCATAAAGTCCCAAATAAAACTAACAAATTGTTATTCTAAGAGATCCGGGGCCATTGTGCGGATTTTAAACGGGACAAGAAGAGACACAAAGAAATGTCAACAACAGTCACCATCTTAGAGCTGCCATATAACAATAGCTGACAGTAACGTTTGAAGACCTTCTGTATAACTTTTGTTTGAAATGACTTTTAACTGTCATCAGCATAACCAGTTATTTCTTTGTGTTTAAAAAGGAATTTACTGTATAGAGAATTTTGCTGTTTTATGGTATACCTCTGTAAAACGTATGAATATTTCAAAACGTATAAGTTTAAGCGAAGTAAAACCAGTAAAGCGATCAAACTTAATGCCAAATCTATGAGTTTCATAGACTTATAATAGTATACATATAATAAATAATTGTAGAATATACTTCGCGCATTTTATTTATGTGGTTAAAAGTTTTATTATCACTGTATTTTTGGATGTATTTCGTTAAAAATTTAAATACTTTAAAATAGACATATTGTTTGTCTAAAAACCTATATAGTGTCTCGCCTTTTATTCAATGGAGTTTTTCGAGATATAATACAATTTATAATATTGTATACTTCAGTAATGACTATTACTAGTAACAAGAGACCAAGTCAATAAAATTTACTGAGGAATAATTTAATTAACCAACCGTTCATTAAAAGACCATGAAATTTATAAAATAAACATTTATAGTCATCAATGATAATTAAAATTACATTAAATTTTTGTAGAAATGATTAATCATATCAGCCCATAGTTCTTAGCGAATAATATAGTTATCCTTAACGATTTTAAAACGACAATTATTATTCATTATCATATCATTATTAAGGAGAAAACTTGGTTTTAACCAGGAAAACTTGTTCATGGTAGTGAGAACGAGCATAGTTATCAATAGTTTCCGCTGCAATTTAAAATAATGTCTACTGTATTTGAGTTAGAATATGTAAACCATCAGCATTTTACGCTATTTTGTGATGGATGTTGGATTGTTCTAAGAATATTTACCTTTAACGACATCATTGTGTTTTTATATAAATATTACAGGAAATTACGGTAATTGTTATTGTATGGATTAAATTTCAATGTTTACCTTACTCTCTCTTGCGGTTAGTGTCTCCTAAGTAACTTAGCGATTAGCTTATTAGATGTATTTGTATTAATAATACAACCAAACCGATCGAAGTGGAAATGTAAATGTTTTTATTACTAACGAAATCTTCTACCCTGGTCTTAAATTAAAATATTTCAAAATTTCAGTAATTAGGATCACCTTCATATTTGATTAGCCTTGTTTACTTAACTGACATCTTGTTATTGAACAAATGCTTTTTGTCTGTGATATTCTATTTAATTCTTACAGTGGCCTTAATTGTAAATATAATTCAGAAACATTTACGATGGTCTTATTATTATTATTACAATTATTACAATTATTTTACAAGATGTAACCAGATGAACTGAAAACTTCGCTTTTGAAAGTGTTTTGGGAATAACAATGAACTTTATTTAAAATACTCTGAAATAATTTTTCAACCCAGAAATTATTGTAATTTTTATACAAGTGTACAACTCTAATAAATAAGCGAAAACGAACAAGAAGAATAAATTCTTAGTCTGAAAACAGAATAGTGATAAATTTACGTTTATTTCAATACTTTGTGTGTCGGGATTTTCAGATAAATTAGAAGAGTAGGTAGATAGTACAACATTAGAACCGCGCTTAAAACTCACAACAATGTTAAACAAAAATGAATTAAATTCTACTGTATTTCAGTTAGAGTAAGGAACCACTAAGAAATTGCATTTTTGTGATAATTGTTACATTGTACTAAGACTAGTTAACTTTTCATTGTGCTTCCATTGTAAACATCACAATAACTCGAAGTAACTGTTATAGTATAAATGTTATCTTAAAATTTACCTAACACAATACTCTTAGATAAGGTCTCGTATGAATAAAACAAAAAATGGCATACAGGATTCCAAAAACTGTGTTTAGAGTATAAAATAGAGTTGCAAATAAGGAATATATAGGCGAAAGAAAAGGATCCTTAAACGTAAGGATAAAAGAACACGACGAAACACAAGAAATGGTCTGAGGGAAAAGTCAAATATTGCACACAAAGTTTTGTCCGAAATCCATTATATGAATTGAAATGAAGCAAAAATAATAAAGCGGGAACCTCGATTTTAAAAAGGAAATGAATTAAGACTATATGCTTTAAACTGGTAGACCAACCAAACAATAAACCATCAGTCAAGATCAACCCGCTTTGGTTGCCAAATCTGAAAAAATAAACTAGAAAGTAAACTAAAAGTATCAAACAGATGAGATGTTTATAATAAACCAATTTGGACTCACAGTATGGTTTTACGAAGTTCAACTAGCATGAACTAATAATAAAATAGGCCAACTACTTTTCCATTTTGTTCCTGCCGTGACGATTGCTATTTAATATTGGCCTCAGGTCAGTTGTAGGTGGTTGATCGGCGAATAGATACCTATTGTGACCTGTGTTCTGTAGTTCCATTTTTTTAAAATTAGTGTTTCGTTTTGTTTTGTATCACGTGCATGTTTTAGAGTTAGTGAGGTTGAAACACAACATGGGAGTTGTGATTCCTGAATTACGCGTGTCACAACGCTCTGGTATGATTTGTTTATTTTAACATAGTTTGTAATTACGTGTTAGTATAGGCCTTGATTGTAGATCCTTCTGAAGGATCTATAATCAAGGGTAAAGTTACTTACCTGGAGGAGACAATACGGCAGATCTCGAAACGTATTGTTACTGATTTTTTGTATCACTGAACGGTGGAATGTCCAGAAAAATCCTGTTTCCTTTACAATCCGTCCATCGTCATAACTAAACTTCAAATGTAATACAACCATTTACATTGTAAAAAAAATAAAAATAAATCATGCTGTGTTAATTAAGATAGTATGTTACTTAGAAACAACAAATTAATATTTTTAAACATTTGCATTATTTCTATAGAAACGTAGTTTATTGTTAAATAAAAATAAAATAAGATTTTTATTGCCGGAGCATTCTACAACGCATGGTAAAAGTCAACTTTTGATTTTCTAAAATTTTGTCATACACTCCACAATTGATTACATTCAAACATACAATTTGCAAGTTTACATGCATTCATTCGTCAAGGATTTTTCACTTCCAGCGACAGATTCAGTCAGTCTTTAATTGGTGGTCTCCCAACAGTATCCTAAAAACTCGTGTAGGCTACATTTAAAATGTTTTTTGACACTAAAAAGCGTTTACTCGTAAAACGATATTTTAACACCTTAGGCATTAGGTTGTTTTTTATTGAATTTGGTAATTTTTTGACGAAATGAATACCCGCTTGTGATGGTAAGCAATAATAAACCACCGTTTTGTGTCTACTAGTTCGGTAGTTTTCTACACGTATCTTCCTTTAAGGCTGTGAAACAGGTGATTGTTGGTTGGGTTAATTAATGAGACTCAGTAGCATAAGGGAAGAAGGTAAGGTGAGTAGTAGGAGGGCATAACGAGGGACACGGAAGATGAGCAAGGGACAGATAATCTGCCACATTAAGGCACTATAATGATTGTAGGTATGAATGCAAAAAACAACAAATAAGAATTAATTGAAGAGTTTAAAAACAATCGTCTGCTATGTAGAATCGTAAACAATTGGTAGAAATGCGGGTGTGAATATTCATATCTTATTCAAATGTTCGATAAAAGTTAGAAAGACCTTGCGAAAAAACTTTAAGGGTTTTCTTTGATCGACAGGTCGTTTTAATAAACTTCTATAGGAATAGCTGTACCTAGTCATAACCTGGTGGTATATGTGTTTAATATTCGCGAAGGTACTTTAACTAATACTGTATATTCATGGATGGGAAATTTTAGTACATGCCAGTGTTTAACAAAGTTCTTAAGATTGCCAAGTAAAATTAACAGCCAAGTCAGTCTGTTGTTCACTCGTTTGGTTTTACGAGGTGGAAATGAGGATGTGCATATTATAAAAGAGGAAATCTCAAATCTTACTAAGGAGAAGTATATGGTGCAGATTTTTAGTTATTTTAAAGGTCGTATACAGATATATTTTAACAATCGATTAGGGATTATAATTTCTAAAAATATAACAAATTCACAGAACAAATAAGAAGAATTTAAAAAGGTGGTATAATTAAGAAATTATGATCCAAAGCACTAATGTAATTTTCTAGGAGTGAAGATGTGAGTAGGTTTCACAGATATGGAAATATAATTTAAGGGAACCCGGAACAGGAAGCAAAGAGACCTAGTAGTAACAAATTCCGGCTTGTGTCAATTAGTGAGGGAGGATCTCGTCTCTCTTTTTTCTTTGTCGTATCGAAGATTGTTTTCAACAGGTGCAGATATTTCGTATCGATGTTCAAATTGGATAGGGCGCCAAGCCGGTGACCGTGTTGTGAAGAAGAGCTGAATAACTAGGAAGTACTCCTTTCACAGAGGAGTTGGTTGAGGTAGCTCGTGAGACCGGTTATTGTAGTTACCAGTGCATGTTAGGCAAACATATTAACATACAGAAAATGTCATATGTATAAATTATTATTATTATTTTAAGTAGGATTTTAAATACAAATTTATGATTCAATAAATCAATAAGAAATCATAATAAATACTAAAATTACTAAACCTATGCTCTAACGATTTGGTTTTATTAGATATATGCACAATAATTGTTTTCAGACTAAGTTGAAATCGGAATTGCAACTTACATTCCGGCTTAAATTATGCAGATCTTATTACGGAAAATGGCTAAACACTCTGTATGTTAATCAGAACTAAAATTATTGCTATAATACAACCCGAGGTAAATTAACTTATAAATAATAAGATATAATATAATATAATAATAAGAGATAATTTAAAATAAAAACAGTAAACGTTTTAATCTTATATAATATCCTACTATTTGTGCTGAAGGTTAAAAGTTAACCGCCCCCCATAAAAATTTTACACAAAAACTTTAAGCTTATTGCATTAAAAATGTCAAATAATATATGCTGGGTGGCCATCATGGTGGAAGAAAGACATTAATCATTACAATTATAAAACACAAACTATACGAGTTAACTATACAGAAGACACTTATTTCATTATTTTTCTGCTGTTGAACCCGAAGATGTCTTAGACGACTATTCCACTCAATCCACTCACACGATGATAATGTCCTATATGACGTGTATATCCATTCATAAAATTGATTTATTCAGAGAAATTCAACTTGAATTACTTACTTTACAAGTATCATTAATTGGCCATGTCAAATAAGAAAATTTTCACATCGATTGACGAAATCCGCCAGTGTGGGCGTCAGAGGGTAGTAGAGCTCCGTTAATATCTAGCAGGGCGGTAGAGCAGGATGGATTCCAGATCATCCCTTTAGTCAAGGTCAAGGTCGTCGCAAGGTGTCCATAGCTCACTCATAGAAGGCGAGGAACCAAGATCACAAGTCTCGGGTACTTAAACAAAAAGTAATACTATACGTCCTAACATTTATAAGGACTTAATCCTGGTTATATAACCATCTTTACCTCATTTAGAAAGTTAACAACTTTTAAAATAAAATAATGGGACGATTTACATTTAACCAAGAACGACATTGTCTCTTTTATATACACAATTCCTCACACTTACATAACATATGATTGCAATTGTTTTCACTAACCGTTTATCCCAGCTGACTAAATAAAATATACACAGCTGTTGTTAAACACCAACGTGAAACAGAATAAGACAGTACTACATTTAAATATAATTCTTTAAATTTTGGCAATTATCGATTTGTTAATAACCGAATATTATTACACTGTTATAGATTTATCACACCAGAAAGGCACATACGTACATCAATTTAATTTGTCCTTTCTACAGAAATATGAACAGATTACAACACATTTACAATAAATCAATACAATCTATAAAAAACAATTATATTTTGCATCGAGAAAAAATATTTTAAAACCCATAACACCTGTAACTATCCATGCCTGAATAAAAGTGCACCAAACTGTATCAATGATATATAAAATATTAAAAGTTTAAATTTACAACCAAAGTGATGGTATTAAATAAATAAGTATCAAAATTTATAGTCTGTAATAAGGCCTTAAATTTGTAATCGTTCTCAGCACTTCGCGTAAACTAAATATAAATCCTCAGGTAGAGAGAAGTGGGCTGCAAGTTGACTGTATAGAGTCATTCATTCTTCCGCCTTTTCATGTAGTCTCTGCGTCTACGCAGTACTTGGACTTGTCAGTAAGGAGGGTTATCAGTTCAGCAACCGGAGTGGAGACACCGGATCAGACAAGTTCCGGGATCGGGTCAGGTAGTCAGACGATCGCCATGTGGCAATATTTAGGCACTGTATTAAAAAAGGCAATGCAACAAACCAACGTTACACTTGGTATCTCGGCTGTAGAAGGCGAGCACATGAACAGATTAATCTAAGTTTAGGTGATCAATGTAAACAGTATCTGAGTTGATTCTAGGAAAACTTGAAATGCTACAATGTTTTATCTAAATTTCAATGTGAAACACTTAGTGCAAATTTTATATAGTCCTATTTGCTAGTACATTGAAAAAGATTTATTTTCTGTTATACTTTGTTATAATAATGTAAAATACCAGTGTATGAAACAGACTAAAATTCTTACTTAAATTGAAACTCATTAAACGACTGCATAAAGCTATGTTAATTGGAAATTGGAAAATTAAAATATAAGCTAAAAGGTTCTTAAGTGTTAAATATTGTTAGATTATTAGCTCTATGTCTAAAGAACCTCCTATCAGAGACATTTTCTTTTAAATATATTAAAAAAAAAAACACTAATTAGATCTAATTTTATGAAAATAGTATAGTATTAAACAATTCCATAGGACTTTTTAACGATCAAACCTAGCTATTGCTACGTCGCACTTTATTTAAAATCACCCTCGATTATAAATTATTATTTTCTGCTATTTTTTTGTCTTGTCTATAAATATTCAATATTTGTTTTATTCTATACATAGTAAAATGAAGGGTCTATATTTACCAGATGATGGGTCTAGAGAGAAAGTTAATATGCAGAAAAACAAACGGTGAGACGTACCTGGTAGTATAAAACACTAAAAGTCCTCAACTCTTAGAGGAGCGCTAAATGGTGGGAAGGGCGTCAAAGGTCACTTTTTTTGTGTTTCACCTATATCTCAGTTTCCCTCAATATCATTTAGAATGATGTTTAGATGCATTTCTCAATCTAATTAAATTTTGCAAAATATGTATAAGTAAACAACATGTTACATTATAAATTGGAAGATAAAGAAATGCATTTTAGATCACAATATAGTTAGCTTTTTAGGTATCAATAAGTCCAAAACATCTATATATGAGAGAAACATTTTTAGTTTCGAGTGTGTTTAACAACTTTGTTTAGCTGTATTTTCTAAATAAAATGACATATTATTATTTTATTAAAATTAATTACCACAATCTTGATGCAACTTTGCGTTTTCTACCACTTCAGGATTTATTTTACACTGTCTAAAGTTATCAATGCTTTAATTACTGCTATTTTAATGTATTTCCTATTCGATATGCTTTGCATTCTAGTCAAAAAAACTACTAGAACAGGTTCTATAAAGCAATTCATCATGATTGAATTAGCGAGCAGTTGATAATTACTTACGGAGGGGAGGGGGAAGAAAATAAAGAATGGTAAATGGAAATAATGGGTAATTGTGAATAAATCATATTTCATACACCTAACTAGTTTTAGTTTCAACAAAAAGTTGTAAGTGAAAGTTAAATATTAGCAATCAGTCCGAAATGTGTGTTATGACAAAATAAAGTGACGAATTCGTCGTAAAATTTAAACTAAGAAGTTTACGCAGCGATAACGTTATAAAAATCCATTTTATATCTCACCGTCGGAAACAAGAAATTTTTTCAATAAAGTTCCGGTAAAATATGGAAAATAAAACAACAGAAAGGTGCAATGAAATCAGATGTTATCATGAACTTATAACATTGACTATCCATTCTAATATGTTTGTTACACTCTATGACACATCATTCTGTACATATTGTGACATGTTTAGAAAAAGTATTATTCGGTATTTTTTTCCGTTTCCATCAAGGTTATACATAAGACCATCTAATAGATTTTTACTAACGCCCAGCAAAAACTATTTAAGTGACATTCATCATCAGTGACCTGATTACTAATTATATATAAATGAAGGTTCATGAAAAATTTAAGTTTTATGTGTCATTTTGGATTTGAGATACTCTGTGGAAATACAGAGAGGTGGAAATGAAACTTTTCCAAACCCACAATTGATAAGCTTCGATAAAACTCAGCCAATAAGTAGCCATGGCACGTAAATCTTATTCTAAAGCACAGTTTGATTTAAAATACTAAACAAATTACAGCATTATATTATTTTCATAAATATAATTTTAAACTTACGAACATAATCTTTATCTAGAATTATATGTTATTAATTCATTAAGTAATTGCTGTTTTAAACAGTCTTATAATTAATAACAGACACGTCGTTATTGACAAATATTTAACAGGTAACGATTGAATAACATAAACATAATTATACATTTTAAAACTATCCATCATAGAGAATTTTTCGGTTATCGATCAATTATTTTAGGAAACTTATTGGCCATTAGAATAATGTAAATACATAAAAAAGTATTGTTTAAATAATGAATACTCAAAGGAACTTTTAGTCTCAGGCCTACTTTAGACGGTAAGTTATGAAGCGCTGTATTTATATGTTGTACATTTCGGAAGTTTTCCCTGCTTCTCGTTTCATATTAGTGGTCGTCCTTTCCTCTGACCAATTTCTATTAGAATCGACCATACAGGGCGACTTAGAATTAAAGCTCCATTAAATCGTGTTTATGCGATCCTCGGAAATTACATGACAGCTTTCTATTGTGCTCTAAATACTTTTTAGAATTGATATTTTGAACAGCTTCCCTATTATGTCAACCAGGAAGATAAATATGGATGTATAAAACCATAATAGGCCGTTTTCGATACATCCATGTAACAAATGTTTGCAAGTTTGCACAGGAAATATATCCTGGAAGAAACTTTTGAGTATATACTTTATATATAATATAATACACATTCATATAATACAGTGATCCATGTCTAATGAACATTACACCATCTTTTTAATCTGGATAGAAGAATTCAATCTGTTGTAATAAATTAAAAGAAGTACTTGCCCCTTATTGATCCCCAGTACATTCGCAATCTGCATGTATTGCCCCTTGTCTGTAAAGCTAACCATGCAGCAAAACCCGACTAACACATGTTCACATGTATATTCACAAACTCAGTGACGGTGGTGTGAGGTTTTCATTTGGCGAAAAATTCTTTTTGCTTACTACGAAGTAAAAAACTTAGATGGCATACTTTACAATAACCTTATATTTTTTAATTACGTCACTCACGCAAATCAGAAAACTGTACGCAGGCTGAAAGATCTGTATGGATTCAGAAACAGCTCATGCAGGCATTAGCTCTTTAAGTATTCTATTGTTGATATACCACTTATGGCAAACGCATATAGAGCGATGAGCATTACTCTACAAGGTAAATTTGAAACGTTTTGATTACGTATCCTTTTACCGGCGTGATGCTAAAATTTTTCATATGTAAACGCGGTTGCGGAGTATTAACTAACAGCATGATGCTTAAATTAATTAATGAGTCTGGAGAGTCGCAAGTGCTTATGCTAGAAGCTGAGATTTCGGAATGAGGTTTACCAATGTAACATTCCCCGTAGTAAAATTCTCTCTTCTGAGAAGCAAGGTTAGAGGTTGGCAGAAGAAGCTTCATTTATTTCGGCTCCACTATGTATAATGAACATTGAAACTCGGTGAACCTGTTTAGCCTATAAAGATTAATTATTTTCGCTTTAAAAGAATATCAATCAATAAGTTTTTCTGTAAACCAGAACATTTTATTTAAACGTTTACAATAAATTATTAATTTATTGAAAAAACCACCATGTTAAAATAAGACATCTAACACACGTCTCTTTATAACAATACTTATACAATGGTATTGATTTCAATATAAATATAAGTATTGATCTTTATAGATAACATACTGTACATATATATGCATACAGCTGTATAAAAGTGAACAGTCACTGTTGTCACCTAGCTACATAAACTGAATATCGTGACAATGCCATAGTTCCACAGCCAGATGTGCCTTTCTCACGCATCAATATGGTGGGTTGTGTATGTCAGTTACTGTCATTGGTTTTTCCTTTATTTCCTTTAATAATTACTAATCAACACTGTGGAAAATAATGTTAAGTAATATGCTTTGAAGATAAGAAATTATTTCATTAAGATAAGAAATTTTAAATGTATTATTCTCTTCGATAAGTACTCTGTTGCAAAATATTTTTTTTAAAATTATTATTTCAATTTAAAATATAATTATTTTAAATTATAACATAGTAATTATTATAAACAACTGCTTCTTAAATATAATATATGTTTACTAACAATTAATGGACCGAGCGTTAACAAAAAGCGTTAGGAGATAACAATTTATGTTTATCTTATAATATATTTCAAACGATCAGACCTATAGCCTTGATATTAATAATAAGTCTGTTTTCAACACAGTAAGTTCGAATTTTGAATTTAGCTAAAGTTCTAATCTTCGTCTCACGTGCTACATCTGAAATCCGATTCTCTCCTAGACTTAACTCCTGAAATCCGGAGTCATGTTTGTCTGAAGGGATCCGAAAATGGTTAATGACGGAGAACGAAAAGCTCCAAACAACCTCATTACAACGTTCTGAGACAAGAGACAATTCTACATACTACTTGCATGTTAACAAGAAGCTACATGTCAATGTAAATACAGAAACATGTAGATATCCAGGTTAATGTCTAAGCTTAGCCCGTTGCGTATCACCTGCTGTAGTCTGACAAAGAGATTTATGTGTTTCCAATAATTGCGGCTGTCCATCCTCTCTCTCCCAGCGGATAACATGGAACTTCCACACTTTTGTCTCTAAAACGGTAACATGTAAAATATCACCTTTTAAGGAGAAATTTCATCCCTGAGGAGAATAGTTCTGAAATATGTGTACTGGCTATATGCAAACAATTTTCTTAATAGTATTTAAAATCAAATTTCATTGTAGAATATAAGAGAGAAAACCTCATTATGATAGTTTCCAGGTATGATGTAAAATTTAACCACAATGCTTCAAAGATTAATATAAATTCTCTTCGACAGGTAATTATGTAATTAGTTAGTTAGACAAGAAAGATAAATATGGAAAATATGAGAAAAATAGAAGAAATACGTGTTGAAAATAACCATAAATACTTAAATTCCAAAGAGGAAAAACTTACCCAGGCGTTATTATTGCACAACATACAATTTCTGATCAGGATAATTCAAGAGCACTATCACAATTCACAACAAACACATGCGAAATTAGTATAATATGTAATGGGAAAATGACTACCTTGTATAATTGTAAAACGTTTCATATAAAGAATGCAATAGAATACGTGTTTCCCTCAATTTATATGTTTCGATACGTATAAAAAGAAAATTCTTTACGGGATTTTAAATGTAACCAACAAGGTAAAGAATTTTAATTTATAATAGATAGTGATATATTCGCAATATTTAGCGAACAATGAAGTTAAATCTGATTTATGCTGTACTTACGATAAAAACAAATAATATAATTTAAAATGTTTATAAATAATACTAAAAACATTCTTTAGCTTTGTATGCAAGTATTTTAATGTTAAATATAATATATTCCCCTTATAGTCAACCTCTAGTAATATTTGTTTTGGCAAACTTGGCTCCACCTGGCGTGTACCAAATTTTAATTTGAGTATTGGCCGTTTCACTTTTAAGCATTTATTCTGCGCGTCCTCATGGCCGTTTTGAGGAGGAAATGCTTAAAAATTGACATATATTTGTATTTATAAGTTGTTTTATTTAAAAAATTCTCTTTGTTTCCAGGTAAAATACTGTTAATTAAACAGTTGTTTTATAATAATAAAATTTTGTTTTATAATAATACAGTAACCTATTCTATAAAACAAAGTTTATTATAAACATTTATAATTTATTAGGATAATAAAGTATAGATCGATTGTCATCAGTATGTTAAAAAGAAACATTCAGTTTTGAGAATTGGATTTCTCCTTCATGTGTAACACATATAAAAAATGTAAAGCATGAGGTTAAAAAAGCACAAATCAGTATGCATTAATGAACTCGAGTCTATCAAAACCTTTTACAAGAGAGCACGATGTATCTTTTGTAAATTAAGTATATGCATTAGGTTCATTGTTGTGAAACACAAACCAAAATACTTCACATGTGAAATATAACAACACTACACATGCATACTAAAGAAGGTAAAACATTGAAAAAATTTAATGTTATACTCTATAACATATCATTATTTAAAATTACCAAAGTTTCATAGTTTCTAGAAAAACTCAGAAAAAAAGAATATATATATATATATATATATATATATATATATATATATATATATATATATTCTATAGAACGAGACAGTACTGAAGGTACAAGTAAATGAACAGTAAAGCCTTTAATGAACCACAGTTGCTGGCTAAGCCACCCAAAGTGTCTGACTCAACTATTTTACCAATGTTATTAGCCACTTGGAACCTTTATCAGGTCTAAAGTGCAACTTTCTCATAAAGAATTCCACTTCTATTATCTGCTACAGCTGTTCAGCCCCTCTAATTGCAGTCTTGAAAGGGTTAGTAACATATGTTTAGTGATTATTTCAAAGTAAAAAACAATTCAAAGATAAACATGACTTATACAATAGCAAACTATATTTAACTATAATGGAGTCTTCTTTGCTTTGAATATTTTAAGGTATCTACAGTTTTAAGAACGTTTAATTCTTCTTCTCTATAATCAGCGTGGGGAAAGCAGCTAATTTGATGAAAACTAGAAATTTTGAAATTAGATAAGAATTATTTGCTAATAAATGATTATATTTATTTATATAACAAAATAGGGTTACACCACACTATGTAACGTGCAACAAGCTTGGCCGAGAATTTATTCCGAATTTCAAGTTTATACCTACAAGCTTTCCATGTCAATATATTATATAATTGTACTTAGTTTAGTTCAAAATGTATTTATTCAGCGACTCCAAATTGCAATCACGGTTACCCAGTTGAGCTTACAGAAATCTTCAGGTATCGCTTAGTTTAATACCACCACTCAGTAGTGGCATCCACAATCATCAAACTCGATGTTTCTTATATAGAAATGAACCTTAATGCAAAGTCTCTAGGTTCGTGCATTTTTGAGATAACGTGCGGACAAATGGATTTTGCAATTTCCTGGTACCTTCATTAAGAAGGTTGGCGTTAGCAAATATAATATTTAATCTTAGGCAAATTGTAGCATTTAACTATTAATTCGGATATGTATATTACACTTGCATTATCCTAACACCATCACCACAGACATAAGATTTCTCTTCCCAAAACATTGGCATGCTTAAAAGAATATTTGCTCGTATTCAACTTACGTTATCTTCTATCAAACTTGGTTCTCTCCGCAAGTTACGTTGTGCGCTATCGCATATTTTAATGTGTTGTCAGTTTCATACAAATATCGTGACATTAAGAAACTTTAAATATTACGTTAACTAAATCACGTCTAATGCCTCTGTAAACTTTCTCTACTGGTATATGCCATCATGACCTGTTATTATAAAAATCCATCATACTGGTTTTTACCTTAAATTTCTAAACTGTAGTGACGTTAAATTGTTTGCTTTCTGATATCTCGTTAAAAAAATGCAGACAAAATTTAATTTATATTCAGATATAAAAAAATCTGAAAAAAGCCTAGAAATTTATTCAGATACCCGCAATATTTATATATCATGATAACAATTTATATTAAGAAAGATATCTATAGATTTATATTAAGAATGAAGCTTCATTTTAAAATAAGAATCGCTGAGTTCAAAGAAGGAACATGGCACCGCATAGGACTAGGCTTTTATTTTGTACGACTTGAGAGGGAAATTTACATAAAAATATATGTCCTAAGCGAATAAATTTAATTAGCATAAATGATTTTATATTGGCGTAATATCATCCATGAGACATATCAATTAATTTTAAATCAATGTCAGATTACTAGATACAGGCAAATTCTTCCCATGTTTTCTGAGTCTAACATAGCTCTTATTTACATATTAAAAGGTCGATTTAAGGATTTAGAAAAACTTTCAGAATTTATTCGTGCCATATTTTAAAACGCTTCAATAACATCCAATTTAAACCTACTGTAACTACTTGACACAATTACAGGAGAAATTCTTTCATCTGATTCAAGTAAGCTTATCTGTTTATGTAGTTCAGATTGGCTCTTGGCTCTTACGTTATTATATTACATTATTACTGCACACAAATCCATATTTTTATATATGTAAAAATGTCTGTCTTTTCTAGATAAGAATAAACTTAGTTATATCGTAGTACTTTCTTCTTTTAATTATTCGTCAACTTCCAAAGCGTATTTGCACGTTCGCATTTTTTGGCGTTAAACTTTATGATCCACTAAAGTGCCAAGGAAATATGGATTGAACATGTGTAGCACCATTTTGGATACAGTTTAAAAAAGGAACAAGTTGAAGGATGTAATTGGTAACCGAAGCTCTGGTAACTGCTCGTAAAATAGCTATTGTATTTTTAATTTGCGTTTCCAAATTTTATTTTATTTCTTGTTAAATTAATAAATATTACAAAACCGCTTATCCTTTTAAAGTGAACGTGCTTGGTTATCAAATAATACATTATCTTCAGTTAATTGATTTATATAAGTTATTACAACATTTAAAATTCATTTTAATTATCAACTTTTAAAATTTATTCTTATTACCATGCACAGTTTAGATTAAATTTTGAAGGAATCGATTCCCTTTGAGTTTTTTATAAAAATAACTTACTACTGAAAATGATCTTTACGAATCTATGATCTATAAATCTTAATAAGTACTATGGAGACAGGAATTGCTAATTACGCATTTACAGGACAGTTTAAAAATATTACAGGACATTGAACCAATTGTACATTGAAAAAGGTACAGGAAAGAAAAGTAATGGTGACTAGAATATAAGGTATATATATTAAAAAGCATTGATATGGCAGTAAAATAGGTGGCTGAAGATAATGCAATGCTAATAAATAACCAATAATAACCAATGCTAATAAGAGGGTAGAGAGAGATCATCAGGATGATCCTGAGCTTCGGTAACTGTAACTTTGGTAACTGCGCGTGGGGTTCTATAGTTTAGAGTAACAACTACTATGAAAATTTTATAGTCATAGAGTGGTAAATGTGCGTGGGGCTCTATAGTTTGGAGTAGCAACTACTATAGAAATTTCATAGTCATAGAGTGGAACAGTTGTTTGGGGATTATCACAATGCTATTCAACATTCGATAAGAGAACAGATAAAGAAAAATAAGGACCATCCTGAACTCTTATAGCTGTGCACGGATTGCTCTAATAATGATTAATGTCTATTTGTATAAACATTCACACGTATAAAAACTGAAAATCGTGGGAGTAATAACACATTCAATTTCAACTGACACATACAACTTCTTTTATCAAATAACTTTTAGTTGCTACGGAAAATATTTTCAGAAAAAGGGAATCGTATAAAAAGAACTTGTGCTCTAAAACAAGGTAGGAGCATGCTACGCTAAGTGACGCCTTACTAATTATGCCGAGTTTCTTAACAAACATATAGGGCTTACTAGCTGTTTCCCTTGGCTTCTCACGGTTTTCACAAGCTTTGCCCGCGTTTTATCACTTTAGGTTCAACTCAATTATATTGTTAATGCCAATGTAGACTTTACCTTGTTGCCACGATCAGCGAAATCTGTATAAATTGTATTTAAGTATGTATATTCCTTTGTACACGTACAGGTGCTTAATTAAAAAAAGTCTAACACTAAAGCTTTAATTTCAGCCAGAAATATATTTAAAGGACAAATATACATCAAATCTTAGCACCTTCATATATTTTTTGACTATATAAATTACGTAACTATCTAGTACTTCCTTTTTATAATGTGCAGGCGCTCAGGTAACTTATATATTTTGCTGCGCCGCCTCGTGGTGAGTTACATCTATGGTCAAGGCATATAAGCCTTCTACGCGGAGAAGTATATATAATAAAAATGTTGTTAATTATGTCACATAGTTTTTTAGTCTATTTAATTTGTCTAATGCACTGCGCAGATAGACAGACAAATACAACAAAACAATACTTTTACAAACCCCGTGCAGATTTAATAGAAACTATAACAGCCTATACAGAGTAATAGGGCTCAATTACGTTCAGCTAAATGCCAAGGACGGCCATCAGCAACGAAATCAACCGTGTTCATAAATAATTAAAATTAATGCAAACATAAAAATAGATCAATCTCCTGAATAAGATAATCATGAGATATATTGGGGATACTTATGAAACATTTTGAACTAATTTACATATTTATATGGTATTGTAATCTCTGTTGCTGTTTACAAATTAAAATAATTCCGTGGTTTTCGTTTTGCTACTATATACAACCATGGTAAAAGTAATCGCTCATGCTTAGCCTAGTCTATTACGGAGTGACTTGCCCCATTATCTGATTCCATGTTGTCTATATTGATATTAGGCTTCATGTAAACATTCAAACACAGGTCAGTTCATTCTTTAAATATCATACAGAAGGCCAGACAGACTAAACTATTGTGACGTCGGGGGCCCATGTTCCCGCCGTCTGGAAGTACTGGAGGGGGGGAGGTCAGCAAGGTGAGCGCCCGAGGCGGTGTGTACGTGGAGAGGACTCCGGCGCGAGCGGACGTCCGAGCTCCCTGAGGGCCGATCTAGTGTAGGGCTTAGCCTAGTGATGGTCGTGACGCGTGGTGTCCCGTGGGTTCGGAAGTGTTGTCGTTTTAAGTTAAATTAAAGTTGCTGTAATCTGAGCTGCGTTTGGTTCCTGAGAACACCCCCTTCGCCCCAGCTGAGCAGGAGGCGTGACAAATTGGTGGAGGCAGCCGGGTATCCTGAGGTGATCCAGAAACCAAAGACGGATATTTAACGATCCCAGGTTAGTAATATAATATTTTAATAGTTAATATAATATAATAGTGAATATTTCTTTTTAAAATTCGGATTGTTTTTTAAGTAAATTGATTAAGTTGAAAAAAAATAAAAATGTAGATTGAAAGAACAAGAGAGTAAGTTAGTTTTTGATCCAAATAATTGTAGTTACCTTTTGAAAGCAAAGTGTAATTTGGAGTAAATAATTTTATTTGTTTCTCGTAGCTTGTAAGCCGAACATAATTTTGTAGTTGTTTGTAAGAGTAGCCTAATTAGCAGCCACAGTGCGTCGAACCAAGGTACCGGTAAGGGAGGCAACCTACCCGTGATGTAAACAAAGCTGTTTCTTTTTATTGGTGAATAGAATAATTTTGAGAAATAGTTTTTGTCTTTATAAAGTAGTTAAAAAAAAAAAAAAAAAAAAAAGAGAGCTTGTCCATGGGTAGGCCAGGTCAAACCCAATTGGTACGACGACTGTCGCGGCATTGATATGTTGTGGTGTTTTGAATAAACCCTTGTGTTCAGGGGAATATGTATATTTAAATTGTTGATTTTATTTGGATTGTGATTGTGATTTTGATTTTGTTTTGATTTAATTTTGTTCTGATTTGGTTTTTATTTAAATCTTAATTCGTGATAGGGTGGAGCAATCGTATGTCGTCCCCAAACATCAAGTTTAGTGTAAAAAACAAGAAGTCAGTCAAGGCTGACATCAGTTATGAGGTTCCCGAAGACCCAGGACAACCCCAAAGACATCTTGAGGAAGTAAGAACCGTAGCTGAAGGTCGATTTAATTCCCCTACCTGGTAGTGGTCCTGACGGTGAAGAGGAAGTAGAAGCTATGGCTGAAGCCAGGGGGCCTGTTATTACTCCAGGAAAGTTCAGGGGCGGAAATGGAGGACAACGTGGGAGGAGTATCTAGCCCAAATTTGGGAGAGTGGCAAAGGCCAATGGCTGGAACGAGGATAAGATGTTGGTTATTCTCCCCTGTTACCTGGAAGGGGCAGCTCTGAAATGGTACGAGAACCTAGAGCAATCTTTAGGAGCCAATATCACCTGGGAGCGGGGTAAAGAATGGAATGAAGGATACGTTTCAAGCAATCGCTTGGGATGAAACAGATGGAGTTCCGACTGCGGATGCGGATGCAAGGGGAGGAGGAGCCCGTAGAATCGTATGTACAAGATGTGTTAAATTTATGTTCAAAAAGTGGACCCCGGAATGAACGAGAGAACTAAGATCAAACATGTTTTAAGAGGATTAAGGCCATCTCTATTGGAGAAAGTGATGGTGATGACCAATGACACTCTAGAAAAGCCTACTGGCTAACGTAAGGAAGATCCAGACCGCACGTTTCATGGCTGGACAGGGGTAGACCACCTACTGGGGGAAGTCTCATCAAAGGCGACAACTACAGGGAACGCCAGTCAGCCATCCAAGACGGAAAGAACACAGGGAGCTAGAAAGCAAACTAGAAAACTTAACATCTGAATTTGCAAGTTAAGCATGCGTCTTCTAGAACAGCAGGAGAAGAATCGAGATACACGAGGCCGCATGACTGAGAACAATAAGCAACAGCCAAGGGTTCAGTTCGAAGTTCCGAGGGAAAGAAGAGCACAAGATGGTGAACAGTATGGAAGGTGGAACCGAGGGAGAGCAAGAGGAGCCTACTCCACCTCGAATCGTGGAAGAACTAGTGACGGTCGAGTGATATGCTACCAGTGCAATAGACCCGGTCATTATGCTGTTGCCTGTGTCGCACAGGAAATCAGGGAAACGACAGAGGGAACCACTAAATCAGGGAGCGAGTGGTTCCGCTAGAATGAGCTCCCAACAACAGAGGATGAGCGTCTTGTGCCAAGAACATGAGCGCCGAGAATGGTATGACACATGGAGGAGATACAACCGTAATCCACGCCATGAGTATCGCCGTGGAGATTTTACCCACGCTATACCCAAGGAATTCCCTCGTCCCGAGGCCAGTACTGTTAGAACCGTGGGAGTATTGGAAATAAAAGGAAAATTAAATCAGAGGACAATGCCAATAATATTAGATACTGGGGCCTGTGTGAGTTGTGTTGATGAGAATCTGGTAGCCAACGTGAGAGACAGGATTAAAGCAGTACAAGGAATGAATATTAAGACAGCCCACCGATGAGCCGGTACAGATTTTGGGTAGAATAGAAATTATCTTAGAAATCAGCCACTGTGTGATATTGTTCCCAGTGTTTGTGGCCAAAGGAGTGGGTGACTGTTGTATCCTGGGTAACGATTTCCACCTGAAGTTTGGTACAACAATAGATTTCTCGAGGAGAAGAGCCCAATTTATAATCGCCAACGGAAAGAAAAATCTCAGTAGATTTCCTCAGCGCGAAAAAAGACGCCAAGTATTTGCGTCCACCTCCAGACCCCTCGTGGTTGAAGCACATACAGTTTGAAGAAAGACAACAGATACAGGCGAGAGTAATATGTGATGATTCTACTGAACTCCCTCCAAGAAGTCAGAGACTCCTGAAAATTAAGTACGAAGGTTTTGTTGCCCACTTTTAGGAGTTATGGAACCAAAGGAAGGAATATTTAGAGAAAAAATCTGTTCTATTGCCCTACGGATTGACTCACGCCGAGCCACCTAACCAAGTATTGGTGATGAATCTGGCAGATGATAAAAGGTGCCTACAAAGAGGCGATGGAGTGTTAGCGGAGGTATATGAAATCTGTGAAACTGCGAGAAGAACCGACCAGCGAAGTCGAGGGAGCAAGACAAGAAAAGAGCGAGCTTGAGGAGGCGAACATAGATATTAATCCGCAATTATCCCAGAGAAAAGAAAAGCCCTACTTAAGCTGCTGACAGAGTTTTAGAGACCGCTTTGCCTGGAAGAAATCTCAAATAGGACGAACAAACGTGTGTGAACTGGCCATTCCGCTCACTGACGATACCCCAGTGCATCAACCTCCCTATAGGTGTCGCATCGTGAGCGAGAGATTATCAGGGAGCAGGTGGATGAAATGCTAACGAAAGGAGTAATCCGGAAAAGTAATAGCGCTTACGCATCCCCAGTTGTACTCGTAAAGAAGAAGAACGACACATGGAGGTTCTGTGTAGATTACCGTAAATTGAAACCTATGTATCCAAGATCTAGCGTATTCCCTTACCATTAATTGGAGATATATTGACATACTTGAACGGATGTCAATGGTTCTGCACCCTCGACCTGAAACTCTGGTTATTGGCAAATACCAATTAAGGAGGAGGATAAGCACAAAACTGCTTTTATAACGGTAGACGGGCCTTTGGGAGTGGGAATGTACCCCCTTTGGACTCAAGACTAGCCCAGCGGTGTTCCAGAGATGTATGGACCAGGTACTAGCAGGGTTGAAATGGGGGAGCTGTCTGGTTTTACCTTGATGACGTATTGGTTTATGGCACCAGCATATGATGACATGCTGAGCAGATTAAGGCAGGTCTTGGAAAGGCTTAGATCAGCCTCTATGACTCTTAATCCAACCAAATGTTCGTTCGGGTATAGCGAAGTCAAGATCTTGGGACATACGGTAAACGCCCAAGGTATAAGTCCCAACCCTGACAAGATACAAGTAGTAAAAGACTTTGAGGCTCCAAGACGACTAAGAGCTCTGCGATCCTTTATTGGTATGTGTAATTATTACAGATCTTTTGTGCCGAATTTCTCTAAGGTAGTTGGTCCTTTAGTCCATCTTACCAGGAAGGATGTAAGATTCCATTGGGGTCCTGAACAGAGGCAGCCTTTGTAGATCTGAAGGAGCGCCCTAACATCAGCTCCAATTCTGAGACATTTTGACCCAAAGTTGCCCATTGAGTTGCACACTGATGCGAGTGAACCAAGGAGTAGGCGCAGCCCCTTATGCAAAAGGATGGAGAGACAGCGCTTCCAGTAGCGTATGGTTCACGAAGGTTATCGGACGCCGAGAAGAAATACACTACAACTGAGAAAGAGTGCATCGCTGTGGTCTGGGCGGCGCAACATTTTAGGCAGTTCTTGTGGGGCCGAAAGTTTACTATAGTGGTGGACCACCACGCGCTATGTTGGTTAGATAAGAACAGAGACCTATCGGCAGACTGGGCCGTTGGGCTCTCAAACTTATGGAATTTGGACTACAAGATTAAACACAAGCAAGGGAGATTGCACGTGGTACCAGACTGTCTATCCAGGAATCACGGAGGGGTAGACGATCCGGAGGATCAGGACAAGACCAATGATATCCCAATGTTAGCAATTAACCTGAAAGATCTCACCAGTCTACAGAGAGAAGATCCCGATTGCAAGAGGATAATAGAAGCAGTTCAAGACCCCGACGGAGCAGCTAGCGCAGATCGACGGTTGGCTAAGAGCTTTAGGGTTGAAGACGGGTTACTATATAAGAAGAATGTCGCACATGTAGGTCACAAGAAGTTTACTAGTGATCCCAAAAAGTATCAGAGATGAGGTGTTATTTGAATGTCATGACAGTCCGTTATCTGGCGGCCATCTGTGGGTTCAGTAAAACATTCTTCAAGATAAAAAGCAGATACTACTGGCCAAATATGGTTAAGGAAGTTGAACGATACGTAAAAACGTGCCCGGACTGCCAGAGTCCGCAAGACACCCAAACGAGCAGCCGCAGGGCTCTTACAACCTATTCCCGTGGGACAGCCATTAGATACCATAGGAGTGGACTTCTTGGGACCGTTTCCGAGGTCAGCGAAAGGGAATGTGTATATAATCGTAGCAGTAGGACTACGCCACAAAGTGGGCAGAGGCCGAGGCAACGAGAAACCACGACTGCTGAAACAACAGCGAGGTTCCTAGTAAACAGGATAATCTGTAAGTTCGGATGCCCAAAGAAGATATTGTCAGATAGAGGGACGAATTTCACATCCTCCTTGGTGAAAGAATTGTTTAAAAGGATTGGGAATACGACCAGTATTTACCAACTGCCTACCACCCCATGTGTAATGGACTGACAGAACATTTTAACGGTACTTTGGCCCAAATGCTGTCGAATTATGTCAGCACTAACCAGAGAGACTGGGGATTTGTATGTAAGTCTTACTTGCTTTAGCTATAACACATCTGTACAAGAGACCACTCGACACACACCCTTTTTCCTTATGTATGGTCGAGAAGCACGACTCCCCATAGACGTGTCCCTACGCCAACATGCGTCAGGAGGACCCACAAGTCGAGGAAGTGCTGGAGAGAGTTCAAAGTGCAGTGAAGATGTACAGAAGATAGTCAGCGGTACACAGAAGAAGCAGAAACAGAGGTTTGATAGGACCCATCGACATGTGTGGAATTTTGAACCAGGGGAACAAGTAATGGTGTGGACTCCCATCCGCAAGAAGGGTAGATCGACTAAGCTGCTACACAGATGGTATGGACCATACCAGGTCGAGGCTAAGCTATCGGACGTGAACTACGTGATACTAGTCACCAAAGGAAAGAAGCCTCCGTTCCAGGACACAATTCACGTTTAGTCGGCTGAAGCGGTACTACCCTAGGACACTGTGAGAGGGTTATGGTAAAAAAAAAAAAAAAAAAAAAAAAAAAAAAAAAAAAAATGGACTCAAAGTAGTTGTAAATAATATTTAGTAAAAGGTTGATTAATAATTATTAATGTAGGACCATGTTCAATTTTTGGACTTTCCAATTTATTGTGAATTGTAGTGAGTGGTAGTAAAACCTTACCATTAGTGCACGAAATGAGGAACTCATGACGGTGTGCTTCACGACAATAAATAGCCGGTGAATGAACTATGAACGTGCCGTCAGCAAGATCAAAGTTCGAACGGAAGGGGAGAGTTGTGAAGACCTTGCTGAGGACAATTAGTTCGGTTAGTGTCGGTGTCGCGTGGACATAAGTGAACTGAAAGACAACCTTGAGTCCCATAATCGTGGTTCATTATATATATTCATATACGTTTATTCTCCGAACTGATTTAATAATTTTCAAATAATTGCTATTTATCGTACAGTGTTTAAACTTTGTATTTCTTGTTTTAATTGTGTTATTTGTGTGTGTACCTAAGTCCTGACAGAGACAGGAACGAGAGGTGAGCGGCTATGGAATACCAGATAGCGGTGATGTATCTAGTTACGTGTAAGTGTATTTTGTTTGCAGTCGCAGTTACCGGGATGCACAGCGACACCCGGGGTGCCGATATCTGTAACTACAGGGGTGTACTGGAAAGAGATACCCGAGATGGTGATGTACGAGTCTCAGTTCCTCTAGTGTATCAAAGTGTGTTGCCAGAGGTCGATATGGCTCATTTGTCACTGCCACAGAATAATGGTTTTTTGTAACAGAGTATTAAATGATCCCCAATGTATGTTGTTCGCATGGATTCTTCAGGCCCGATAAAAGAATAGGACAGCAAGTGTGAAAATGGCTGAACTCGAGCCTCAGTGGGAAAATCCGATGTATATGTAAAGTCTAATAGTATGTCTGCTAGAGTCCAGAGGAGGAGTTTAAGTGTGATAGGAGATTTCGCCCATTGGTGCTGTGGAGTAAACGACCTAAACGACAGTTAAAACCTTTATTCACTAATCAATATTTAATGTCAAAATTTGAAAATAGCTTAAGTGAGCAAGTAACTGAAGCCTTTTCAGAAATAGAGAATGTCAATTTAGGTATGAAGAATTACAGTGCAGAAGTAGAGAGGACCTTCGCACGTGTCGTGGATGTTGGCGTTAACATAACCCAAATTAATCGATCGATTTCAGAAGCAGGAATTCACAAACGAACAGGAGAAAATGATCACAAGAGTTTTAGTTTGGTTACAGGTGAGCGCGCACCATACAGTACGTCAGTTACAATTGTTACAACTTGTTACACGCCTAGAGATATTGAGTCAATGTCGAGAGGGGAAGATCCCGAATTCTTATAATAACTGTAGATAAGCTAAGAGAGGATTTAACAAAATTAACAGTTGCATTAAAAGCGGACAGCTATGACTAGCGATACCAGTGGAGGAAGTGTCTAAATACCTTAAGTTAGAAATAGCTGATTGTGTAATTTCTGGTAACTCATATTAATAAATTTGCAGATTCCAATCAAGAAACTTACGTCCCAATGGAGATTGTATACCCCTTATAATAATACCTTTTGCGTGGAATAACCAGACTTGTACCATTAAGCAGGAAACGTCATTTTTGGTTAACAGTGAAGACAGTATGGTAGTGATACAGGGGAGCAGCCTTGCAGCACTGTCAGCCGAATATTAATCCACTATGGCTATGTCCCTAGATACGCCGGTGATGCTGTGTCCGGATCACGTTGCCCTTAGAAAAACATTTATGGGTGCGACCATACAAGAGCTGAGCTCACTATGTGTATTTTCATGTGTGTCAGGTGACGTGCCACTTATCACCCAGATTAGACGACTTCACCTACGTACTAACCCATATCGTTGAGCATTTAGAGTTTGTGTGCAGATACACTTCGAACACTACAGTTAAGATAACAGAGCGTAAGAGCCTGGGTGCACTACACGTGAGAGTGCCGTGTGATTGTAGCTTAGTCGCTGACTCCCACATTTTGGTTTCAGAAAGCTATCCGTGTAGACAGGAAGCGGATAAGTTAGCTGTGGCACACATACTTCCAGCTTCGTGGTCAAAATTAAAAACTTTGAAAATCACCTCTAAAATTAATCATGTTTCCAGCACTTTCGAGACACTAGACGAATGCTTAGACAAACGGAATGGCCTAGTCAGCTGCCGCACTGGAATTTATCTTTTTCAGAACATAGAAAGTTAGAGAGCCCGACGCTTAAGGTTTTGTCAGTGGAGAGGGACATGTATACATCACTGTCAGCCGTGCTGCACTCCATTTATTTTTGTTTTACTAACCATAATTGTTGTGAGAAATCCCCATCTAGTAGGCTTAGGGTATAGGAGCATTTGTTGAGAGCAGAAAATGAAATATTCTCCCCGAATCAGGAACAATTTATTGTGGATTTATTTTGTAGCCATTATAATAATATTGGTTCTGATTGGTTGTCGGTACGTCGTGGGATTATGGGGTAAACTGGAGATCCAAGGTATCGAGACGAAAAGGCGACGACATAGCGATGACCGCCAAACGTGACGTCAGAGACGATGGCTTGCCAAAGAACTTGCCTATCACGGAGGTCGATGGAAAGGAGCTGAGAATTCACTCTTGAATGGTGGGACCAAGTTCGTGATCAGGTATAAAGGATACCCAGGTAATCGTTGTAACCATAGGGTAAACTTCGAGGTAAACTGTATAACTGTGAACGTTATAGTGTATGATTAATAAAATGTATAAAATATATTATTTCAGGAGATTATTGTTATCATGAATTCGTAAACATGTAAGTCCAGTGTGTGAATGAAAATGTGGGGAGTGTGAAAGTTTGAATGAAAAAAAAACCGAGTGGCCACTCAGAGTGAATGTGAGTGAATGTGAGTATTAGCTAATATAAGAGTTTATATTCCAAAACTGTTTATTATGATTGACTAGGTGAAATACATGTTCTGTTTTCAGCGGTACGTTATACATACGCCAATATCAGCGTGGAATGGTTAGAAGTTGATTTTGACTAATAATAATTAAATTGTAAACTCATAATTATTCTGTAAATACAGGGGACCCTTGAAATAGTTTTAGAATTCCTAGATTAGGTTAAGACTTAATGTTTAAGAGGATTGGTACGTCGCAATGACATAATAATTTGTTAGTAAAAATATTAATTGCCTATTGTATTATAACACTGATGTAAAACATTTAATAATAATTTATGTTGTTCTTCCAGTTGTCATTAACGTAATTATGAATTAAGCGTTGACAAGTTAGTTTCTAAGATTGTAACACTGTATACGAAACCAAATGTTGTATATGGTTATGCTAACACATGTTAAGAAAATAAGTAATTGCTTTTGTAATTTGTTTGTAAATTGGGGAATAAAAATAATCAAGTATTAGCTTGTCAATGCATACAAAGTACTTATACGTCGTTCGGGTATAGTTAGCTATTAACATATTCTTGTGTGGTATTGAGGTAGTTATGTTAAAAGGTAGTTAGATGTATGTAAAGAGTAAAATTTAAGAGGTAAGAGCTTTGTTGAAAAACGAAGTCATTTCATGCTAAGTCTTAGAGCACCGGTGGGAAGTCCAGTAGCTCAGAGCCAGGCCGGTGACCCGAGAGGTCAGGTGACCAGAGAGGCCGGACGGCTACTGCTGACCACAGCTACTTTTGTCACGTAGACACTGCCGCTGTGCACAACTTCAGTTACAAAACTTTGTACCACCTCTTGCACTGTAAAATATCTGTATCCTGTAGTACATGGTTACGCTTATAATGTCCTGCTATAGTTTGTTTCACTTGTCTATGTTAATGAGTAGGAAGATGTCAAATATCTAGAATAACCTTGTCGTGGAATTATAATTTACAATTATTTAGTTTGGGGTCCCTATAATAATATCAACTTTGTAAGGTTATTATAAAAAAAAAGTGTTTTTGCAATATTAAGTTATTAGTATGGGTAGATAATAGGGATTAATGTACTAGTTAGTAATTTGGTAAATAGTTCTAATAATAATATTATCATGTTTGAATTGGAATATCGTTCATTGTACTAGATAATAAGAAAGGGTAATATAGAGGATTAATATATTTTGTTTTGTATGACTCGCACAGAACAGCTGAATGGTTCCGGAATGTGTCATGAACTCATTTATTCATATACCATTATAATTTCTCGCTTCAGTAATTATAAAGACATGTAAAGTTGATTAATGTATTTTTAATATAAAATGTCGAATATACCTACACGTAAGGATAGATGTTATATATAAGGGAATGGACACCACCGCGGGTATTTAAGAGTAAGTTTATATGAACTAATGTTTCTGTCAAATAAATGCGATTACACACCAATAGCAAACATTGCTAACTAGAGTAGGTAGATAGGCTCTCGTAGGACAACATGTTTTGTAGAAGGCAAACCTTTGTGAGGAACGAGGAAAAATTAATAAACTTTCCCTGGAAATGTATTAGTGAAGCGGTACCGATGGGGGAGCGAACGACTGAGGCTCGTGATCGGGCCGTCCCAACGCCAGAGACTTTATGTGTGATGATCGAGCCGTCCCAACTTCAGAGACTTTATGTGTGATCGAGGCCATCCCAACGCCAGAGACTTTATGTGCCAGTGTAAATGACTGTCCTGAGAAGTGGCTGCCGCAGTGTCGTTGTTCCCATGTGTTTCCTCCACATCTAAAGACAAATATTGACTGTTGGAGAACCCCGACCGCTAGCCACACTGTTAGCGATACGCGGCGAAACGTGAGGGTAGACGCCATGGTGACTTGTGCACGTGACCCAGCCGCCCAGCTGAAACACAACCAAGGGACCAGCTGCCAGGGCCTGGAAGAATGAAGAAGACGAACTCCTAGAGGACATCCTCCCCAACAACCACCCTTAATTTGGCTGGGGGTGTGTGACGTCGGGGCCATGTTCCCGCCGTCTGGAAGTACTGGAGGGGGAGGTCAGCAAGGTGAGCGCCCGAGGCGGTGTGTACGTGAGAGGACTCCGGCGCGAGCGGACGTCCGAGCTCCCTGAGGGCCGATCTAGTGTAGGGCTTAGCCTAGTGATGGTCGTGACGCGTGGTGTCCGTGGGTTCGGAAGTGTTGTCGTTTAAGTTAAATAAAGTTGCTGTAATCTGAGCTGCGTTTGGTTCCTGAGTACACCCCCTTCGCCCAGCTGAGCAGGAGGGTCGTGACACTATAATATTCAAGACCATCATTTGATATGCTTTGCTAATGCTTAACTAATCACCTGGAACAACTGCTTGTATATGTTTGATTAAGTTGTTCAAGAAATCTACAGATATTTTAACCAAAACCTATTCTTATATTACATAGAAACCTATAAGTACAGATTTGCTTTAACATAAGTTTTCTGTAAATAATACTTGATAGAGTTTCTTTTCTAGACAAAATGTGTTGCAGTTACATAAAGATTATTTTATGACCCACAAGTTTTAAGTAATTATATTTACAAATTAATGACACATTTGTTACATTTACAATAAAAAATCTCAGACATTGTGCTAATTTAACCGATAACTACGTACAATAAAACTGTTTTACTGTTACAAGGAATCTCAGTGATATTTTCGGTTCTGCGAAAGAAATTAATGGGTTTTCATTCATAAATTAGGCTATATCATTAATTCATTATGAAAATAAGCTGCACAGAAATACAAAAAGAACAAGATTTATTAGGAAATATTAAATAAAAGTGGCCGAGGTATTACAAAATCACGGTAAAACTGACGCGTCCAGGTAAAGGCGGAATTTTCACTTACCGGAACAAAGCCCGGGTGTAAACGGTCATCCCCTTTTTTATTTGTCACTATCTGTTTATAAAAATGAAAAATGAAATTTTAAAAATACTGTAATAGTGTTTGTCATGAATTAAATGGAATTTCCGTTCAAAATTATTAAACAATCTACCCGTGTTGCTTAGAAAATAATGAATTTTGAAAACATTACAATTTCAATTAGGAGAAAACTTAGTTTTAACCAGGAAAAACTTATAAATAATAATTCTAATTATTCAAGTAGGTTTTATCAATTCATTCATCTGAAGTGGCTGCTTCAGATGAAATACTTCTACTGTATTTGAGTTAGAGTAAGTAATCTATCAGAAATGACTAACGCTTTGTTCGTGGTAATTTGTTAGATTGTATTAAGAATCGTTAACTTTAACTAGTTCATTGTACTTTCTATGTAAATATTAAAATAGTTCATGATTACTGTTATCTTATGGATTCCATCTGAAAGTTTACCTAACTCCAACTTACAGTCAGTATCTCTAGTAACTTTATCACGTAACTGGATGCATTTTTATAATTAAGGTAACCAAACAAATCTAAGTGCATGGTTGAAATACTGTGTAAACGCTCTTCTTACAAACGAACGCTTCTATCTTGCTTGGTGATTAAAATATTTCAAAATGAAAGTAATTAGAATCACCTTTATATTTTATTAGGCTTGTTTACTCAACTGACAATTTATTACGGAAAAAAATGCCTTTTGTCTGTGACATTCTAAATAATTCTTTCAGTACACCTACTTGTGGATTTCATCCATAAAAAATTCCGAATGTCTTCAATTATTTTATAAAATTTAATTCGATAAACTTAATCCTTAAATTGAAACCACCCAAAATACCTAAATTAATAAACTAAACGAACATTTTAGCTCATACTAGATATCTGTTGGATTAATTCGATCGATTTAAAGCCAGAAAGTAATCGACAGAAAGCAAAAATTTGCTTTATACATTTTTAAGAGAATATCTTTAAAGGTGTCTCTTGAAGTTTCCGAGAATTCCTCGATTGAAATATTTAACTAGAATCAGCTGGAGGAACTCTTTACTTTTTTTATAAACGACCGCCTATTGAAATTGTAGTAGGACATAGTGTGCTTTAGCTAAACTTATTTACTTGATTAGCCGAGTAAAGCTTAAAACTGTAAAACATGTTACATAATGCTGAATAGTCACAAATACTCTATTAATGTATAAAACCAACGTATGGAACAAAAAAAAAAAAATATATATATATATATAGGGCTTCTTCAAACAGTAATAAAATATTTAATAAATATAAATGTATGGAAAAAATACGCGTGTTTTAGCGTTATATGGTGTTTGTCTCCAATCAGTAAATAAGCTTTATACGCAGAGCCAAACCATCAGCACAATTATCACGTTAAAATTAAATGTTTTAAATATGGTACATAAACATAAGTTTCGTATAATAAAATGGTTATTAACAAACTAACAAAAGTTTACTATTATAATGGTTTATTGCATAGTTTTCAATGAAATTTTAAAATTCAATTTAATATTTATTTAAGAAATTAAATGTGCATACGGATTAAATCAACCATTGTAGTCCTTTTAATTATAGCTTTATTTAACAACGATTAAAAAGTGTTGCATCAGAGTGGGTCCCAAAAGAAGGTGTGCTGTATGCAACCTGCTCTCCGATCAGTAGCTTGCAGAAATTTTGTGTAGTGTCTCCTTAGAGTGTCCTCCTCCTCCTCCGCAATTTGCAGTTAGTTGTGATGCCCTGGTTGGCCTTGGTTTATGTGCGGCCAGACGTTCAAAATTCCACTTTTCGACGTGAACCAAATTCTATTGCAGGTTGAAGCCGGTCTTACTGAATAAGTACCGCTTGTTACTCGTTACAACCGTAATAGGTATATAATCTACCATTAGCAGTTGGTAAGTCACAAATATAAAGATTTCGTCGCCAGAAAATGTATCTAAAAGTTGTGTGGATACGCCAAAAACTGCAAGACCCAAGACCCAAATAGTATTGATGTAAGAAAAGCATAAAATTAGTTTTTAAAACACATCACACTGATGTCCAATACTTGAAAAACAGGATCCCTGCTGAGTGCAAACGCTTGACCAGCGAAACGTTTTGAAAGGTCTGGTAAGTATTTGAAAATAGGTTATTTTTGGCTAGAACAACAAAGGCTACACTTTTTAACATTTGATTTGAAGTTTGCAAAGGATATAAAACATTATTTAGTGAGTAATTTTGTTATTATTAGCAGTAGTACAGTAGTTTGTAGACTAACAATTGTTGTGTAAGAAATTACATTATTGGCTGCTGATACCAAACGGCTTGGCCGTTACCAAAATACAGCATTATTATAAGCTGCATTTTAAGGTGTCACAAGGTATTAGTTGCCATTTAAAAATGTTATATTTGTGTACGGAGGGCACGGAGGTGAGCACCCCCATTTTGAATTTTTGTTTGTTCCCCAATTAGTACTATACGCTCCAGTTTACAGAATTTTGATACGAGGGCTATAAGTAATTTAATACTAGTGTGAAGTTTTTAAATTAACACCCTGTATTGCGTATCATTGTCACAGAAGTTGTATCCACACGGTGGATTAAGGGAGCCGCGGCACGACCGCCCGAGTCCCGTTTATTCACCCCAGACCCGGCCTGAACTAAGGTCGGGCAAGGCGTCTAAACGGTGCAAACACCGATACAATTGAGTCTTTCGATCTTCATTTAATCTCACTTCAGGATATTAAATTATCGGTATTCCTATGTCTATGCTATGATATGCACTTCATATCGATTTTGACCGATGAAGATGACTTGATGAGGTGAGTTGTTTACCATTTCAGAGTCGGCACTGCCCTAGTTAGTCGCTAGCAGGACCGGTCGGTCACCGTAGTCAATCTGTTCGGTCCGGCCTAGGCTGTGTGCCACATAGCAGTATAGATAGCCTCAGAGGATCCTAGGCGGGCTCGCAGCAATGCCGAGATTGTTAGACTTAGGTAAATAATTCAAATTCAGGTCAGTAAGTGGTAATATGGGTAAAACATGTTATAAACAAAAAAATCACTTAAAATCTAAAAATAATTTCTGCAGAACCTTACGATACTATGCATGATTTTAAACCTTTTCATTTTACATCGTTGAGCAATACTTTCTCCCTAAAAGATAACTGGAATCTATTCAAAGCATTCGTCATAGTCATCTTTAGAAAACATTTATTGTTTGTGAGTTGGTACCTTTCGCAAAGTTAATATCGGGTTGTTTCTATTAGTGAAAATAATATTACACCTCGAATAACTCATAAATTTGTATTCCTCATTTGTCACAATAGTTTAATTGTATTTTCAACTACAATGTATATTATATATAAATATATTTCAAAACGTGCTTTGAGAAATGATTAGACCCCTGTTCATCATCGACTTAATATTGTTAAATTTAAACTTACATAAGCTACTTGTGGTTCATTCAGAATAAAAATTAATGAAAGAAGAAAATTTAAAATTATAGAATAAGTTTTATAAAATTATGTTTCTGAAGCCAAAAACAAAATATATTTTAGACTATCAAGCAAACATATATATTGTCATGTTTTTTATCCAACTGTAATTTGATGTAATACAAGTACAACCCTCTCCAAAATCCAAGCACAGATAACAGTATCTCTGTTTAGATTTTCCCATGTGGTCTGGGACAGGAAGGGTGCCTTGTACGCATGCTCTGGTAATGTTTTCCAGCTACATTATTCGGTCTCTACTGTACATTCCTGAATGAAATTATCGTTGAGCGATCGATGTATTGAATACTATACAGAGTTAAAATCAAGTCCCGGTTAAAACTTTTAACTTTATACCACTTAGAATTTTAAATAAATGTTTTCTAGAAAACATGAAAACTTCAAACAATAGTGACATATTACTTATAAGTTTTAAAAAAATAATGGGGGCTTGAAAATGATGTTGAACAAATACTGATCATACAGCAATGATTACAAACTTTTGTGTATATTTTATAAATAAGTATTGAGGCATATTGTAGATTATAATACTATTTTGCAAGGTACAATCAGCTAAAGCGACTAAATGAAAAGTTGCAAAAAAAAAAATATATATGTGTGTGTGTGTGTGTGTGTGTGTGTGTGTGTGTGTGTGTGTGTGTGTGTGTGTGTGTGTGTTATTACTATTATTGTTGTGTTATCTTTTAAATTATAAAAATTGATATGTTTTAAATAAAACTGATTTTTGATAAAGTATAAGAATAATTTTTTATGATCGCACATTACTATTTCACTACTAATTATGAAACCTAGATGATTTGATTTATGTTTTATACCTAAGTACTTATATAAAAAAAATATAATTTTATTCTTGAGGTCAGACATGGTATACGTCATTATTGTTTTATAAAACCACAGTAGGCTACATATTTGAAAAAAAAACATTATTATTACGTGTCTATACGCAAAATATGTCAACCATACATCAACGTCTCTCTGAAACTAGTTCTTTTGTGTCCAATCAACGCAATAATACCGGATCTGTAGAATGTTTGAGGACATGGTACTGGATTAGATTTCTAATAAACTTTAATATAGTACCACAGAGATTAGGCAATAGATAAATTCCGATAACGATATATTTGAAAGGTTCTAAAAGAGCGACTGTTACATATACGTTCAATAAGTCCAAATATAATTTCCTTATGACTTTGCTTCTCTTGTAGTTATATTGTAATTGGTTTTTGGATAAATGTTGCTGTTCGTAATCAACCATGTCACAGTTTTCCAAATCAATTGATAGGTTGTGGAGGGAAAATGTAATGGCCAGCAAGGTCAATAAAGCTAAATCCTTTTACATATAGTCATTTCAAAACCTTAGTTTACATTATAGTTTTTGAAATTACGATTTAAAAAAAGTATTCGGATGGAATGATCAAAGAGATCAGGAATCTGAATGAATTCAACATTTCATTCAAAGAGAAGGCACCCGGATTGCGTGAATTTAAACAAGGTCATTGTAAATAGGACCTGTGACGTTTACATGTTGTTCTTTAAACATTATTTGTTTTAAAAAATATAAAGTGTTATAAATATTAAATTTACTGCATCGAATTAGTTATTTTATTTAATAATAAATTGTGGAGTGCTAAATTTAATTTAAAACAAGACCGATGAACCTACAGGATTTAATAGCAATTTCTCCATAATTTGTGAACTATACAAATTAATTATGAAAATTAAGGTTTAAACGTTTTAATTGTTAATAAGCTGTTTTTTATGTTACTATAATTGCCTCTACTATGGTTTTCAAGAAATGTAGCTTAACAACATTTACACGGCCACCGTTTTAAAATGTAACAAACAATTAGACAAACAAATATTATTTACCTTTTGCATAGTGTTACACCTAAATAATATAAATAGTTATGCACCGTTAATATACTGTAGCTTAAGGAACCTTTAGGTTATGAGTTTTTACCTTAAAAACATAAACAGATAATACACACCGAGAACAAAAAGTTTTAGGAAATGTGTGTATAGGAACTGTTTCCTTTGCTTTAGCATGATTAACTGTTTCTTAAGAATTAATTATGTAATTTTGAAACACACTGTATATTCAAATATTTCAAATATGCCATACTAGTTATAAAATTATTTTCATTTATCTTATATGGAAAATATTTGGATTAAAAAGAATTTTGTGAATGAAACAAAAATCCAATAATGGCACTGACATTTTAATAGGAGACCGACAATCTCCAAGCGCAATGTGTATGTATCCTCATCACTTTATATTCCACTGTAGGGTGTGACACATTTACATAAGAAATATATCTACAATGCCACAAGTGAACGTTCAACCCTCCCCCAACCCTCCTTCAACAATCACCATGCATTCACATCACACTCAAGGCTTCCCGTGACATATCCGGGGAATATCATCATATTTTATTCGTAAAGAATATTCTGTTACTGTGGGAACTGGGTTGTTTTCAATAATTTCCTAATAACAACATACCATGATCCAAGTAATACATGACATACATTAACTCATAAATATTTCCAACTAAATTTTGTATGTATCGACTAAAATAACCGTTATCTAACAGTAGACGTTTCTCACTGTTAGAACGCTATTTACTAGTGAACAACAGCTAAAAGTAAATACATGTGACAGCGTTAAAGAATTATATAAATATTCTATAGTTTACAATTAATAAAAACTGTCAAATTAAACAAGAAAAAACTATTTACGTTTCTTGTGTCGTACAGAAAATTAACATAGAGATAAGTCAAACTAATAGCTGATATTTAGTGATTCCAATTGTCGTAGCAGTTTTCTTTTTTGTTTACTGTTATTTGTTCACCTCGGTTATGTATTCACCGGAGGATATAAAATAATATGCCAAAATTTACTTAAAATATTCCAATTCTAATTAAACCTCCCAAAAAGTAGGTTAAAATATCATAGTTTGAGCACAAAACGTTCACGGATGGCTTTAAAATGTTATATAAACAAATGTAAGTAACTTATTACACAATTATACAGCGCGAAAACAGTATTGTCTTAGATAACAAGACCCAACAGTTTACTTAGGAACTAGGTCAACTCAGGTAAACCAGATGGAATAGCTTCGTCTACTTGAATGATTTAGCAAAGCAAGTATTATTTACACGTTTGTAGTTGAGTTAATTTCTAATCAATGTAATTTAAATAACTAATTAACGGTTCGGCATAAATTTTTTTCGTTTCCAAACTATATAACAATAGCTACTTATATAACAGTTTATACTTTCAAGATATTAGTAATTTTGTATCAGTAATACCATTTGTATATTGCATTATCCACACGTTTGTTTACACACACAAATCATAAATCTACATCTTAGATGATAATTATTTTTTTGAACTATTACACCTCTATAATTGAGTTAATTTCTAATCAATATAATGTAAATAACTAATTAACAGTTCGGCATATATTTTTTCAGCGAAACAATATAACATGCCTATAATTTCCCTGTTTTGCACGAGAAAATCCCGTGTAAAGATCCGGAGATCTGCTAGTGCGATTATATACAGGCTGAGTAAAATCATATGTACTTTTAATAGGTAATATACTAAGATAGGTATAAGAAATAACCACAACATATTTTATGAAGTATATTATGTAGCTTTTAAATTTTCCATGAAGCTTGATCTCTATTTACGCAAGAATGAGCTCTATGATTGGGTATGTCCTTTCATAGGATTTGGATGTCCATCATTGAAGTATGTCTCTCAGTAGGCTGACACAAATTCTATATGGTTTGGCGGAAATGTAGAAATGAACTATCTGTTTTAACCTGTCTCCAAGCCATCGTTTGTGTGTGATTTTATGTATGTGGTTTGTCTGTATGGAAGAGACATGGTTTGGTGTAAAATTGCCATAATACAAACTATATCGTGATTTGATTTAAACATCTGATCAAAAGTCTAGCATTTATTCTTTTATTAGCCCATTACACGATTTATAGGTTATATACACTATCATAATTTTACAGTCAAAAGGAAATACAGGACATACGTCTCAGTTATAATTAACAACGGAACACTAAGCTAATAAGAGCCTGCATTTTGTACTTACATATCTATACATATTACACATATATGAGTGAAAAATAATGGTACGTATTAGCTCGGTGTCCTGTTCTATAACCTTGAAATCTTAGAATACATGTAACACACACACACACACACACACACACACACATATATATATATATATATATATATAAAACACACATATATATATATAAACATAATTACTAGTCCTCCTATATACACATATGCGTAATGTTACAATGTAACTTTTGGTAAACAGGTAATCGGATTGAAGGGGTTGATAACGTTTTAAAAACAAAAACTTTTCGTTTAATTATTATGATTATTGTTATTGAATTATTATAGTATGTTGTTATTATCTTTTATGACTAAACAAATGCAAACTTATTTTAAATATTATTTGATCAAAAATATGAATTCAATATCTCAGGGAAAAAGTTTTTACAGAATGTGTTGATAAAAAAAATTTACAGTTCATTTTATCAATAATGTTCAAAATGCAATGTCAAGAAGCAAGTATTACAGTTACAATTTCCACTACACAGCTGTATTGGGTGATCGTGCCACTTCCACATTCCATTTGATTAGAGAGAGAACCCTTTGTAAACCGACTTCTGAGAGATTAGACGATCTCTACCTTTGTCATTATTTATAACGTTGGATCAGTTGCTTGTTGTAGACCAGATCAGATGCTGAATTTTGATTACATTCAACAATTGTATATTTAAAATATAGTATATTAGTTATAAATTGTAAGAAATTTTATTCGTAGAAATAATCCTACTTTTTATATTTTCCATTTCTCAAAGAGTCATGAAAAACTGCAATGCCTTGGAAACTGAGACATCTTAATTTTACAGTTTAGAAATAACTACTTCTACCTATTTGTAGGAAACAGCTTTTCAACCTTATTTATAACTTTACATGAATTGTTTCACTGGGTACTGTTTTTTTATTTTAATATTAAATCATTAAAAGAAGTATATTTACAACCTTGATGACACTTTAATTATACGTTAGCTTACAAAAGTACAGGTGACAGTTCACACATACAGGTTACGCTGATGTCACGTATCTCTGCAGGCTTACCTGGACCGAATGTCAAGTAGCGCTAGTTATCATTGAATAGGATTAAACGTATGTAGATCACGTAATCCATACTGCCTTCCCGTGTTATGTTGCAAAATTTACACGACTTTCATTAATGTATTTTTACATGTAATTTTATAAAAATACTAGCTAATCTGAAAATAATTTCAATATCAGTGGACGGTTATGCCTGTTTTATTCGTTTAATTTTAGGTATTTTATGAAAGCGGAAACTGGATAGCTATTTTGCACAAGATACTTATTACTTTAAAAGACACCTACTATCTATAATAAGTAGTAATTTAGGGACAATTTTTTAAGCCACTAGTTTTTGTAATATATATATATATATATAAATATATATATATATATATATATATATATATATATATATATATATATATAATGTTATTAACTCCACTTATAGGGTTATCTATATATTAATGTAATGAAAGTAACTAAAACCCTTTTAAAAATTATTTTCAATACAATAAGGACTTTTACAAACAAGAAGATGGGTTGGAAATGGGATCTCCTCTTTCAGGCCTTCTTGCAAATATATATATATATATATATATATATATATATATATATATATATATATATGTGTGTGTGCAACATTTAGAAAAGAACAAAATAATGAGTGACACTAATCCATTAAAAGACAAAATAATTTATTGGTTTAGATATGTGGATGATATATTACGTCTTTTCAATCGAGATGAGAACCAAGCAGAACACTTTTTAACATTTCTCAATTCTATATCACCAAAAATTAAGTTTTCTAAAGAAATCCAAAAAGTAAAAATTAACTTTCTTGATATAAGTATTTGAAATTTATAGAAAAACAATTCAAACAGATTTTCTAATACCATCGTCCTCTAACCATCCTTGGAAATACAAATTAGCAGCATTTCACTCAATGGTAAAACAGAATGTTAAATATACCAATGAGTGATGAGAATAAAAATAAAGAAATAAAAATAGTAAAATACCCAGCTGTCAAAAATGGATATCAACCCCAAATTGTAGACAAAATGATTAAGAAGAAAACAAGAAAAATCAATAAAACCAACAAAATACTACCTAATCCTAATACTACAGAAATTCAGAATATATATATATATATATGTGTGTGTACCATACAATACTAAATTAAACAAAGCTGTAAGAAAAACCTTTCAAAATTCAAAATGTCTCCATCAGTCACCAAACAAGAAATAATAATTTAAACTTATTGAAAACAAAGTAAACCAAAATGATGACAAACAAGAATTATACAAACAATCTGGAGTATACAAAATTAACTGTAGTGACTGTGAAAGCTATTATATTGGGCAAACTGGAAGAAATTTTGATAAAAGGTTTAAAGAACACATACAAGCTTTGAAAACAAATAACATGTCTACAATAAAATGAAATTTTGCTGAACACTTATTGGAGACTGACCATATATATATAAAGGCTTAACCTATACAAAATTTTACGAATTTAAAGTATACAATCTATATATTGAAATGAATTCAACACTTTCATGAACACTGATTAGGTCGGTAAATATGATAAACGTAGTAATAATATTAAAAATGCAAAGAGGCCTTTGTTTGTTTGTTGTGCCTTTATACTTAATCTATTCAACCGATTTTACTAAAGTTTTATATAAAAAATCTTAGGGTCCATTAGAAGAAAAAGGCGTATTCCTATTTCAAAATCTTGCCGGACTACGCCTCACGGGTCTCTAAAGTAGTGAAGATCCCATCCTGGTTTCCATACTTATACAAATTAATTATTTTAAAGAGCCTTTAAAATGTAATCAACCGTTGTATACAATTATAGGCCAGAATTTTAGATAATGATGACCTTATGACCGATCATCATTATCCATTTATTTTGACAACCGAAATTTAACATTAAGTGTGTTGATGTTAAGATTGGCAAAACATTGCAATAGTTGTTTATTCTGAGCGCTGCGGGCACTACCTAGGAAGGGTGACACTTTTGACACCCTGGACTAGCCTACGCGTGCAGACTATATTGCGATAGTCAGGAGACTAAGTGTCAGGAAACAGCTCCAAAAAAGGGGCGAATGTGTTATGTATACTTTGTGAACTTACGATAAAGAGGTTTACAAATATTTAATTTTATTTAAATACACACCCTATTATGGAAGCAGTGGTTTTATTTACAAAGACCGAAATTTGATAAAAGTCAAATCTTAGTTCCTCATAGTAATTTAATTCACTGAGTGCTTATCTAATGGACAAAAAAAACAGAGATTGGTAGCATTCGATAGTGAGGCTTCCTTGCCAGAAAAGGAGCAGAGAGTTCTGATTTTGAATGTTAGATATCTGTATATAATTATTTTATTTTCCATTTTTATTTTGCATTGCTGTAACCTCTAGCTTGTACTCTGTTGCCAATTTTAAATTGTCTGCATGAAGATGTTGTAAATCTCCTCCTGTTATTCTCTTGGATGTTACAGTGCAAGATGAGTTTTTCCAAACAACAGCTGGTATGAAATTGAACCAGTCGAGTTTACAGCCTGCCTTAGTTCCGTAAGTAAATAATACATGTTCCTTTTAGTTTTCACCCCCATAATCTGAATGGCACTCAATGAAATCTTAATCTTTTCAACGATACTGTTACTAATGGCTCTAAAACAATTCCTCTTTTGCCTGTATATTTGCCTGTGTATCTGATTCCCACTGAATATCTAAAGAATGAATACAATTTTATTCTCAACTTTTTGCATAAACTTTTTATGTATTGTTGATAAATTAGCTGATCTTTTATGTATCGTAACTATCTTAAAAGTATCCGTAGAAAGATTTCATTGCTAGACTTAATTTCAAGATAAACAAGAATTAGTTGGTGAAGGTGTATATCTATGAATGAGATTTAAGTGAACATCACAGAAATCAGTAGGCTGGCAGATTATCTATTCCGTATTAAAATATTTATATATTGTTTCTGTAGTCTACTTTTTCTCAGTATATTTGCAGGGCTTCTTGAGAATGAAAGCTATAAACTTGAAGAAATCCTACTCTGTATTATTGATTGCCATAGCCAATGTTCAAAATGTGAAATAAATTCTTGAAAATGAAATTCAACTTTTCATTTAGATTTTTCATTTCGGGCCACTTTACTAAGATAAAAGTTCTGTAGGAGTATATGGTTTCTGCGTAATATACTATAGCAAAGTAAATATACTGCTATATATACTCTGGACATAGAGAAATAAAGATCCTTTGTAAACAAATTTGAACCTAATGCTTTGCAAATATTACGTTATAAAGGAATAAATATACCGAATTACAAGAGGAGTCAACAATGTTTTAAATTTCTATTGAGAACACCCTTTCATCCTTCAAATACATCTTTACAAAATGAAAATCTAATTTTCGGTATTTATAGGGCTTATGTGTAGTGCACGTACAAATAGTATTTACTGTTGAGCAATATTATATTTTTGTATAGTGCTTGTGTTCACTTCATGTCACCTTTTAAGGAGAAATTAGAAAGCCAACTGCTAACTAGGAGACAAACGTGACCAAATATTACATTGCATTTTACGAAGGTTGAATTACAGGCCACAATAGACATTGTTAAATAAGACCTGAATAAATTATGATTTTATTTTCCAGCTTGATATAAAAATAAAATCACAGATTATTTTATTCATTACTTCTAATAACTTACGTCTTCGATGCGAGTAATTCTGTTGTTTAGAGCATTGACCTCGCTCATGGTAGTGTGAGTACATTGTTTATTTATTTCAACGGTCAACACCAATTTACATTTAACATACCCACTTATATCTTAACATTTCATTCCAAGTGGCAGAAGAAAATGGAATACATTTAAGTATTAACAGTGAGTGCAAACACATTCTAAATTAAACAATATCTTTGTAACAAATTATAAACTAAATAACAATAATTAAAACAATAAAAAAAACCTATGCAAATGATAGCAAGAAACGAGAATCCATAAATAAGTTGTAACAGGAACAATCAACAATGTATAACAAAATAACAACGTAACAGTGGCAAGAGCTATAAAAATATAATAACAGAAAGAAAAAGATATTGTTGCGATAGATTGTCAAACATCTCTGTAATTCTGTTACCGAGGCTAACATCGATGCAATGTAATCATTTTATTAGTCTCGTGCATTATAATATAACTTATAATAACTCACTTTAAACTTTAGGCGAATAAGAGTAATTGTATTTCGTATCATGTTCATATTATACATTTATTTTATTTTACTAGGAAACTAAAATTAACGCAAATATTGAGTCGGCAATACGTGGATCGAATTTATCGTCGTGAAGTAGCTGGCATATAGTAAAAAATATTTATTTTAGAAAATGAAATTGGACAACAAAGAGCACAAAACTAAGGACATGTGGCTATGACATAACCCAGTTATGTCTAGGTAATAATTTAGGTAGTTCATAATCGAAATTATTTTCTATCTAGTATCCTTAAATAGTGACAAATATGGGTTTTATATCGAGATGTGATGTGTCCTATTGGATATATGTGTAACATAAGGTTGCACCGTTTTACTGGCACATGAGGGGTTATCTTTGAAATTTAAGTTTTGTGAAGGTTCAAAAAGGAAACAAAAATCTTCTGGAATGTATAAAGTTCAAACTAAAATAAAACTACTTCTTGAAAATGATCACTGGATAAAAAATTGAAATAAAAACTTCTTAATGACTTTTAAGTTCAAACTTGCAATATATTCGTCACTCAAAAAAGGTACTAAAATCTCACATCTTGTCTTTTATTCAATTTTTGAAATTCAAAACTTTCACACTCTAATATGATCTGGCAATTCTTCATTTAAATTTATCTTCAAAATTCAATTTTATTCTGTTACTAGTTTCTTTACTTTACTACACCGGATATCATCTTTTATACCCCCATTTGTTATTACATCATACAGTTGTACGCTTTACTCTTTTTTCGTACAAAGTAAAGATGTAGGTTTTGTAAAGTTAAAATTAAAATCATTTTAATTTAATAAAATATTTTATTAATTAATTGTGTTTTTGTCACTTGAAGAAAAGTAAATTCACTCAAACGAATAAGTATGATTATTTAGAAAGTGTATTTTTGATTTCTAAAACAATAAGATGCATTTTATATTTAGTTAGGTATATTAATATTAAAATTATTTCAAACATCAATAATTTATTTAAAACAAATTTACTTTGGTAATGAAAAACTACTGTGAATTTATTCATTTAAAATGGTTATAAATTACGTTAGCAATGAAAATACGAATAATAAAAAAACACATTATTGGCTACAAAAATTGCAAGCCTAATGGTAATTTCTCAGGGCCATATAAAAAATCTGAATTTGTTTAGGGGTACGTCTCTTTATTTATTATTTTATACCAATAAGGTTCGATATAGTCTCTATATGAAAATGTATTGATAAGGAATTTCTTTCAGGAAACACAGTTTCTTCTTGCACAAGTAGTAGTGGAATTAAATACAACCTATATGCGTGTTATAGGTCTAGAATGTTTATATGATAAGAAACGTAAACATTATTTTGAAATGTATCCAATACAACATACTAATTTATACAATAGACGTAATCGGCACGAAGAAAACTTTTTGTTGAGAAAATATGCTTTAAATCTTCTTTTTCATTAGTAAAATAAATTTAAAAGTCGTTTTTATTTCATTTGAGTAATACTTTCGTCGAGAGCTAAGAAGTGAGAAGTCTATCAAAGCTATATTACTGTGAGTAGTGTTATCCAATAGTTATATGACGATTGAAATACACTTAATCAACAAATAAGAGTTAGCCTATATTAAAATTAAAATAATATAAGTAGAAAATTAAATAATTAACCTCGTGAACCCTTTTGTTAATCAATCTTGTTTGACTAAAAAACTTAAGTAAAAAGGGCCATATTTTGGTAAATAAAACAATAAAGGAACATATTAGCAATATCAGGGAAATATGGTTAATTTTTCGAAATAATATTTATTTCCCCTCCATGTAATTATTATCATCATCAGGATGTTAGGATTACTTCCAATCCTTTATATGTATATATATAAGTAGATTATAAAATGAGTTCTCTACTACTTGTTTGATGCCGTTTAAAATTCAAATACATATAAATATAATAATGGGATGGATATAAGTAGCTGCGTGTCCACCTGACATGTTCGATATGGCATTAACTAGAACTTAGTGCATACCGTGTTGCAATTATAACTTTGGTAATTTGTGGACAATCACGCTACCTCACTGCACTGATGGGTCAATGTGTTCATATAGATCACCATACTGTACTACTAATTTGAAGCAGTTATTTAGATATAAAATTTTAAAAATATCTTTTAGCCTTATCTCCGAGACGTTAATAACAAATCAATAACATAAAATAAAAAAAATGTTATAGACATTTTGGATTTCTTTTTCCGTGATATTCTTATGTAATTAAACAATATCTTACAAATATCGATTCACAAAAGCACTTATTCCTTCAAGAATTTAATCTATATATTCCACTTTAAATGCAAACATGATACCAGTAATTCAAGCAATACAAATTTTGTTAATAATCGACTTCTTTTTTATTCATTTCCTGAATACACTTACAATTTACTCTCAAATGCTTCATATTTACAGAATTATTTTTGCTTACAATGTGTTGTGTAACGAGCTTCGATAAGCTCGTACATGTAAATTAATAGTATAATACTCATTCAATTCTTGAGATGCCCAGCGGGCAGATACGCAGACAGAGTATCATCTAAAAAAAGAAATTTACACTACGTTCAACTGAATTTCATGGTTGGACATATACCATATTGTTGTGTATACAGAAATAAAATGCTATGCAAAGAATAATGTCTACTGATAAGACATTGCTCGGGATACGTCTCACACACTACGCAACATTTTTTTACTTTTATTACGTTACTTAGAATTATTCTAATAATTACTTGTAAGTTCAAATGAGCTAGGGAGGTTATTCTATTCCAAGACTCTGATACAAAATGTTGTCACCGACTTTTAACAATGAGTTTTTATGCTATTATGTTTTTATTATATTATAAACAATTTGCATGTTAAAATATCATAATGATTGCACACATCGTATTTATAAAACTATGCATTGAGCTATTTTCTCATTGCCAACATGTTTACCCATTATACTAATGAAAAAAGTTCACTAACGCTCAGACGAATTCCTTGAAGTAACTAACATAGATATTTAACAGTATTGCTTATACAAAAATGAAGCTTTATATAACAATTCTAAAAGTTTACAGTTCGGTTAAGTTTAAAGATATTGTGTGGACGTCAGATAAGCTTCTCCATACCTTTTGCCTAAGCTCAGCTAACAAATTACACTTAATTGGAAGGACTTTATCAAAAGAATATGAAAACACACAAAAACTTATTTATCACTCTAATTTTTCTGGTTTTCCACATAAAATGAACAGGTTTTTTGGTGCTTTTCAACCGAAAAGAAAACTTGGCCATTCAAATGTCGTAAACATGTGATCCAATGAAGATCAAATTTTATACAAGATAGATTTAAAGTGCGTAGTTTTTTATGTAAGATTTTTTAAATATGAAAATACATTTTATATTAAACTACCGTATTACATATATTATTGAGTAAATACAAAAATCAATACTAGTTTCAATACAAAGACATTATCTTGAGTTGTAGTTTTTTTACACCTTAAATATTTAATTCAAATTTACTGTATTTGAGTGGACATATCACCTTGTAGTCGAAACCACAGGCGGTTTGCGTATTTTGTATGAACACGCTTGTCGATTGATGCTAATAACAGTGCTACACTTTTATATTTGTCGTACTAATTATTTTAGGGTACGCAGAGTTTATTTCTATATGGATTATTGTGTTACACATGAAATAAAATTTAAATGTACACCTTTAGTAAACCTCTTTCGAAAAATATAAATCTAGACTACTTATGTCAAACAAAACATGTTGTACTAAACATCTTTCAAGCCAATACCACCGTTAGAACGTCTGAAACATTAATCAAGAACGATAAAAAATCACAATCCAGCCAAAGGGGAAATATTTAACCCTTTATCACGCCATAAATAAAAGTTTATGACTGCAATAACATATATATGGAATACACTGCGGCACGCATTTCAATGTCAGAATGTCATAAACAACTGAGACAGCGGCTTCGTGTCGGCATTTAATGTTTTAATAATAATTATTGTCTCAGAATTTCACAATCCTTAACTTATATTTATAACTTTTGTTTCACTTCTTCCATTATGTCCAGATATGTTTCTTACCTTTGTTTTTGTATAGCAAACGTACGAAGTTTCTAGTTTGTGTAGTAAACATAGAATATTTAAAATTCTTATTGCTATTAATTTCCACATAAATGATAGTTTAATTATGCTTTTATTAATTTTTATTATCAAATGGAATTTTTAAAAGCTCAATCCAAATTTTAAAGTCAACAGGTCAATTCGTTCCTGAGACATTGCGTGGCTTGGTATACAATCATGCTCATTTAGTTCAGCTATCTAAGTAGTACTCTGAGTTGGTTCTCTTCCGCTTATCCAACCAGTTTACACGAAAGGTATAAAGTTATTTTTTTCTTTTGGTCACGTTTTGATAGAAGTATGTGGTGTAACTTGTTTCTCTGTTATATTATTGACCAATTCTCTAAGTATTTAAAAAGAAATAAAAATTTAAACTTTCAACCGAAATGCTTGCAGTTGACTCAAGTGTTGTAATAGTGATTTTAGATTATGCAGTTACATTAATAACTGTTACCGTCTTAATTTCAACAGAGTTCACATTCATCTATTAAATTTAGTTTTTGGTAATAGAATTCATAAGTACTGTATGTGTATCGTGCTGTAAGTTTTATGAACTATGAATATTATCGTGCACAAATTGAGTTACGATTAACATTTAGTTCACTATAACAGGAGGCTACAGAAGCACGTGCTACATCAAGTCTAACACTCTAGAAACGCTAACGTTACGGTCCAACAGGGAAATTAACCCTTATCTCCACCCTAGGGAAGTAAAAAGACGTGTTATGTCGCATCCTACTGGCAGATGCTCTCAGAGAATACTTCCGATGAGTTTCTGTTATCCGTATCTCGTTAAAAGGTTTAATGTGTTTGGAAAGCAGTTTCAGATTGATCGATACGAGATTTTACAATAAATATATACTTTTTGCCCGTTAAAAATTATAAGTACCGGTAAAAATAAATATTTTCTTTGAGTTACTACCCTATTTTATTTCATTATTATAAAACTATTCACATAGAACGAGGGATTTTTCGTTTGCACATTTCCACAGTGTTACTAATTTTAGTAACGCAAATGCTTAGTAAGTAAACTAATACAGGAATGAAGTAAAATATAGAATAAAAATTGGTTTATTGTATGAAAAAACTATTTTTTCATAATTATTAAAATACAGCACTAAACATCTTACCTCCTGCCATGTGACTAATATAATATTCAACAAATTGTATTGAGTTTCATTACGTGTACATCATGTTGTGTATATTTCCTAAACCTGGGTGAATACGTAGGATTCTAAAAAACTAGGAAACTGTTTTTTAAGCACAAGGCTTTGTTTCTATGGTTATTGACGTTAAAAATAGGTACTAATCGAATATAAATTCAAATATTCACTTTTCCATTACAGATTTCATTATGGCTAGTATAGTATGAGAAGTTTGTACGCCTCAGCTATTCGCTCTGCAAAGGTAAACTTACATTAACTTACATTTCCTCTCCCATAAGGATGATTACGTTAGGGCTTTATATTAATGCAATTTAGTTGAGAATATATATATATATATATATATATATATATATATATATATATATATATATGCATGTTATCTAAACTCTACGTACCGACCTCAATGTTACAACGCATAGGCCACTGGTTTTTTGGTTCGTGTATAATCAATTATGATTTTAAGGATTGTACATAAAAGGACATTTAATACATATTTACAAATGTTACTGATTACACAAGTATGTACACGTGTTATACTTAATAGATATTTTGTATTTTTACATTGAAATAATTACTCGTATTTAAATAGTAATGATTAAGTCTGTTATTAGTTCATTTGGTAATGATAATTCATTATATGTCCGACATAGTGTTGTAATGACAGTAGGCATTTATTTTATAAAAATTAATAATGATCTCTTTATTCATTGTCCTTAACCTGATTACATTCGTGTGTCAAATAGGCAAATAATTGTTAGTATGACAGTAATATTCGTGTTGATTAACTTAAGAAGATTTGACTGTAATTTCAAAAATGATGAAATCTAAAAAAGCGATAGGATTACCGCAATAGTAAATCTTTTGATAAAAATACAAAGTGACCTGTGTACGTTGTCCATATCTGAAATGTTATACAATTTGTATATTAAAGGTATAATTTCTGATTTATAACATTTAAGTATAATAAAATTTGTAAAGTTATCCACTTATATCTTTTGTTTCATGATTTAAGATGCTCCATCTTAAACATTGATAAATTTATGTATGCACATTTTATCATATTAAAAAAATATTTTATAATGAAATAATACCTGTTGCTGTACATTTATAAATATGAAAACGAATGCTTGCACTAAAATATAACTAATGATGAGTAATTTTACCTGATAATTTAAGTTTATGTAACAACACGGGATTAGTTAATAATTTCCATCCAGTAAATTAACGTAGTAATAGGTTAATTTAATTAAAACAGGTAACTAGTTTATTGCTTATTAAGGCTGGGAATCAAAAATATTATTTATTAGCGAGAATATTAGTTCATTAATTAGCTATAGCAAGTTAATATGCTGGTATATTGTACAACTCATGTCTGTAAATACTATTCCAAATAGAGGAAAACAAATATTAACGCAGTCCCTAATTACAGAAAGTGATATAAATAAGAACAATTCATTACGTTAGACTTTCTAGAGAATCATTTCAAGCAAGCATATGTAATACATGCGTGCAGTAATACAGTAGCTTTGGTGCAAAGAAACTAACAGAAATTGAATACAAAAAGAACCTAATATTAAAAAATACAGTATTTAAGAAACAGAATATCAATAGCCTAATATTTATTGTTGAGACAATACATAATACATGTAGCAAACCTTTAATTTCTAACAATTAGAACAAACATACCACATTGATGGTTTCGCTGAAATTTCCCACCTCAATCCGGGAGTAAGGACCTGATTGTAAGGCATCGCAGTCATACGTCAGTAAATAAGTGATTCACGCTACAAAACGCATTAAACACTAAACAGAGTTTCAAATGCATTGTAAAGTATTTGAGTTTGCCTGTGAAAATAAGTGTTTATAAGCTACCACGTGTCTCTAAGCTCACTAGTTTGTCTGCCTCTTGTCCTGTACGATTAAATATGTCTAGACATTTTTTCAAGGTTAATTTACATATAAAAATTTATGTTGTTTAAAAATATAAAATGCTTGGAATATTTTAACAGTTGCAAAATTTTGAAAGGTGAAAACATAATAAATGTATAGATTTATAATGTACCGCATTTCCCAGCTGCTAAAACACTTGAGGTATATGAGGTTGAACATACATAACAATAAAAAACTAATCAATGTATGGTGAGGAAATAGCTGCAGTTAAACATAAAACAGAACCCGTTGTGCTTCATTTGTGTCGTATAACTCTATGTATTCACTATTAAGAATAATTCTAATACATGTCACTGCGCAGACGCAGGAACACTATCAGTCAAAGGAACAATGGAAAGGAGTGGTAGGTAAATTTAGTATTAACAAATTAACCCCTAAGAATCGTCCTCATGGTAGCAATTTCTTTAAATTTCAGGAAAAAACAACGCCCGTAAAACGCTATGATATAACACAGGATGAATTTTGGTTGGCCGTGGCGGTAATTTAAACCTTAAGTAATATTAACATCTGTATGCACAAGCAATTGAAGAAAATGTTTTCAAATATTATTTTTATCTGTTTTTGAGATCTATGATCCCATGTAAATCCCTTAAACATATTTCACTTAGCTATAGCTGAAATAATTTCCAGCTTGGTACAACTCTGAAAGCTGAAAGCTCTGAAGCTTTAAACTCTGAAAAAAGATCGTTTTTCTGCTTGGCATACCACTTCCTTCCACTATGGTGGCTGTTTAATCTTCATAAGTCACAAAGCCGTTACTGATAAACTTAGAGAAAAATTTAAATTATTCTGAAATCATTACCATTTCCTGAACGTTTTTACAAACCTTTTAATATTTGAAACGAGTTTTGAATTACTATTGTATATGTTCTGTGATGTTCAACTAGTAATATTTCAGCTGTCAAAAATCTACTATGTTTTTCCGACTGAGCCGGAAGGCTATTAATAACATATTTCTTGAGATATACTTCCACAACATTTATTATTTGTTTCATTGAATTGGGTTTGATATCAAGTTTTAAATGATAAAAAAGTCAAGACACCAAGTGGTAATATAATAAACTTGTGTGTTTAGTTGGGCGCTTGCGAAAGTTATCTATTATTTTGAGGGTAACCATGGTGAGAACGAGAAAATAGAAGAATAGATAAATTCGTAAATATATGCCATGTAAACATAACAGGTGCAAACATGTAGCCTAAATATCCTAAGCCATTAAACATTATTTTTGTGTGTATTATTTCATTGTAAAACACTGATATAGACCCAATAAAATAAAACATATCGAATCCAAACAAATATGAAGGTAGGTTTTAATTTGGTATATCACAGTTACTGAATGAATGATTTCATTAGTAGACTTTAAAATTGTGCATGAACATGATTTATACAAGAATGAGTTCTATAATGCGCATTTTCTTATAATTTATACGGTGTACGAATTTATTCTTTCTAACTGTCCAGATGGCAACTCAAGGATAAAATAGATTTTAAATTTTGTATTTAATTTTAAAAAGTTCCACTTCGGTAAGTGGTGTGTCATATTTATACCAGGTTTATTTCAAAGCACTAATAACTCTTCAGTAGTTTACGGAAAATAAGGCTTTATCGGGAAAAAAGATTTATCGGCCAAATTAAAGTTAATTTTCCAATAATATTTAATAAAAATAAGAGTACACCGCAAACGTATTCCTAATAGATGAAACAGCATCGTTGAGTTTTCATAGAATTTTTAATTAGGTACATTTGCTTCAACATAACATGTTAGAATTTTTTACTCTTAATCACAGTTACTTTGAAAGTTTATTTTATACTTTTTTATATCTCATAATAGCTACTACGTATATAGAATTGTTATAATAATTGCTGTTAAAACTCACCCAAAGCCCTGTATGTTTACGATCTTTAAACTTAAATTAGATGTACTTTTACAAACTGTTACTCTAAATGTTGGTATACTTTTGTATTTTGCACAGTAAATTACAGTATAACATAGTGTAGATATAACAATCATAATGGATCTTTTAATCATACCGATTCTGTTTTCAATAACGTGTAAATCATTCGCCTGATTTAACGATGTAAATTAAAACCTTCCCATGGAAATAATGACCGCAATACAATAAATGCCATCACGACCAATATAGGAAGGGCTGAGTAGTTTATGGCATTCCAATATTGAAAAATCCCACCCCTGTGACCTGTTAACCGTTATTGCTGGTATAAAGTTTAAATCATTACGTAATATATCGATTAAAAGATGTTCATTTTAAAGGTTGTTTATATACAGTTAGTGATATTTATGACGTTTTACTATTATTTACTGTTTATTATCATTAATCCCTAGAAATTATTCAGGAGTGTTTAAATTTTACCTTTACAAATCAAACTTATTTGAACTGAGCGTTTTATAAGTGATTTAGTATGCCGTTTGTACCAAATATAAACTTTCAGCAAGCAAAATTACTACCAGTTTTTTATATTCAGCAAAACTACAGAAGTGTATATTTATGCACAAATTTGGATTTATAGAAAAGTTTGCTTTGAAAATATTGTGCGGAATGTCAGACATACATACAGAAAAAACTAACCAAAGTATTATTGCTCCATACTCTTGAGTATTGGGTATAATTTTAAAAATTTGCAAATATTGTTATGGAGAAACTTTGAGCATTGGAAACAAAATTAAATTATTATTACTAGTAAATGAATACAATAATATAAAAAGTTATATTGGAAAATTTGGTATTTATTTACTAGAGATAATGATTTAAATATTTTTATATTTTATTTTTGTTTTACTTCGTTAAGGTTTTGTTTAATTCAGATACTTCATATAGTACCTAAGCTAGACACTACGAATGTTTCCGTTAATTGTAGTTATTTGCAGTTATTTCAATAAAATTCAATATATATATATATATATATATATATATGTATATATATATATATATATATATATATATATATATATATATATATATATATATATAATTAACAAAAATTAACAAAGATTCACAGATTATATATATATATATATATATATAAAATCTGTGAATCTTTGTTAATTTTTGCTAGTATTGAAGTCTATAAGATACAAAACAGCTAACAGTTACAACGGACTATCAAGGATGCCGACAAAATTTCACCTTAATTTGATAATAACATATCGCACAAGTTAACTTCATATCGTTATAAATTTTGACTTGATTAGACTTAGTTTGTTTACAGCTTCATTTACCGTATCCTGTCAATTCTCATAGCACCTTGGTTACCCGTGAGACTAAATGTACTAATATTACAACTTTTTATCCCTTTCGTACAGTTCATAGTTTAACTGTTACTGTGCTTACTATTTCAAAAATGAAACTAAATACAAAGTTTAAAATTTTCAGGAATATTCCACTAATAATCATAATACAGTTGCAAGCATACATGGATGGAGACTTAATAAAGACCTTGTTACCTCCGAAAAGGTTATTTTATATATAGGAACAGTCTTTAGTAATATAATATTCTAAAAGCACATTACCATAAAATGCTATATATTTTTATGATAATCTTTTGATGATATGTTCCGAAATGCTAATTATGTAATCTAAATTAATTATCCTCTTTTAATAAATAATATGAATAGTAAATAATATGAGAGATTACTGTGGAAAGGAACGCTAAAAGTTAAGGGTGTGTTATTTAGAACAGCTCAGCACCCTACAACTTGTCGTTATAATCTTTATCTCGGCCCAGTCCTCAACACTTGTGAGAAGACTTCTTGAGTTAAGTCTTGACAATGAAAGAGTTAATAACTCTGAAGTTACGGCTGCTTACAACAGTTAACAACGTGTCACGTGATCCATTATGTCATTATATTACTTCCTTTGTCATAAGCAATACTAAGAATGCTCATTTTAACAACTTTGAATATTTACTCACTATATATCGTATATAGTGATTAAATTATGCCATAGATTTAAAAAGCAATGCTAGAGATAATTATAGTTATTAAAAAAATATACTAGAGTTTAAAAATAACTACATTACATGTATTGTAGGATTGTCTTTTGTACTTAGCTAAGTTTATAACAGCTTATATCAGCTAAATTATTTATAGCCCAGTATCACCCCAGGTAATAAAGTGAGAAATAAACTCTGTTCGTAAAGTCAACATGTCTCTGTATCACTATGGCTAAAATGGTGTTTTACTTCGTAAATTACAAATACAATGTATTTTATTTATAGAATGGAAATTTACTGTCTGTAATCTACAGCATTCCACGTAAAAAAATAGTCTAATATATAATGCATATATTACGTGGAATATTATATCTCTATTATATAATATTAATGCATACCTTTCTTTACGTGGAATTCTGTATAGTTTCCTATATTTAGAAATTTCTTTTTCTATTTGAATCTATATGAGTTTGATATAATTGTCCTTTATACTTTACTCTAGCTTAGAATATATTTAGTTTAAGGGAACTTAGTTCTACATTTACATTAAAGAAGCAGGGAGCATTAAAAAAGTAATGTAACATTTAGGATAAGAATAGCACAAACGTGTTTTTGTCCTATATATAATATGAAATGTTTCAGACCTTAACTCAATTAACTCTATGAAGGGAAGTACTTTAATAAGTTTCATTAACATCAGAACACAAGTTTATACATTTAAACAATATTCGTTTGGATCATTACTACCCGTAGTTAATATTGCTTATGATTTATGAAATATTATTTTTACTATTCATTTTAATTCCCTTCAAACCGGGTTAGCCTATATACGAATCAGGACACAGGAGGAAATAAAAATTTGTGTATAGGAATCCAAAGAATGGACACAATCCCGTTTATTTTTATCCCATTTTAGGAATAAATTAATATACTTCTTCTATTAAATTCTAACCAAGCGATATATATATATATATATATATATATATATATATATATATTATATATATATATATATATATATATATATCACGCTTAAAAGCACAAGTTTTCCAGTTTTCTAGTCAGTAATATGACGCGTTTCAGAGATAAAATATTAAAATTATATAATCATGTTTTAGAATACAGTTGTTTATAATTGCTTAAAACTAAAATATATATTCAAGAGTTTAAATGACCTTAATAATTTCAAATTAAAAGGACATCTAAAGCTATTTCTAGTTGAAAGTGTATATTATAAAACAAGAAGGTTTTGTATCGAAAAGTTTAGGGATGTGAAGCATATAATAACAAATTATAAGAAAATTGGTAAATTTATTTGAGCACTGCATAAGGCTATAAGTTCTGTTTTCATGATTGCGTTCGAGATGTATGTTATACAAAGTAGAGCTACAGTACATCACATGTCACGTAACCAGTTTCTCTTAGGTACTCAGCAAAATATTAAACTACAGCTCATTTCATTATTGAGATGTTCTGAGGATAGTTTAACTACGTCCGTTATTATTCCACATATTAAAAAGTTTTATAACTTTACACAATTTCTTTATAAACTTATATATTCTGCGATATTCTCTTTTTCATCATGGTTGTTCATAGACCAGATTAAAAAGGTCCTTATCAATCAGTCATAGCCTATTAAGTGACATTCATAATTATTAAACTTTTTTTCCCTTAAAGATATAATTTCTCATGCAAAAATATTAGTTTATTGGTCAGTTCAATCTATAGATATCGCGCGTAGAGTCAATAGAGACAAATAAAAATACATTTTACCGATGCCTCAGTGATTCCTCAAACGCAGAGCAAAATCTGCTTCTGAATAGACTTAAAAACTATTTTGAGTTACAATTTCTTTACATTGTTTTCCATAAAATTTTGATTTTAAATTAAAAAAATATTGGTACTATCTGTATTAGAAATAGTGTGAGCAGAAAATATTTTAAATAGTCATTAATACATTTTTATGAGTATTGTTCTACTGCTAAAATCTAAGGTAGACGATTCGAAAGTTACCCACAACAATGTATGTTCTGGAAATAAATTTGTTGATCTTACACTGGAATAGATATATGAGGATTCTCGCTACTGAGAATCTCTTGAATTGTGGTTAATTTGCATTAATGATATTACCGGCAGCTGTATTAGAACATTGCATTTCGGTATATAAAAGCGTAGCTGGTACATTTATTTATTGAATTAGATTTATTTAATATAAGAAAGGCAAATAAAAGCAACTTGGTTATAAATATCACAATTTATTTCTCCCAAATATACTATTTTACATTGTTATGGAAACATAAAAATCTGAATCAATCAGTTACAGTTTTTAGGAATTATGCTAGTTCTAATTTATAATAAATTTACAGTTTTATTATGAAACCAATATACAATGAAGAAATAAAAAAAATTATGGAATGTAACGCATGTTATTGTTATTAATTTAAAGGGAGATTATTCTCTAAAAATTTACCTATACCTGTAATTTACTAAGCGTTAGTGAGGTTTGAAGCATTCAATTTCTGTCTAGGCTATCGGTCTGTATACCTGTCTTTCTGTCCTCACGTTATCTCGAAAACGAACGGATAAACATGAAATCGTGAGAAAATAATATTACGGAAAGTCAATAATCTAAATTAAGAACGGAAACAGCACACTCTTGCGAGTTTTTATCCTCCATAATTCACCGAAGTTTTAGTTATTTGTAAATTGGTATGAGACCTAAATAAATAGACAAAATTATTTAATGTTTCTTGTATTAATTTATCTTGAGAAAAGTTTAGGTGTAATTTTTATCATTGTACATGTAATTTAATGATATTAAAAGATTAATGTTAAGTACATTGCAAATCGGCTAAGTGTAATAACTCTAGAGCCTAACACAAATTTTTTCTTGCATGCCAGAGGATGTAAAAATGTCTATTTTGTATGATCGTCTCTGTGATTATAAATCTGCAAGAAGATATTTCAAGAGTGAGATTATCTTTATTTTGCAAGCAACCTCATTGAATCCTCTTACGCGATACTGGGATGGTGTACTCCAACCTTGTAATAAACAGTACTTCTGTCTTACTATGTAAAAAAGCAATCAGGTTTTAAATTCTTAGACCGTGCAATCATGAATACGGCCGTTTAAGATTTTCTTTACAAATTGTATAGTTGTTATTTTTAATTGCCTAAACAAGTTGACTAGTAAAAAATGTATCCGTGATAGTTTTTAATAGACACAGCTCAATGAAAATTTAAATGATTTAAATGAAATGTTATATAGTAGTAATATGTAAATAATAAACTAACTATAAACCTAAGATGTATGTGTACTACTCCTCAATAAACGCAAAACAATATAGAGGAAGACGTGAAACACTATAATTTCAAGCAATATGTCTTTTATGATATCAGTCCTTATACAATCTTGTTTCAAGGAATATAGTAGCCATTTATTCATACTTCACATAAAACTCTTTTGTATATAGACATTGTACGGCATTTCGTACCGAGTACTGTCATAAAACAAGTCGTATTTATTTCTCTAAACGAACCCATACAGGGTCATTTAAGAATAGTTAAAAGACGGTTATAGAGTAAAAACCGTTGAAATTAGAAACGTTATACTTCTGACAAAACTCAAGATACGCAACAATAATTGACATTTGGTTCTAAAACATTACGAGACAAAGCAATTGGTAGATGTTCCTCAACAAATCTTCAAATTAGATCCCATATACAATCTGTCAAGAAGAAGTAACAACTTGCAAATTTTAATTTATATTATATCAGTTTTAATATTGCTCTTAATTTAATTACGTTAATAAATGTAACTGTTGGTGATTCTGTCCCATCTAAAAACGCATTTTCATTAAAAAAATTATAAATATATAGACTTGATATATGTTTAGTTTATACATATTTTGAGAATTTTTTTTAAATTATCACTTATGCATAAATCCATTTAACACAATCTGATAATAATTATAGAGACCTGTTTGGTTGCATTATATGTTGGTGAGCTATTAGAACCTACATAATGTCTCATTGTAGTGCATAGTTTGTGCACAAAAGTGGTTGTTTGGGCCCGAGCTAACTAAACCTCTCTTTACGGTGTCTTCCCCCTCTGTACAAGATATGATTACTTTATATACTAATGATCTGATTAATATTTTAGGTGGTTCACTGTAGCTATCATTTAACGATTTAATCTAAATAAGTTTCCGGCTTCATTTCTACTGCCTATTTTCTGTATCCGCTCTTAGAATTATTGAATACTATTATTTTTAAGAACAGAACACATATCTTTTCTTTTCATATGTGGAATAAATTTGTAAGCAAAGTTGTCAGATATTTTCTGTTGACATCTATAAAAACCTAACAACAGCTCCTACTGAGCAGATTACTTGTAGTGTTGTAATTCATTTTAGAGCCGATGCAAAGGTTTACACATTAAGGAGTAAAATAGCGTCCATCAATATGTTCTACCCTTCTTTTAAAAAATTCAGCTTTTCTCTTGATCATTGTCATTAGAGTGGTTCATTTTCCTAGTCTGTTTTAGTTATTGAAATTTCTGAACGTATTTTCAGTTTGTTTGTTCATGAACAATTGTTCAGGTAACTTCCAAGCGTAAGAGCTATAATATTTTATAACCATACTCCTCTTAATCGGATTTATACAGAACATGCTTTTTTATATGTAACCCCAATTAATGAAACCGTAATGAAATGTAATGTACTAATTTAAGAATAAAAAAGAATTAAAATAGTTTTAGGTATTAATATGTAAGCAATGTTTATGATGTTATGTAACTTTGGACATTTAGATATTATAATTATAACTGGACTTGTAAGGCTAATTTTCGCAGTAGGAGTTATTATAAACAGTTCTTAAAGTTGAAAATGTTCTTCAATGAAAACAATCCGTTATTAGCAACTTACTATATAATTTCAGGTTTTTAGGTATAACTTTAATTCTTGGTAATGAAAACTAAATATGTAAATATTTATTTTATTTATTTAAGAAATATATTTAAAAAAATATTTTATTTCTATATATTTATTACTCAGTATTGCTGATAAAACGCTTATCCTGTATATTAAGTAGTAATTTTACGATAATACTAAATGTTTTGCAATTCCTTCAGTCCACCTTTAGAAAAGTACCACTCAAAATATATTTTTAGTCTACACTGCATTACTGAAACAGCCAATATTCTATTATTCCTCGTGGCCAAGATTAATTTATATAGAGTTTATTAACATAAAACTGTTGTTTAAAAATACTATTCCATTCTAACCATTTACAGTTAGATGATTATAGCCGTTGCAGTACATAATATTAACAATAAGTTCAATAGGTAGCAGTAAGGAGGCTTCTCTTACACTACAAATAAGAGCAATCACTTAGATAGTTGTTTAACTTGTGCCTGTTTTCTTTTTCATCTGTAATTTTTTTTAAACAATATTACAAAAACGACTTCCAGTAGGGTATGACGTGCAATACGGGTGTGTTTATTTTTATTGTAAGAAATATTTTATTGATTTACAGACTTTAAAAAATATTATGTTCATCGTCTATTAATAATATTATCTACCTAATTAGCTATTTGGCCACTGAATCACGAATAAATATATTGGCATCACTAGGAATAATTCTGTAATACGTTCTATCCTCTGCTTCTAACAATATGATTTCTCTTTTAACAAAGTGCTACACAATCGGATTTGGACACACTCAACAAATATAATTATTGGACTGCCAAGAGGTCTTTTCCGGTTTTTAATATAGAGGCACTCTTGGTTATCGCTGATCCCCCCCCCCCCCCTCTCCTTCAAAAATGGACATACGTTTCAGTTATCAAATTTTAATAGTATTTATTAATCAATTTGTCATTCATAGCGTCCAATTGTAGGAGAAAAACACATTTAAACATGCTACAATAAAGTACTGAACACCACAACGCACAGTTAAGTATATCTTGCCCTGTGGTTATTATCTTGCACTGATAGCTACATTTGATTAGAGTCGTGACAATGGTAAAGGTAATGACTGGGATGTTCACAGCAATTGACGTGGAGTCATGTGACAACTGTAATTATGCTACTTCCTTAGTCATTTAACATTGCCAAGATACGCGACTTTGTAACAAGATACAGCCTTTTGTGATATTTACGTTTAATTACTGCCTGTGTAATTTATTACTATATTATTAGGTAATAGTCAAGGGAGAAGGGCAGTATAATAATAAAGTTCAGTCTACGACTAAACGTTTATTTACTAAGCCAAAAAAACCGAAGTTTCAGTTAATAATTAAAAACTAGTCAAGTTTTATTGAGCTGTATGTTAGATTGAATAATGTGTGATATGCGAAATTTCACAGTACACACCGATCCTCAGTCGTACACATTTTAGCAATACCACCACATTTAGGCAGTAAAGAAAGCATGCCTAATAAAACTGTTTCAATTGACTAAAGTTGTAGATACTTTATTAATTGTTGCTCATAATACCTCAACAAGACAAACAGGTAAATTTATCAATTTATACGGCCAGTCCTCCGAGACCAGATACCATGAAAGATAGTGGTTAGGATCAATAAGTTGATATTAAAATTGTTGTCTGGTTTAAATAGTTTCCCTCGTACTATTAATGTTTAATAATACACATGTTCAGTGTTCTCACTGTTAAATATATATACGATAATATATCATATTGATTATCATTTAAACCATTAATCAGAACTTGTTATATAATTAACGTTGTGATTCTACCACTACATGATGAATATAGTACTATATTATCGTATTTAATTTATAAGTTAATTGATATGTTCATTTGAAGATTTTTTTTAGTTAAACATCAGTTAGTAATTTGTAGTAATATTTAATAAAGATTACCTAGAAGGAACTAACTTATATTACACAATAAATATATGTTATTTATATGTATAACATATCTCTAAATGAATATTTTTTATGTTTTCAAGCCTAGTTGAAGAAAAGATAAATATGCCATGTTTCTAAATGCCAAAAAGTCCTTTCATTACTAATTAAACCGTTTTAATTAGGATAACACCTATTCTACGATAATTCTAATGGCTGGTATGGTAATATATTCGTAAAATATACAAATAATATCAAGAGACTCCATAATCTTGAAACCTTACAAAAACTTTATAAGGATATAAATTTATTAATAAATACGTTGACTTAGTATAGTTTGACCGAATCCAAAACTATTGCTAAAAACATAATTACTCCTAAAGGTTTAGTTGTTAATAGAATACATAATTACAAAAATATATAATATTTTAAGTACAAACTTTCCATTATATCAATATCTAAATATATTTTCTTTAATTATTTTCTGCTATAGATCATATATATTAAAACTAATTCCCATTATATTCGACATTCGTTCACGTGTATATTTCAATTCAAAACACACACACACACACACACACACACACACACACACACACACACACACACACACACACACACACACATACACAAACACACACACAGACGCGCGCGTGAATATAAATGAATGTTTGTCTGTAAGTAGATAGTAATATGGGGTTTCTAGACCACTTTCGGAGCCAACCGAAAAGCAATGTAAAATCTTGTTCAATGTACCATAAAGGAAGCTGAGAAAAAACACAGCAAACCTCAATCAAAAATTAACCGAATCTACATCCGTTCGTCTCCGAAAGCAATCTAGAAATCCCATATTACTATCTACTCTAGAGAACCATAAACGAATCTGTAAACCACGAATAAAAAATTACCGAATCTATAGCTGTTTGCTTCTACTTTCTTAAGCTGTTTTAATGTAAAATCTCCTTAGAATCAATATATTGGAAATGTTGTGAAATCTGCTACGAATAAACGAAAAATCTTCGAAATCTTAATAAAATTTAATTAATTTAAAAGTTTTTTACTAAAAACATACTTTAATATAAAAACTTTTCTACTAAATGGCAAACATGAACTCACCAAGCTCTCTAAAATTTCTAGCGTTTAAACAGTGCAACAAAGATGAATTCAACGAATTACCAAAACATTTTAAAAAACAGTTGATATCGTCTTCGACCCTTTCCGATACAGAATTCATTGAACTTGTAGAGTCTTTTGCAGAAAAACGTATGATGGAGGGTTGTTTTTTCATCATAAAGCACGAAATGTATTGGATTGTTTATTTAACTTAATTACGAAAGATATTGAAAAGAAATTAAAAAAGAAACAAACAGAGAGTTTTCATCGATATTTTTGGGAATTTTTTAAATATTGTACGTTTTTCGAATATAATCAAGACTTACTTGTTGAATTCCTTAGGAATTTTTCTGAGAATCAAGATTTATCAACAAACTTCATTAAAGAGCACTATAAGATTTTTCTTATAAAATATAACTATATTTTGCGTGAAACAAAAGGTATTAATATAGATAATATTTCATGTGATTCTGATGAAGAGAGACACCAACTATGGTTATCAAAAGAGTACTATGAAATGGGGAAATAATGATAATCTTCAAAAGCAATCTGCATTACCGAGGTGTGCCACTACAGACCGACTATCACGATAAGCGCTTTGCCCCGCGTCATATCACGCCGTGAGAGGCACAATCGTTGGTTTACAATCACCATTTAGATATTTTTCTATATAAATGGAGCGCGAAAAAATATCATGTCCATTCTGCAAAAAAGAAATTTTAAGAAAAAACTATGATCGCCATTATAATTCTAAAAGTCATGAAAAAAACAAGCAAATTTACAATAATGAACTAAATTATTTAAGACAATGGGCTAGAGAAAATCAAATTGCCGATCACGAAAACATGAATAATATTGAGAAATTACAAGAATTAAAGAGAAATTTCAAAGTTGAAAAGAAAAATCTCGAACTATTTAATGATGAAAAAATTCATTCAATAGCTGAAAAGTTGACTATCGGTACTAACGATAAAACCAAGTCTGAAATCATTGAAAACATTGATAAAACTCTTAACGAAAAACCTGATAATATCATAGATGTTGAAGTTTTAACCTCTTTGCAAGGTCTTTTCAAGCAATATATTTTAACGAATTTGAGCGATAATTTTATGTCAATTTACAAATATCTTTCAATTATGCGCCCAGAAATTAAAAGTTAAATAGTCAAATTTCAAGACACTGTGAAAAATAGTAAAGGATATCTCTCTTTGGAATGTGAATACGAACGAACTTTAGTAAACGGTGAACCACAATCTTGTCCAATGTACTTTACTATAAAAGCAGACGAGATCTTTGATGTAAACGATTTTATCACTAAGCAATTTAATAAATTATCACATCGAGAACAGACAAATCATCCAAATAGGGGTTTAGGATGGACATTTAAACGCTGCAAAACAACTGATTTTGAGCCTTAACAAACACGAAATGATGAATGCCGGATCATATATCGATTTACCACAAGAGATAAAGGTAAAGAAAGCTTGTGTAAATATCAAAAATAAAGATGATTATTGCTTTATTTATTCTATCCGATGTGCTATTGAAAAACCCGAGACACATGTTGACAGAGCAAAGCAATATGAAAAATTTGTAAATGAAGAAATATTTTCGGAATTTGAGTATCCAATGTCCTTAAAAGATATACAATCATTTGAAAAACGAAGATACAATTCCAAGTATAAGTATCCAAAAATGTCAATAAATATCTACAGTTATGATGAGAAATTTAACATTGTTCCGTTGCAAATTTCAGAAATTTATGACGCCGAGTTAGAAGTTGATTTATTGAATTTAAAACAAGAAGATAAATCTCATTATGTTTTGATAACCGATCTAAATAAGATAGAGTGAGTTCTCAGTTATCCAAGCATAAAGAAAGAAAATTTCTTTGTAGAAGATGTTTAAGCCATTTCTACAAATCTGGAGATTTAACAGATCATTTAGAAATTTGCAAGCAACATGAAGTTTGTAAGCCAATTATGCCGTTTTCAGGTCAAACAAATAAATGTACTAATTATCAAAAGAAGTTTAGCCATCCGTACGTAATTTATATGGACTTTGAGAGCATATTACAAAAAATCCGACATGCAAGAACAATCCACAAAGATCGACTACAACCAAGATTCAGAAGCACATTCCTTATGGTTTTACTCTATATTTAGTGTCGATGTGACCAATCGCATGTATAAACCGATATGTTATCGAGCCAAAAATGAAGAAGATTTGAAAAATGTTCCAAAACAATTGTTTGAAGAGCTCAATAAATTATCGAAATACATAGCGAAAAAATATAATTCGAAGAATATGAAACCTATGAAACTAACTGAAGAAGAAGAAATTTTGTATCAAAATTCAAACGTTTGTCATATCTGTGAAACAGAAGGTTTTGATGGTAAAAAAAGATTAAAAGTAAGAGATCATTGTCATTTAACAGGTAAATTTCGAGGCGCAGCTCATTCATGTTGCAATCTGAATTTGAAATTTCCCCAGAACATCCCAGTTTTCTGTCACAATATGTCAAATTACGATATTCATTTGTACATAAAGGAATTGGCTAGACAATATGGAAACGTTGATTTGATTGCAAACACCGATGAACGATACATATATTATTCTGTAAATTCTGGATATGGCTATGAGTTTGACAATGATAAACCTAGAAAATTTATCAAGTTTTATTTCGTAGACACATTTAGATTCATGGCGTCATCTATTGAAAAATTAGCGAAAAATCTAAAGAAAAAGACTTTAAACATACCAATCATTTTATACAAGATGGTCTGAATAAAATTCTAAAAAGACAGCCAAATGACGAAGAAGAAATCTTTAAAATTCTATCTGGAAAAGGAATATTTCCCTATGAATTTATCGATAGTATTGAAAAAACTTGATTACACAGAAGAGCTGAAAATTCAAGATTTCTATTCACTTTTGACAGACGAGAGCATATCTGAGAAAGATTATCAACACTACTTAAGCGTTTGGAACAAATTAAAAGAGAAAAATCCAGGCAATTACTCTGATTTGTACTACATCCAAGATGTACTATTGCTTGCTGATATATTCGAAAACTTCAGAAAAATTCGTCTAAATTGTTACAAACTTGATCCAGCTCATTTATCTAACTGCTCCAAGTCTCGCATGGGACGCTATGTTAAAATTAACGAAAATAGAATTACAATTGGTTAGTGATTATAATATGTATTTCATGATTGAAAAAGATATTCGTGGAGGTATTTCTGAATGTATTAAGCGATATGTGAAAGCAAATAACAAATATTGGAAAGATTTCGATAAAACAAAACCTGAAAATTATCTGTTGATACCAATAATCTTTAAGGTTATGGTCTTATGCAAAATTTACCATATGGTGATATTAAGTGGATGAATCCTAAATCTTACACAAAACAAGAGTGGCAAGAAAAAATTTTGGAACTCACTGGCGACGAAGATTATGGCTATATTCTCGAAGTTGATCTAGGATATCCAACAAATTTACATGAACATCACAAGGATTTACCTCTTGCTCCCGAACATTATAAAAACAAACTTTGCACAACTTTACTGGATAAAACTGAATACGTTGTTCATTCAAGAAATTTGAAATTTTACCTCGAACAAGGGATGGTGTTGAAACATGTAAATAGAGTTATAGCATTCAATCAGAAGCCTGTTATGAAAAAGTACATTGATTTTAACACAAACATGAGAACCAAAGCCACAATTGACTTTGAGAAAGATTTTTATAAGCTCATGAACAACTCTGTTTTCGGAAAATCTATGGAAAATGTGCGAAATAGATGTGATATAAAACTATCAAATGAAGAATTCTCAATGAAACAGGCCAAGGAAAACGATTTATGGGCAGCATATTTAGTTATAATCTCTAACTATTCAGATCAAAATGATGGATTTAAATATATGTTAAATGTTATTGATACTTTCTCAAAATATGCTTGGACAAGAGCTATCAAAAGAAAATACGGCAAGGATGTTTCAAAAGCTTTCGAAGATATAATAAACGATGCCATAAGGATCAATCACAAACCTCCAAACCTACTTCATACAGATAAGGGTTTAGAGTTTAAAAATAAAGAATTTAATGATGTTTTGAGAAAATACAACATTAAGATTTATCATACTGAAAACGAAGAGAAATCAAGTATTGTAGAGAGGTATAACAGAACTCAAAATAAGAGAATGAAAGTAATTTTTGAGATTAATAAAAACTTTAAATGGATCGATATTCTTCAAAAAATCGTAAACAATTTTAACGATACAGTTCACAATACAATCTAGACGAAACCGAAAGATGTGGATAAGGATGTAGAAAAAGAGTTATTAGAGACCGTTTTCAAGTATGTTCCACCAGAAATTCACACGAAAACTAAATTTAAAATTAATTATCATGTAAGAATTGTTAGTAAAAAACAAACATTTTCAAACAAATATAAGAACAATTGGTCAAGAGAAATCTTTGTGATTTATCAAATTAATAACACAGATCCTGTAACTTATAGTATAAAAGATTTAAATAATGAAGAAATAACCGGAAATTTTTTGAATATGAATTGAGAAAGTCAAAGCTATAATTTTTTTTATATAAATGGAGTCTCAAAAAAAATGTACAAAGTGTCAAGAATTTAAAGATTTTGAAGCTTTTTATAAAAACAAGAATAAAAAAGAAGGATTAGGGTCTATGTATAAAGATTGTCGTAGTAAATATGAGAGAGAATTATACGATAAAATAGAAAAATTAACGTTAGAAGAGAAAAAATGTTGAGTTTGTAAAGAAATTAAGGATATTTCCAAATTTTACGATTGGCATTATAGTAAGGATAAAAAACATACACATTGTAAAAATTGTGCTAAAAGAATTATTCTAAAAAGTCAAAAGAAACCGACTCTTTGCGAGTGTGGACGAATCATTCAATGGTTACATTATCTTCAAAAACATTTACAGACAAAATATCATAATTCGAGAGTTTAATAAAATTTAGTAACATTTTCATCGTGTAATAATTTTTTCTATATAAATGGAGTCTAAAAAGAAATGTACAAAGTGTCAAGAATTTTATAAGGAAAAGAATACAAAAGACTGTTATTGTAAGGATCATGATAAAATATATGATAAAATGGACAAATTAACTTTAGAATAGAAAAAAGTGTTAATTTTGTGAAGAAATTAAAAATATTTCTGAATTTATTAACTGGCAGTATAGTAAAGATAGAAAAGATGCTTTTTGCAAAGATTGTGCTAAAAAAATTTTCAGTGAAAATTATAAAAACGAAACGCCTTGTGAATATTAAAAAAAATTCTACAATGTTTACCTAGTTATGCTAAACATTTACAAACAAAATATAATAAATCGAGAGTTTTTAGTAAAATTTAGAAACATTTTCATCGTGTAATTTAGATACTCTATAAATCAGTCGAGATTCTGCCATATTTGTAGTACAATGATTTCCGTTGTATAAAATATTCAAAGATTCTTTCATTTGGTTGTAGAGATTTATACTATTTGGATCTCCATGTCTTAATAAAATTTCCATTTCTGAGTAATCAAGTTCTTTCAATCTTTTCGGTATTTTTCTCTTTTGAGCTCTGATAACGTAATAAGGATATTCCCACATGTGATTCTTCTTAATTAATACAAAAACATGGTGTCTTTTCTTATCAAAATCCTTACAAACAAGGTCTGGTTTCATTAAGTCAATTTTTACACTTTGTTTTGCGATTATTTCCGTTTTTATTTCATCTTTAATTTGGAAGTGTTTAACTTCGTCCTCTAAATATTTAATCTTGTTTTCAAGTTTGTACTCACCAAATTTACGAGTACTTGGCAAAACTTCTTTTTTAACCCAATTTTAGATTTTTGCCTCTTTTTATGTGATCTCAAAATTAAAGAATAAAGTCCAGATTCATTGATAAAAACAGTGTCAGGATGAAGATTTTTAAGGGGCCATTCGAATAGCCCCTTGTTTTTAAGTAAAAATATTGAATTTTGTCATCATCATCATCATCAACATTTAATTTAATTGGGTTTTTTGTTTTTTCATAACCTAATATTTCACAAACATCTTTAGCCTTAAACCAGATTATATTGTTTTTGTCTACAATCGTTACAATGTCTTTATTATTGAATGTAAGTTGATTATTGAGTAGGTCTACAACTGACTCCATTTAACTAGTAATTTTTATTTCGAGAATAAAGGCCAGATTCATTGATAAAAACAGGATCCTTTCTAATAAAGTTTTGGGGGCACTCGTGTGGAAATATCATTATCATCTCATTTTTATTACTTTTTCATTCTTAAATATATTGTTGTTTTACTCTCATTATTTAATAAATTTCACTCAGAGTCTTGTATAGTTAGAACGATTTTTTGAATTCTTTTAATATTTTTTCTAATTGGAATATAATCGATTTCATTCGGTTTTTCATAGATTTTTGATCCATAAGCAACATTTGGGAAAAATGTGTACAAAATTTCAGATTCTTTGTGTAAATGTTCGGTATGATTTTCAAAACTAGGTTCAACGAGATTGCAGTGCACTTCAATTAAATCGAACGGTCTAAATTTTGGCGTTTTATTTCCTAAATATACCTGATTTGGCTCAATAATTCCTTGAACAAACCCTAATAAATTTATTATAATTGCTGTAAATTTATTCTTACTGGTGATTTTATTTGAATTTTATTAGAGAGATAATTTTTTTGCATTTCAAACTTGTTTTCGTCAAAGTTTAAAGATTTATCTGATTGTTTGAATGTTTTCATATAATTTTTAAGGGAATTTTTTATTTGATCGAAGGTATAATATCCTTTGTTTAAACCATAATATTTTGTTATGTTCTTCTCACTAAATCCTATACAATAAGGAGAACTTTCACTAATATTTATTAAAAAAATTTTCAGAATAAAAACCGCTTAAACCGATAAAATAATTTGATTCTTCCTCTAAATGAATAGGGTGTTCCAAGTTTAAAACTAATTTAGACCTTTCTGAAGTCAACTTGAATAGCTTCATTTTCGCTATTTAAATGGAGAAATTTTTAAAGCAAAAAGATCAGATAAAACTTTAAACGTTTGAAGAAAATAAGAAAGATCAACCAATCAGATTGTTAATTGTTGGTTCAAGTGGATGTGGAAAAAAAACTTTATTATTGAATTTTATCTACAATAGGTTGATTCCTTATTCCAATTTGTATGTTTTTAGTAAATCTTTAGAACAAGACGAATACAAAAAATTACAACAAAGATTCAAAAATATTGAGAAGGACTTAAGCAAAGAAATATCACATTTTTATAATGCTTATGAGGACATAGTTCCGTTAAGCGAATGTAAACCCAATTCGTTAATCGTTTTTGATGATTGTATTTTGGAAAATCAGGACGTTATTAAGGAATATTTCTTAATGTCTCGTCACAAAAACATATCTTCTATTTATCTTTCTCAATGCTTTTCAAAGATTGATAAACAAGTTATAAAAATAATTTGAATATGTTGTGTCTTTTTAAGCAAGATGATCTCTATTCGAGAAATATTTACAACAATTATGTGGGATCTGATATGAGTTTTAACCACTTTAAAGAATTATGTGATAAAATTTGGAAAGAAGACTATGGATTTTTAACTATTAATCTAACTTTGAAGCCTAAAAATGGAAAATATCTGAATAAATTTACTAATATAAATGCTGCTCAGTGGTCTGAAAAATCTACTTGATAAAATATTTGTTACAATTATTTTTACATTATCTTTACTTTTTTTTACATTATGAAAACAACTGAAAAACGGTAAATCTGTTCACGTTTTTACGTTCCACGTTCACGTTTTTACGTTCCAAGTTCACGTTCCACGTTCACGTTTTACGTTCCACGTTCACGTTTCAAAATTTTTCTAATTAAATGGTGAACGTAACTTCTGAAGAACCAAAAAAACTTGATCAAATCGAAAAGAAATTAATCAAAGAATTTAAAGAACAGATTAGAATTGATGAAAAAGAACAAGAATTTATTCAAAAATTTAATCAACCTGTAACTTCTGCAATAACAAATGTTGAGGGTAAAATTGAAAACGTTTTAAGTGATAATCAAAATTTGATGAATTTGGTTCCAGTTGTAAGACAATTTGCCGATATTTCAATTCCAGAATCTGAAATAGAAGAATTTGAATTGCCAAAATTACCATCTTCTACACCATTTAGAACTCGAATCATTGAAGACTCTACTATAGTTGAACCAATAAGTCCTGGGACAACGGATATAATAATTGTTGAAATTGGTAAAAAATTCCTTCCTAGAGCAAACGATAGTAAATTTGGTTTGTATTGGAATAAAAAAAAGAAAAGTTTTATGATTGGAAATTTGCCCGTGAATTTTGAGCATAATGATATCATTATTAATGAAAAAACATATGAAGGAACTCAAGGTTTATGGAGATTATTAATAGACAAAGATGTTCCAAAAGAAGATTTATATTCTAAAGAAGATTTACAAAATTATACTGAAATTTTATGGAAGTCTGATTCAATTTACAAAAATAATGATCCGTCCACTAAAAAACCTAAGGCAAGTAGAGGTAAAAAATATATGAAATTAATTTATCCAATTTGGGAAAAACGAATCGAAGGATCAGGTCTAAGAAAATACAGTGATAATAAGATTGAGTACAGATATATCGATGATTTGACAAAACTCGATGGAATTATTAATTATATTTATGCTTAAGAAAAGGCTGGAAATAACAACATTTGAACGAAAAGAAAGCGATTAAAGATTTTATTTCGAAAAAACTTGATGAAATGATTGAAACCCCTGATGTAATTAAATATTTAAAACGAATTTTGCCGGTAATAAGTTCATCTATGATTGAGGGTAGTGGAATTTGAATGATTTAATCAACAATTTACCTTTTGAATTACACCTCCCAACTTATCAGTATCTGGGGCCTGGCACAAAACTCGAAAAAAGACTAAAAAGAGGAGATCCTGGTGTGAATAAATTACATCAAGCTGCAATGGAACATGATATTTTTTATGCAAAACATAGAGACACAAATTCCAGACATATAGTAGATAAAATTTTACAAGATAAAGTTATAGTTAGATTTTTATCAAAAGATGCTAGTTTAGGTGAAAGATTTGTTGCGCTTCCAACAGCTGGAGCAATGTTTTTGAAGAGAAAACTAGGAATGGGAATCGAAGAGAACTTGAAATTTTAACTATATAAATGGACGTGAACGTAAATTTCAGCAAAATTCAGAAAGAAAAAATAAAATCCGCTTTTAAGAAAAAAATACCCGTTAGTATTCAATTTAAAATAGATCAACAAAAAAATGGCGAAGATAAGATATTTTTAACAAATAGACAATACAATAAACTCGAAAAACATAAGAAAAATAATAAAGGAATTAGAATAGAATTTTCTTATAATCAGTTGAAAGAACTTAAAAATGGTAGACTTTGAAAGACATCAGATTTTGGAGAAAATATTCCAGTTGTTAAAAATGTTGTTCCTTATGTTCGTAAAGCTGCTCCAATCGTTAAAAAAGACGTGATTCCTATTGTTCCAAACATTTTACATTAATTAGATAAAGAGTTGAAAGATGTTACAGGATCTGGATTAAATGAAAAAAACTTTGAATTACGTGAAATCAAACATTAAAAAAATTTGGAATCAAACCTTTAACATGCGGGGAATTGGAAGAAATCTGCAAAAATATAAAACATTTTAGAGGAATCTTCATGAGAGATACATTACTCGAAAAAGTTAAGAAATTTGAATGTGGAATTGTGAATTTAGACTCGATTATGGGAAGTGGAACGCATTGGATTGGCTATTATAAAAATGATAAGACTGCGTATTATTTTGATTCGTATGGAAGAATTGAGGACAAACCTCCGAGAGAATTGATCCAATACTTAAAAAAATCAATGATTCTCAGATTCAAGATTATAGAGATCCCCTAATTTGTGGTCATTTATGTGTTTTTGTTTTGAATGAGTTGACTGATATTAAAGATTTTAAAGAAGTTGTCAACAAATTATTACTTAATAAATATGGATTCCCAAAATATTTTTGATGTATTTGGAACACAAATTAAAACAGAAAGTATTCAAAATGTAGATAATAGTTTGAGAAATGAGTTTGATAACAAGTTAGAAATAGTTAGATACCAATTTAATGTCTCGTATCGAAAAAGCTGATAAAATTACTGAAGCGATGAAAGTTGAAAAGAATTATGTTAATTTGGCTAATAAGAAAAGAATTGTCGGTGTTCGACCTGGTAATGACAAATATGATGTTGTTGTTAAATAACAAATTTTAAAACCTCTAAAATTATCAGAAAACATCGATATTGTTGATTTACATGATCCGAATGTTAAAAATGCCTTAGATTTTAAAGGAAAAAGACTTAGCAGCGTTAGTAAGGGAATTTATCCGTTTGATGTTGCTGTAATGATTCAATTAGAAGATCATATTAAAATGTTTAATGAACTAAACAAAAATTACGAGAATCATAAACAACATGTTAAAGATTTTACAACAGAAGTCTATGAAAAGTTAGAAGCCAGAAATAGAAGATAAGTAGACGATGTTGGTGAATTACTTGATAAAGTAAATAAACTAGAAGAAAACTTTAATAAATTTAAATAAGATGTTAATAAATCTATTGAAAACATAGATAAGCGATTTAATAGACTAGGCGTTTATGATGATTCATTTTAAATATTCCCTAAATAGATGGCGTTCATATATTGTGTGAGGTGTAAGGCAAAAACTGCAACAAATGATACAAATGATATAAAATACTATGCAAACATCAATGGAGTTAAGAGAATATCTGGAAAATGCCCTGAATGTAACACTAAAAAGAGCCAATTTATAAAAACTTGATTTTGAAATTTTTTCCTAATAAATAGAGATGGCGGGACATTACAGTGCTTTCGATCTTTTTATAATTCAACACGAAAGAGATTTGAAAAAAGAACATTGGGATGATATTTCTCAAAAATATGAATTATCCGAAGATATGATGAGATTATACGTAAACAAATTGAATTGGTATAACATTGCTAAATATCAAACTTTATCATCAGAGTTCATTGAAGAAAATATACATTATCAATTAAAAGATCATATGTCTGTTCTTTGTCTCTATCAACACTTGAGTATCAAAGTTTTTGGATGAAAATTAAGATACAGTTGATTGGAACAATATTATAGATAGCGGTTACTATCCTGTGCAAATTTTATTGAAATATGTGACCGAGATCGCAAAATTTAAAGCAGAAAATCCTGAATATGACGAAGGAGATCATTAATAAATGACTAAAATTTATATATTTTCCTATCGACTTTTACATGATGTTTAAAATTTTCGTAAAAAAATCTTGAAATTTTTTCTATATACATGGCGGACTACAGAAAGTATGCTAGTGATATTGAAAGGGCGGAGTTTAAAAATTTCTATCCAATTAGTAAACAACATTTGAATGAACCGAATAAAAGAACTGAGTTTAATATTGATTTTGGAGATAATTTTTGCTCGTCTAACTTCCAGTTTTATATTTCTGGAACTTTAACAAAACAAGATGGTCAAGCATATCTTGGAAGTGATAATTTTAGATTAATCGATAATTTTATACCGTTTTTATTTTCTAAGATTGAAGTAAGAAAACACAATAAATTGATAGAAGAAGTCGAAAACTGTAGTCAATTAAGCACTATTAAAGGAACCATTTGTTATTCAAAAAGTGATGTTATTTCTCAAACTTCTAATGGCTTTGAATCAGATTTTAAATTTGGTGTTTTTGAAGCAGTTGCAAATTTATCTCATTTTGGATTAGGATTTTTTGAAAATGTTAATATTCCGATCTATAAAGGAGGATTTTATCTAAGTTTTATAAGAGCAGAAGACGATGATATGATTCTGAAGACTGCAACTGGAAATGTTATGCCTGTTGATGGTAAGATTACAATTAACGAGTTTTTTGATTAAAGTGCCGATGATTGATTATAAAACCACGAGTAAAATTAGGTTGATTGATGAAATTACAAAAAGTCAAAACAATATGTTTAATTTTCTAGATTGGAAATGTATTGAACATAAAGGTATTTCCGGAACAACTTATTCGTTCGATTTTACAAATATTTATAGAAATATTTTCAATCCCAAGTTCGTTATCATTGGTTTTCAAACAGATAGACAGAATAATCTAGAAAAAATCCTTCAAAGTTTGAATGTAAAAAATATCAGAGTAAAATAGAACAATTCTTATTATCCAGATGAATTACAAAATTTAAACATTTCAGGAGGTCTTTTCAGAATCATGTATCAGATTTATCAAGATTTAGGAAAGTTTACTGTAATAATAAGGAAATGTATTACAATCCTAAAGAATTTTTAGTGAATAGACCTATTTATGTCATTGATACAACAAAGAGTTTGACAAATATTTCTGGTTCAAAGAACGATATAATTATCAATATGGATTTTCAAAATGCTGTTACAAACGCGATTTGTTATGTTGTTGTGGTTTCTGAGAAATTTTTAGCCTATAATGTGATTAAGAACGATATTAGAGAAATTCAGTAAAAATCGCGTTATTTTCACTATTATTCATTAGATAATTTTAAAACTTTACAGAATTATTAAAGACATTGATAAAAGTATTCATTTTAAATTGCATTAAAAATCTTAGAAAAATAGGGATGATATTAAGAAAAAACTATTTCAAGGTCATGGACCGGAAGTGATGATTTAAAAAAATATTTCAATATTTACTGAATGTATATACCAAATTTCATCAAAAAAGCTCCAATAGTTCTCGAGATATAAGAGTTTAAAGATAAGGGATGATTGGGGTAGATTTTGAAAATTTTGTTATTTTCATGAAATTTTAAGTTGAACTCGCTTTTTTGATGTTTCAGATTTTTCCGATACATGTTTTTATTTTTCAATAAATATTAAGAAATAGGGGATGATTTCACCCTCATGGATAAGTTAAGTCGAAAGAGTTAAGTATTTACTATGTGCACCAAATTTCATTAAAATCGGTTGAGTGGTTTTTGAAATATAAAATTATTAATAAACTTGTAAACTAGCACTCCTAATTGTAAAAGTGAAAACAACTTATATAGCAGAGATAAGGCTTATAACTTTCGAGACTCTCCGTACCTCAGTTGGTAAGACGCTTGCCTTCAATGCCTGAGGTTCTGGGTTCAAATCCCAGAGCTTCAGGCGCGCTTTTTATTGAGGAAGACATGGTTGTCGTTCAGTGGTTGGGGACAAGTCTTTACACGAGTGGCCATAGTGTAATGACTATAGAACAAGCCGAGTAATGACAACTGTGGTTGGCGCGCGATTTGCTTCCTCACCTTTCCACTTCATTCCTTAATTCCTTCTCTTCCTTAATTCGTTCATTACATTCATCATTCACATCATTCATTAATACAACATTACACTTACAAAACACCCGACACAAATTCCCTAATTGTATCTCTCCATCAACTTCTACACAGTAGTTACCAAAGAAAATTGAGACTTGGGAACAAAAAAATCCAGAGTCCAAGACCCGAATTAAAGCTCCTAGCCATTAACTTGGTTGGACAGTAGCAGTGCAGGGCCAAGTCTCTAAACAATAGACACCGTAGAAGTTGAATGTGATGTGATTCCCCATAGCCCAAACACGCACACTAACAACACTACACCAAAGACACAATCATTCATTTTGTCTTTAACAATAATTGATGATGTTCATATTATTCTCTTTCATTCTTCCTAAAACTTCAAAAATATACTCATTCGCTGACGAAAAATCTCGATTTCTTCCGGAATAATCTTTGTAATCATAGACAAAATATCCTAAATAGTTGAATAATAAAATAAAATCATTTCTTTTTATCTCGGTAGTTTAAATATAAACATAAACATTTGCGCTGAAAAATTTATATCTCGGCAGAGTTAGTTCCATAATCTCCATTTATTACAAAAAATCTTTCTATATAAATGAATGAAGAGTATAATGCCAACTGTTACAAGTGTTATAATAAGGGAGAAGTTATTGATAAAAGATATTTAGTTTGTATAGATTGTAATTTAATTTTGTAAAAAAGACCTAAACCTAAGAAATTTCGAAATAAATTAACACATTTGAATAATCTGCTTAAAAAATAACAATATGGAGACAAGAAGCAAACACAATTTTTTACAGAATTTAGAAAACAGAAAAAAAATTTTTATTTATCTCTTAGAACTGATGAAAAAATTATTTTCCTTTTCAAAGAATACATTAGGTTTGTGGGTATCAATACACACGTTTATTATGAAAAGATATTACCTGTATTTTTTCATTATCTGGATTTTGAATTTGTCTACGATTTTAAGCCAGAAATCCTCGATGATTTTATAGTACACTTGGAAAAGATAAATAATGAACCTCGTCAAACAATGAAGATGTTGGCAATTCCCTCGACTTCTCGAGTGAAGGTTAGCGAATTCCATTTTTACCATCTTAAAATTTTTTCTATGTATATGGAGTTCTTGAAAGAGTTGAACGAGGTTGGTGAATTCAAGTTTAAAGAATGTAAGAAGTTGAAAGAATTAGAAGAAAAAAAGAAGTATAAAATCATGAATTTGGAGAAAATAAAAGATAAATTCGGGTTTACAATAATTTCCGAGTTGGAAGATTATAAAGTCCACTTACCGAACAGACTTTTGACTGTTTTGGATGAAAAAAAGATTAAAGAATTGAATAAACATGATAAATTACACTTGGTTGTTACTGGAAAGAAGACTATTAAAGATGTAGACTGTGTTACTATCAATTTTGTAGAATAAAAGATTTCGAAGATTTTTCGTTTATTCGTCCCAGATTTGACAACGTTTCCAATATATTTTACATTGATTCTAAGGAGATTTTACATTAAAACAGCTTAAGAAAGTAGAAGCAAACAGCTATAGATTCGGTAATTTTTCATTCGTGGTTTACAGATTCGTTTATGGTTCACTAGAGTAGATAGTAATATGGGTTCTAGATTGCTTTCGGAGACGAACGGATGTAGATTCGGTTAATTTTTCATTGAGGTTTGGTGTGTTGTATCTCAGCTTCCTTTATGGTACATTGAACAAGATTTTACATTGCTTTTCGGCTGGCTCCGAAAGTGGTCTAGAAACCCCATATTACTATCTACTTCTGTATGTTCTATACAGAATCTTAAACTATTTAACCGATCATTATGAAAATTTGTTTGTTAGTGTATAATTTTACGGATAAGGTTTATATAAGTTGATACTACATCCATTGATGTAACTCGCCACCAAGCTGCGCTCCAAAACATAAACGTTTTAAAAGCGCCTAAACTGTATAAATTGCAATTACAATACAGTTAGTATATTAAATAGCCAAACAGTATTTGAATCCGCTAAGTTACGATTTACATTTCTTTTTAAACATTTTCTAGTTGAACTTTAAACTTGAGTAGAACACTTTATAATTAATTACAAAAACGTGTACAATGGTTATAGGCATACACGTTTAACAGGTTTGCTTGATCTTAGGAACAAAAAAACTCCACTTCGGCATTGGAAATACAATTCACTTGAACCACAAATGCCCAAGTGGTATACGGACAAAGCTTACGAAAAGTGTGCAAACCCGCGGGAAACACCTAGTAATGTGAAGTGAAAGAAATCACAAATAAGTTTTACCACATAGTACCATATAGTACCACATTATTGGGCGTACAAATTTAGATTTAATCAAACTAATAATACATGGGGTTTTTCTTATTTTTCTTACTTAATATATGAAAGAGTAAATTATAGTAAATGGTGGCTTCTATGGAATTTATAGCAATATGTATGACAATATCAATGACTAAAGACTTTACCTTACATTTACATAGGCATACGTTAGCACGCACTCACTCTAATATTTTTAATCTTATGATAGTCTTCTAGATATTATTCTATAATTTAGTTATATATTTATTTTCTGCATATACTATTAAATAACTCAGAATCATGAACCAAGAGCAGATAAATTACCATAAAACCTATCTTTATTTGGAAAACATTTAACTTATTTTAACCACATCTCGTATTTTTCCAGTAGACGATTTAATCAGCCGATCTATCCATAAAAAACCACAGATCCCTTCGGCAAATCAAGTCCAAGGCATGTGTGAACGCATAACCGCTATAAACTCACCAGATGTGTTCAATAGTTTTTACAGAAAACTAAAAATATTTCCCTTAAATAAAACTTAATTATAATAAAATCCCAGTAGCTCCTACATTTAGTTAAAAAGAGCCTAAAGATCCATCATTATGGCTATAGGTTATGAAACCGAACAACGTTTCAGACCTATTATAGGATATAATGTAATAAAATGTATTTGCATTAATTCAAATAACAGTAATTTACAGTTATAGTGGTCTCTGTAAACCAGGAGCCCACTGTTAATTTAAAGTTCTGATTTTGTAATGTAGTAAAAAAAATATTGGTTGAGAGTTTGTATTTCTTAAATTTCCACTTAGATCTTGCAGATAATATTTACTGTTTTCAGAATTGTAGTTTTGTCAGTACCAGCCTGCAACTAAGTAAATAGTGAGAAACAATCTTTAGTGACACTATTATTATTACCGCTAAAAATCCGACGAAAATAGGGAATATATAATGTTCTGCACGTGTTTCAAGTCAAACTTTTATTACAATACTGTAGTTATTATATTCAATTTGAATTGGTTTAAAGGGAGCTATTACATTTTCCAATATCATCTGCTATCACAGGTCCATTATTACCACTTTAGCTTGGGAGGAGCATGAGAATAGTTAACGTAAAAAAAATAAGTTACAATTTAACATTGTGTTCGTTTTACAGTACAGAATACTCGTGGCAGGAAGTCACTTTCCTATCTAGAAATTAATTTTTGTTCTACAGTTTTTATATTTCATATTTTATTCAAGTCCATTTTAATTCATAAATAAAATATAATAATCTTAGGTAGAGTTTTTGATACTAAATTAATTTATCGGAGTAGTTATTACTTAATAGTAACAGTAAATATCTTCATAACTAGATCGAACATGACCGCCACAACACAAACAACAACCTATTTGGCTCAACTAATTGTTATGTAAATATATTGATAAAGTTTCTTTGTCAGCTTAATATGCCATTTCAATTTAATGTGTCAAGAAATTAAAACAAATTATGTATTTTATATTTCATGTAATGTTTCTGAAATTAGTATAGAAAATTCAGTTAAGAAAGAATGTTATTAAAATTTTGTTTCGGAGTCGAAATAGTTGATTATAGAGAGGTAAAATATGTATTTTTTTAGTTTATTTTCTAGGTTCAGAACCTGAACCTGCTATTAAAAAAGTAAATACATGTTATATTAATTCAGCTACTTATTTATATACCCTGAAAGTGATGATTTGCTAAAATAGTCACCAGGCTCTCTAGTAAAAGCAGGGAGGGGATGGAACACCCTTATGTCTACGTTGCAAGAACCTCCACCAACTCCAACAGTCTCTTTTGCATTAAAATAGACCTATTGAATTATCCTTGCACCCCAGAATCTCGACATTTTGTTTAGTGATATGCCGCTCATGGACATACATAAGGTTCTCAGATTTTAGTGAAATATTGGTTTTTGCTGTACCCACCTTGAGTTAAACTAGAAGGTATAAACCAGCCAGAAGTCAACCCTTCTGGAAAGGTGCCACAACTTTAGTGTCAAAAAATAAAATTTGCAACGTTTGGTAAAATACGTTTTGTTTTTGTTTTTTTTGCTCGTTTATCTGGAAATAAATAAACGTAAATAAAAGTCATTTGACAGGTATTAGGTCTTCCGATCATATGTTAGTTTGCTTACTTAAACGCATATGTGACAGATACGGCCAAATACAAAATAATTGAATCGGAAAAAGTAAGCGCTATGTGGTGTAATGGTAGCACATTCACCTGGCAAGTGAGAGATCCGGGTTCGGCTCTCGGAGGAGCAAGTACTTTTTGTGATTCAATGTTTATTGAAATTAAATTAGGCTATTCCCATTTATACAATTTAACGTAAATAAAAATCATTTGACAGGTATTTGGTCTTCCGATCATTAGTTAGTTTTGCTTATTTAAACGCATATGTGACAGATACGGCCAAATACAAAATAATTGAATCGGAAAAAGTAAGAGCTCTGTTGTGTAATGGTATCACATTCACCCGGCAAGTGAGAGATCCGGGTTCTACTCCCGGCGGAGCAAGTACTTTTTGTGATTCAACGTTTATTGAAATTAAATTAGGCTATTGCCATTTATACCATTTTACGTATATATATATATATATATATATATATATATATATATATATATATAAGGTTTTGTTTTTTTTTTAGTCTCATATAAGCCTCAGCATCAGCTATGTCGGCTTCGATGTGCACTGGTTATTTTTTTATTAAAGAACAAACTACATGATTGGACCTCCCCGGGATTTGAACTAGTTATCTCTCGGTTAGAGAGCCGAGACTATAACCGTTAGTCTACGGAGGAGGACAGTATATATATATATATATATATATATATATATATATATATATATATATATATATATATGTGTGTGTGTGTGTGTGTGTGTGTGTAAAACATAAACTTTATATTAGGTTCCTAAAATTATAATTTATATACATAATTCAAATTTATTCAACTAACGCAACATATTACAAAATGACACATTTGCATTTTTCTACATTTTTGTCTACTTTATACGTACATGTTTTAAAATTTGAAATACATCAGACTATAGGGGTCTACTACATACCACATGGGCTTTCAAAATTAAAATTTTATTCTTATAAGAGTTTTCTAGTTTATTTTAAAACAGCTGATTAGTTAGTTTCTTAAACACACGAGTTTTCAGGCGTTTATACTCGATACATTACTCACTTAACAACAGCTGATAGTTCTTAATATCCTGTAACCAAATTATAATACATTCACTTATTTTCGAAATTTTTTAATTTGTGATAAAAAATGAGCTTGGATGTTGCAAGTTCGTTAACACCTGTAATACCCATGTCTGTGCCACCATACTGTGCTGATTCCACACTCTGTAATAAGGTTAGGTGCTGAGTCGGCACTCCTTAGTCTGGGAGTACTGACCTTTTAAATGTAGGACACAATCCTTTCACACAAAATTTTCCGAAACCGATTACCTCATGATTATATGTAATTGCAATTAAGGACGGACTTAGAGGGACTTTTTTTCAATTCAGTTGAGATTCAATGTTTATTTTTATTAATGTACATTGGAACACTTCTAAATTTATATACATTTGGTTGAAGTTGCATAGTATAAAGAGCCATTATACAAAAAGAGGGTTTACATGATTCTCATAAATAGGAAAATGTCTGGATACATACATTTATTATAGAGCTTATTGATGGTCAAGATTTTAACCTGGTGGTGACTGATAGGACAACCTGTAACAAACGTCTACCAAATAATAGGATAGTTGTGGATATTGGTAATAATTAACAATAAATATTTAACTACCAGTTGTATCCAAACGCAATATGTATAATTATAGTTTATGTACCTTACATTAATGTCTTAAGATGGTGTATAAGTGATATATTTAGGATTTTTCTTGGTATTCATTTCCCATATTATTACGTACCAAATTAACATGCATTTCAAAAATATTTCCTCTCGGTAGATAAACATTAAAAATTTTTTTCGCTTAGAACATGTTTTAATGCTTAAAAATTTACAAAAAGCAATAAAAATAATCAAAAACCGTCGAAATCAGATGCAGTGTAAAAGTCAGCTTTTTATAATGTATAGATTAGGAAATAAAATCAGTTATTCATAATTCTATGAGAAATAGTATAATTTATAGTTGTATTTTTCGAAAGCTTCTGGTAGTAGATGACCTGAAAAGAAGGGTACAGCCCTAATAGTGCGGCGTCAGACTTCATAGATCTTTGTTAATGTGCAACGTACATATAGTACGATGAAGATCTGTTTTGGAATTTAAACATGTACGTAAATATATAATAAATAAATAACGTGAATATTATTTTATCTTCAATAAGTTATTTTGTACCGTTTTACTGGCACGTGAGGGGTTAGCTATGAAAATTATAGTAAACTTTTGTGAAGGTTTTAAAAATAATAGTAAATCTTCTGAAATAAATAAAGTTCAAACTAAAATAAAACTTCTTCTTAAAAATAATTACTGAAATTAAAATAAAATCAAAAATTTCTTGATGACTTTTAAATTCAAAGTTGTAATATATTCTTCATTTCCAAAATGTACAAAGTTCTTACAGCTTGTCTTTTATTCAATTTTCAAAATTCAAACATTCACACTCTAATCTGATCGGGCAATTCTTCACTTTAATTTATTTGAAAAATTCAATTTTTATTTTTTTACTGATTTTCTTCACTTTACTTAAAATAATTCTTCAGTGTTAGAGATTTAAAAATAAAAAAATTGCTGACAGCATCTGTAACAACCTCAAAACTCTTTTAGTATTTTTACATAATATTTGATATACATGTGCTCACTGCACCAACAAGTTTTATATTGTACAGATCAAAAGGACAAGTTCATAAATTCCCATTAAATTTAATTTGTACAATATTTCTTTCCCAAAATTATTCCAAAATAAACTAAGAATGAATATTGACTGGACTAAAGTTAAAAGGTTCACTTACCCGCAGGTTCGATGACAATTAGCAAAAGATTTACTCTAAGAACTATTTAATCTACTCGTTACAATCACTTCCGGTGAACCGAGATGGAGGTAACGTCTACCTCACCCCACCTCTCAATATCGTTATCAAACACTTGCATCTGCGATGCGCGCCTCGCCGATAGCAGCCTCTTTTGTATAGTCCAGTCCCTATTATTCATCTGGGCCTACTCCTTCCACCGGTAATCTAGTTATCCCAGAATTATTATTTAATACAATCGGTACGATTTCAAAATTCTTACGTAAGGTATATTTATAATATAACTGTCACGCTCATTTGTATCCTTGAGTTTCATCTTTGGAATATATTCTCACGCGTAAATTCTTTTAATTGAAATGTTTTTTATTGTCCTAGTGATGTGATTTGACGTGACAACGTCTTAAATTAGGTTGCGGCTCGGAGTCACTCATGAAAAAGTGTAACGCCCGGTAACGTTACGATGCCCGTCCAGTGGGTCCGCCGCACGGGATCCGCACGGGATATAAAGCAGATAACTGTGGGTCCGCCGCACGGGATAAAGCAGATAACTATGTTTATTCGTGAAAATGTGGAGTGCTTAGATTCGTCATTTACAACAACTACAACAATAAAGGTAAATAATTGTACACTGATATTTCATTATCGTAAACTATGATTGATTGATTAATTGTTAGATTGACACAAAAGTTGAGAAACTGAGTTTATAGGTTATGTCATACTATTGACAAATGTTGATAGTGTTAAGTAAATTATTAGTTTAAATCACTCTGCAATCAATCGTAATTCAGTCGATTGAGAAGAAACAGCGCGTATTGCTAGTCAAACATTTAAAATAACAAATTATAACCTCTAACCTGTCATAACAGTGCGACCAAACAAACGAACTAAACCGACCAATCACCACGCGCGAAGTTAGAATTTAACTGTGTTTAGCAAGAATTTCAAATTCCAATTTTAGTAAATGTTTTATTCAACTTTACCATTTACAATAACAAATTTTAATTAATTTCAAATAATGTACAATGTTTTAGTAAACAAAATATATTTCTATGGTTAAAATTTGTGCAATTATTATTTTCATTCAATTCCTTGTTCCTATTGTGCAATTTAATAATATTCATATCAATAAATATTCAACCGAGAAAAAGACGTTGTCACGTAAAATCTTCGCCCGTAAAACCGACTTTACAGGCAACCTTAATTTTTTTTATTACAGGAAAATATTGAGTGGAAAATAAACCGTGTGCGTATTACAATTTCTGTATACATAAGAATACATAAATAGGATCAATTATAATATTTTTAGCATTGCTTTGCTTTGCTTTGCATTGCAATGCTTTATGGCATTTTGGTTGACTTCTAATCGCGTATGGACGGAGTATGTGATTATAATTATTTCCAAAAATGTAGAAATTTGTTCTTATACTTTATAGCGCAATATAGATAAATAGAAAGATAATTATTTTATATTTTCACTATGAATGATCAATAAACACGTATTGTAGCAATATAGATAAAACAAAGTACACTAGCTCGGCTAGCTCTAAGGCATGGCGTAAATCCTTACATTGAATACTAATTTAATTTAATCAACATTAGGTTAATACTACGAAATGTTACTATTTTATCATTTATATCTAACAGATTATTGCCTTTTATCACTTACAATTGTTTGCTACTTTTAGATAATCTGGAAGGTAGTTTATTAACCGGAGTTTTAAATAATCCCCAATACAAATAGTATAAACTAGTTTTGTTCATTCCGAAAGTATTTAATGGCAAGAAACATTTTCAGTCAAATAATAATTTTTAAAGTGATATTGACGATTTTGTGAATGGGATTAGTTTGAGTATTTAAAAACTGCAATATCATGAAAAACAATAAATTAACTGTTTTCATGTAACATTACATAATTCTAAAAAAGACCGTTCTTTACAGCATATAAGAAACAACGTTACTTTGTATTATTAGGAATTGTAAATCACTTTTGCTAAAGTACGTGATTAAATCACTACTTTAGGTTATGACAATTTATTATTTTAATATGGTAAGTTATCTACAAATCCCATTATCTGTATATTGCTCCAATGATTCTTTATCTGATAAACTACATGATATTAAGCAAAGGGGTATGGCGAGACTATTAATTACTGCGGTAAGTTATAGTTGGTGGCAATATAAACTAAGGTTTCACAAGTTATTAACTATGTATAAAGGGTTGGTTATTAATTTAAAAAAAATATAACTTTTTAGATTATACTCGTATTAAAACTTTATATTTCGGAAATTCAACCTTGATCTGGCTTATAGTACTTTGTTGGGAATTAGTTATTGTCATTTAGTTCACACATTATTACCAAGTTTTACTAATGTTAATTTGGATTAAATAAAAAAGGAAATAGGCAACTTAAAAAATTAGGTAGGCGATATTCTTTGTAGGTGACATCTGAGTTGCGTCATACTTTAAACGTATTTTAAATTTCTGCGTTATACTAGCAAAGGTTTATAAGCCTGATTTGTAAGCAGATTATCTGTAAAATTTACCTAGTAGCGGAGAATAATGCCGTATATCATTGTATTTTCAATGTTAGGAGAGAGCTAACCAGACAGTTCGCTTCGCTCATAATTCAACTTTGTGGACGAACATAGAGGCGATTGATGTGGTGTCACTTGATCACCAACTTTGGTTTAATCAACGTTGAGGTGGTGTAAACTAACTTTTAGAGGTTTCAGTTGTTAAGTGTGAAAGATTAACATTCAACCGACAGTTCTAAAGCTTGAAATTTGGATAGTATATAAGCAGTAAACTATTATGATAATATGATAACAGTATCCTCAGTTAAAATGGTTTTTTTATTTGTAGGATACGAATTCAATACGTTTTGAGGTAAAATATGTATATACAATCAGCCTATTTAAACAACCCTAATGGTAGTACCTACGTAACAGAATTCATACATAAATCCACTTATTATAATCCCCAGAGCTCGAAAAACCCCCATTTAAAATTTTATATATAATAATAATATTTTTCAGTACATTAAGAGCTAATCGATAAACAAGGTAGCATTTGTTTCAACAGCAAAAATGAACAGAAAATACTACTGTTGAAGTCCACGGTACTTAAATGAAAAATAGCCACATGTTATTGTTCAGTCTGATTAAAACAAACCTAAATCTTTCAACAAAGAATGTAAAATATAAAAAAATTAATTGTTTTTACTAATAAATTTTGTTGCTAATTATTTAAAATCTCCATATATTCAAAATATTATATTTACATAATTGACACGATCATATAGAACATATTAATAGTTCCCTAAAAACGCAGTACTCTAAAAATTAAGTACTGTTCATCGACTTATAATAATAATCGGATAATAATACCTTATTGGTCTTAATAAAACCGTATTCAATCGATTTGGTTTTACTCTAACAATATACTTCCATGCACATACACTAGTACAGTTTGATTATTGACCAAAACTATATAATGGTGCCTTACAGCAGAATGCAAAGGATTTTTCAATACATCTTTAACACATATTTAGGTACTATAATTTTAAATAATAAATTTTATTACGAATTCAGTTCTAATTCTATTATACTTTTATCGGTATTGGTACAGTCCAATGTAAAACTGTTAGCTTACACTTTGATTATTATTACGAAGTTATATGCACCAATATCGAACTTAGCGTTGTTTATATCAAAATATAATATGTTAGTTCATTCTTCTAATGCTGGCGACAGACGTACAGATAAATAGTGAAAAGGGAAATTTCGTTTTGTGAAAAGCTTCATTAGCGATTAGCCAAAAGCGATTGTTACAATTTGCAATAATTTATGGATATTTACGTGGGAGCACAAGGAGAAGTGTTAGGTATATGAGTTCATGCGCAATAATTGATATCAATACACTGGAAAATTTTTTTTCACCTAAATTGTTTTCATGCGCAACATGATACACTAAGTAGAAATGTTCACGCGTTAATTCAATATTGTTTGTGGTATGCACACGGTATAGCACTAAGCTTGCATTACCTCCTTTGATCGCATATAGCTAGACATCAATACCTCGAGTGTACTTGGTCGTGGTTTAATCATCCTAGCGTATTACAGAAAGCTTCTTTATCACGATTAAGTCGTATATTTAGAACGCTAAAGATCCGGTTTGAAAAATTATATCCAGTCTAGTTACGTGTTAAATACGTTCCTTCATTTGACTGTTGCACATGTATTAGTACTGCATACCGCAAGGACAGCGGTACATGTTGTTATGACTCATAAACATTTAGTATTATTCCAATTTGATAGTGATCGTAACCTATACGTATAAGTATACGTTTAAGGTGTCTTTTATTCAACTTGTAATTTTAGAACTTTACTACTGCAAAGGAATGTTATAACTTTCTTGTAATTCACAAATTTTTTAATAAGTAATTTACAATCTTGGAAATTTTTACAATAAAAAAAATATTGGGAACCCATGCCATGTATGGTATAGCTGCATTCCTTAGAGATTTCCTCACTTCTGGATAGTTCATACATTATAGCTGAAAATATACATTGGGTAAAGCAAAAACTGATGTTTCAATTACATCGGAGCAGCCCATGCATTAGTAACCACACACCTCCAAATATTGTGTTGCAAGTAGTGATCAGAAAGTTTAGTTCACTACTTAATATGAAAGGCCGTTTTAAATAAAGTTAGTGATTACTGATATATAAGCTGATAACAGCTCGACACTGTGCTGCAGTCCTGAGTCCGTGGTCAGTCGAGTCCAGTCTCGTGGTTCAGTCCTGTCGCTGCTCTACAGTTCTATACTCTCTGCTGACTATTATTTCTCTGGTTCAGTTTGGAAAAATTTTTTCTTCGCATATCATTTCACGTTGTTGGTTTTATTTCATCATCCGTTGATTAGAGTTTTCCTAACACAGTCGTGTTTTAATTTGTTTTAAGAATATAATTTGGTTTCGTTATAGATAATTTAGTTTTTTGTGTTGCTACCTATTTTTATACTATCCCTACTTTTGAGTTTCTTTCCTATTTTTTGTTAGGCTTTTCTTATTTTTTTTACTTCAGGTTTTCCTTTCTTTAAGTTTCCCCTTCTCTGTATTCTTTTTAATTTTTTCAAGAGAACTACTTTGTTTATCATTTCGTATTTAATCTATTTTCCACGCTTCCTATTTTTTAACTGTCGAATCGGACTTTTATGTTGGAACACATTGAAGTAGATGGGGTGATGGTACCTCATCGTATTGTGCCTGTGGGTACTGATGGGGCTTGCTTCTTTTATTCCCTGTCATACCACATGTACGGCAACGTCTCCCATGCGCCTCAAATACGAGCAAATGTTGTAGAATACGTTTGTAACAACTGACAGAGGTTTCAAAATCTGGCATTGATGCGGTGTAGCAACATTTATAGAAGTGTTGCTGAATACCGTGCTGAAATGTCTCTCCATCACACATTTGCCACTCATTGTGAGGTCCAAGCCGCTGCCGAAATATACCCGTACCATCTGGTCGTATCTTATAATGGCGAGATAATTATTCAGCCTGATGAGTATGAGCAGGGAAAGCCCATACTTCGATTTAAATGTTCTGGACCCATGATGAGTGCCCACTTTGAATATCTTTGTCCTCGACATACTCCTGCTGCTTCAACAGCTGTTGATAACCAGGCCACATGCCGTCCGCTTGGTTCTGAAAACTCAAAGGTTATTGAACAAACTGCTCAGGACCAATCTGACGACGATATTCCACTGATGTATTTGTTACCTGCTGCTTCAACAGCTTCTGCTAACCAGGCCACATGCCCTGCGCTTGGTTCTGAAAACTCAAAGATTATTGAACAAACTGCTCAGGACCAATCTTACGACGATATTCCGCTGATGTATTTGTGACAATCTGCTAAACGCGATTTGATCGTGACTTCCACTGATCTAATTTATTCTTCGTCTTCTTAATGACAGCTGTTGATTCAGATACTAGGAAGAAAAGGAGGAAAAATCGACGTTCTAGAATTAATGATAGAATAAAAAGGCAAAAAAATAGGGAGTCTGTAAGATTGTACAACAAAAGATGTCCTGAAGTGAACAGAGAGGCCGTGAGAAAGTACAACAAAAAATCCTGATATTAACAGAAAGGCTGTGAAAAAATATAACACAAACAATCCTGAAATTAACAAAGAAGCTGTAAAAAAATATAATAAAAATAATCCTGAGATTAACAGAAAGGCTGTCAATAAATACACTAAAAATAATCCTGAAATTAACAGAGAGGCCGTAAAAAAATACACTAAACATAATCCTGAAATTAACAGAGAAGCTGTAAAAAATATAATAAAAATAATCCTGAGATTAACAGAGAAGCTGTAAAAAATACACTAAAAATAATCCTAATATTAAAAGATTAGCCGTCAAAAATTACAATAAAAATAATCCCGAAATTAACAGAGAGGCTAAGAAAAAGTACAATAAAAATAACCGTGAAATCTATAGGGAGGCTGTAAAAACCTATACTGAAAACAACCCTCATGTTCATAGAGGTTCGGTAGCAAGATATGCAAGCAAACACACTGAAGTAAACCAGGAAGCTGTTCGAAGGTATAATCAGAAGAGGCAGTTGATACCATGGAAATCAAAATCTTTATCTAGGTTTAAATATTATCGATGTGTTGACTATAGTAATGACAAGGTTGTTTCTCTTGGTCACTACATTGAATGCAAGTGGTGCCACGCAAAAAAAGTGGAAAGATGAGAGCCCTTGCTTATGCTGTTGCAATAACAAAGTTCATCTTTCGTCTATTCAACAGCCTTCCGAAACTCTCTATAGTCTTCTTACCAACAACCATCCTCAGTCTCAACATTTTTTATCAAATATCAGAAAGAATAACAGCTGTTTCTAAATGACGTCACTTGGAGCCAAAGAGGTGCACGAAGGAAATTGTATGCCAACTTTTAAGGTACGAGAGCAAGTTTACCATAGAATAGGAAGTCTGCTACCTCCCCTCCAACAAAACCCCTCATTTTTACAAATTTACTTTGTTGGGAACGACGAGAAAGAAACAGAAATTAGGTCCAACCTCTTTCATGTAGTTAAGATTGCGTTGGTTAGTCAACTTCAAAAATGTCTGCATGATAACAATCCTTATATACGAGATTTTAAAACAGCAATAGAAAATGTGCCGGAGGGTCAACAATTCAAAGTTGTTATTCGTGCAGATAGGAAACCTTCAGGTGAACATAAAGGTCGCTTCAACACGCCAGCAACAAGTGAGGTAGCTTTGGTTACTGTTGGCCAGGAGTTTGATAAGAGAGACATAATTCTTAACAGCAGAAACACACAATTGGTGCGGATAAGCGAAACGCATCGATCTTACGACGCTCTCCAATACCCTCTTGTGTTTTTTTCGTGGAGAAGGCGATTTACTCTATCAACATTCCACAACATGATCCGACATCTAACGTACCTCTCAAGAAAACTATATCAGCTTCAGATTTTTATGCTTACAAAATAATGGAAAAACAAGGTACTGAAAATTACTTATTGCTGTACCGTAGCCTTTTGAACCAGTATTTGGTAGATATATACGCTAAAATATAAACGGAAAGGCTGAGTTTTATAAGATTTAACCAGGGTAAGCTGAGAGCCGAAAACTATGTCCATGGCATCTTTATGCCATGTGTAAGGGGGATGGTAACGCATCAGATATAGGTCAGAGAGTCGTGTTGCCATCCAGTTTTACTGGTGGACCGCGCTATATACATGACAGAACGCAGGACGCCATGACATATGTTCGTCACTACGGTCGTCCTGATTTGTTAATCACATTTACGTGTAACCCAAAATGGACTGAGATTGGAGCTGCATTGAAGGACGGTCAAAAACTTCAAGATAGGCATGACATCATAGCCCGAGTGTTCAATTTAAAAGTAAAAAAAAAACTTATTAATCTTTTAACCAAAGTTTCCATTTTTGGCCAGAGTAGGTGTTAGATGTATACTGTAGAATGGCAGAATCGTGGTTTGCCGCATGTGTACATTTTATTGTGGCTGCAAGATAAGATCATGGCCGACCAAACTGACATTGTTATTAGTGCTGAGGTTCCCGATCCTGAAACGGACTCTGAACTATTTGCAATTGTTAAATTTACAATGATTCACGGCCCTTGTTGAACTTGAGTAGGAACTCGCCTTGCATGGTTAATGGCACATGCTCCAAAAGGTACCCGCGTCCCTTGTGCAAAGAAACACAAACTGCTGACGATGGCTACCCCCAGTACCGCCGAAGGTCCCCTGCTGATGGTGGTTTTACAATCAACATAAAGGGGGTAGACCTAGACAGTCGGTGGGTTGTGCCGTATAATCCTGTTCTGACACGTACCTTTCTAGCACATATTAACGTGGAGCTGTGTAATTCTGTCAAGTCTATAAAGTACATTTGCAAATATGTAAACAAGGACAGTGATCAAGCCGCTTTTATTTTGGAAAATGAGAGAGATGAAGTGTCCAATTATGAAGCAGGCCTGTACATCAGTAGTTCTGAAGCGGCATGGCGTATATTTTGCTTCACAATCCATGAGCGATATCCTCCCGTAATACATTTAGCTGTACACCTTGAAAATGGTCAGAGAATTTATTTTAATAACGAAAACGCTCAAGAAAAAATACAAAATCCACCAAAAACCACTCTTCTGGGATATTTTGAATTTTACAAATCCAACAATTTTGCCAGAACCTTAACCTGCAATAAATTATCTGCTTACTAAACCTGGAAAAATAACAAGTTTAGTCGTCGAAAACAAGTCAAAGCCGTTCCAGGACATCTAGGAGTGAAAAAAGATCATGTCCTTGGTCGGGTTTACACTGTACACACTAACAATGTAGAATGCTACTATCTTCGCGTTCTTCTTCATGAAGTTAAAGGTCCTGCGAGCTTCGGTGTTCTTAAGAGGGTATCTGGCATTGTTCATTCTACTTACAAGTCTGCGTGCAGAGCGTTAGGTTTACTTGAAGATGACTATCATTGGGACATCACTTTGGAAGAAGCTGCTGTGTCAGAGTCACCTAAACAAATAAGAGAACTTTTCGCAGTAATTTTGGTGTTGTGCCAAGTATCGAACCCCTTGGTGCTCTGGGAGAAACACAAAGACAGTATGTCAGAGGATTTCAAGAGACGATTAGAACGTGAACGTACAGGTGTACAACTTGAATCAGACAACGTCTTTTACAACAAATGCCTATTCTCACTAGAACACTTGGTGACCCCAATTTCTCAACAAACACTTGAGCAGTTCGGTCTTCCTTCTCCAAGTCCACTTTCCGACAGTTCTACATTAAACCGTGAGCACTTAAAAGAACTGAGTTACAACAGTGTGCATTTATCTGAGTTTGTCACCGAAAACATTCCAAAACTTAGCAAAGATCAGAAAACAGTATATGATGAAGTAATGGTTAGCGTTGAGACGGAAGCTGGAAGACTGTTCTTTCTTGAAGCACCAGGTGGTACAGGAAAAACATTTTTAATCAATTTAATTCTGGCCACTGTTAGGAAAGATAAGAACATCGCTATTGCCGTCGCTTCGTCAGGTATAGCTGCGACGTTGTTGGAAGGAGGGAAGACGGCTCACTCTGCCTTCAAACTGCCTTTATACTTAAACCACTCTGAAACCTCACTATGTAATATATCGAAACAAAGCGACATAGCGGAGGTTCTCAAGATGTGTAAACTGATTATTTGGGACGAGTGCACAATGGCCCACAAGAGAGCAATTGAAGCTTTAGATAGGACTCTTCAGGACATCAGAAGTAACAGAAAACTTATGGGTGAAGTCACGCTTTTAATGGCTGGAGACTTCGGACAGTCTTTGCCTGTTGTACCAAGAAGAACTCGAGCTGATGAAGTAAAAGCCTGTGTGAAGAGATCATTTCTTTGGCCTAAAGTCCAAGTTTGTTCCTTGAAAATCAATATGAGGGTTCATCTTAAAGGCAGTTTAAAGGCAGGCGAGTTTTCAAGTTTACTTTTAGAGATAGGTAATGGAAATTTGCCTGAAGAAAATAGCGAAGTAAATATTCCAAAGGATTTGTGTGAAGTAGTATGTGATTTGCAAATATTGATTGAAAAAACTTATGCAGATTTAAAAAATGTCGAATTAAAAGACTTGTCTTGGTTTAAAGAAAGAGCTATCCTTACACCTAAAAATGACACTGCTGAAAGTATTAATAACCTATTATTGGAAAAACTGCCATCTGAGATTGTCCTTTACCAGTCGGTGGACTCTGTGGTGGAAATAGAAGATGCGGTATACTACCCAGTAGAGTTCTTGCACACGCTTAATCCTCCAGGCATTCCACCACATCATCTTTACCTCAAAATTGGAGCTCCAATAATGTTGCTTAGGAACCTAGTTCCACCTAAGCTTTGCAACGGAACTAGGCTACAAATCAAAGCGTGGCGCAGACACGTCATACAAGCCGTAATATACACTGGATGTGGCCAGGGGGAAGAGGTTTTTATCCCACGCATTCCCTTAATTCCATCGGGATTACCATTTTTCAGTCTAAAAGACTACAGTTCCCTGTCAAACTCTGCTTTGCTATGACGAAAAATAAATCGCAAGGGCAGTCCTTAAAAATGGCCGGTGTTGATCTACTGGAAGACTGCTTCTCTCATGGCCAGTTATATGTCACTTGCTCACGAGTTAGCTCTGCTGATAGTTTAAATATCTTTCAGCCTCGTGGAAAAACAAAGAATGTTGTCTTTAAAGAAGTATTGTAAGTTCCATAAAGCAATCCAGCTTATGATTTAATAACTGTTGTGATATAATCCAGTGACTGTTAAAGTATTGAGTTAGGTAAAATCAGTACGTGAAAATTTAAAAAGGAGGATTTGAAAACATTGAAGCAAGAGTAATGAGAAAAACGGCGAGTTAATAATATGAAAACTCATTAAATTTATTTGCATTTATAGAACTTCTGAAATCCTGCAGTGAGATTCATCAATAGTTTTTCCCGTAGCGAAGCAAGGGTATTCTGCTAGTCCCTTATATGTGCTTAGTAATACCTCTTACAATTTTAAATATTCTTTCATACTCTCAGTAGTTAAGAAAATTTCAGAGCTTTAATTTTTTTAATTGATAACTTTAAGTCGACCTGCCATACGAGATTGTATTAACTATTATTGTAAGAAGGTTTGTATTTGTTAGAATATGTCTTAATAATTTGATTTTCTAGTTCTTTAAAATAGTTAATCTTAATAGAAACCTATCCAATCAACGTATCTTTATCCCAACTACTAAGCATTAAAAAGTACTGTGTACACTTTAAAGTATAATATACTTTATATTATAATAATATATATTATATATCTATTATATATATATATATACATTATATAATATTATATATAATATCGGCATTGATTGCTTAGCTTTAACAGCTCTTGAGATCGTTAGTTAGTAGCTAGAAAAGGCGAACAGTTGTGTAGTGACAATCCCTAGTATTTAACAATATACATATACTACTACACCCCTGGGGGCGTTTTCAGGTAATGTAAATGTACAGTACTGGTATTAAACCCCGGGGGTGTACTTCCAATATTATACAAGTATACGGCTTTAATACAACCAGCTGGGTGTTATTCCAAGTCCTGGTTTTGTCAGGTGACTGGAACTAAAACTCCTGGAGGATATGGTTCCACTAGTATATAGGTATACGGACTAAATAACCACGGAGTTGTAGTACCGGAAACTTTCTGGGGGTAGATTTTCAGAGTTGTACATACACACGACCTGAATAACGCCCCCTAGAGACATAGTGCCAATTATTTGAAATGCCGAGGCCTTTGCGCTATTCTGCTTGTAGATAAGAAGGTTACAAGACCAGTCCTTGGACGTGACCAGGGTTGGCGTTACATCCACCTAAAGGTCACATTACAGCCTTCACGGCATAGCTCCAGGTAGGTTACAATCCTATAAGTAATTATTTCACAGTAATTGTAGTGTTAAATCAGCTTTACTTATATGAGGATTACGTCATAATTATACATGTTTTTGAGGGAGAGGCAGGAAAATGCTTTTACGCACACAGGTGGCCAGCCTGTAGTGTGGAATTCCTACTTACGTATAATAATAACAAAAAACCTCCTCTACTCTTAGGATTCTAGCCTGGAAATTGCTTACCGCTTTAAAATTCGGGCTAGGCCTTATTTTGGCTGACACTTATCTAACCGTTCGTTTTTTGGATGTGTCCCGCGTTCCGGTCCAGATCAGTCTTTTTGGCGCGTTTGTATACCCTGTGCAAAGCTGGACCAGCATCACCAGTAGTCCTCGCCCTCCAACATCCGGTCACAGACCGTGTTCACCGGAATCATAACGAAAGTTTGAGTCACTTCAAGGCGGCGCCTTTCCCAACGTGGGCAGCGGAAGAACGTGTGTTCCGCGTCATCGTGGACGCCTGAGCAATAAATGCAATCCGGCGAAACGGCCTTGCCCATCCGGTGTAGGTACAACCAGAAGTAGCCGTGACCTGTCAAAAACATTGTGAGGTAGTAATCTACCACGCTATGCCGCCTTTTTACCCACGGTTTGACTTGTTTGATAAGTCTGGTAGTCCAACGTCCACGGGTGTCTTGTTGCCAGCAGGTCAGTAATGGCAAATATTATACCAGCAACGACATAATTATAGTGGTAAGAAAACTGTGAATACGTAATTATTTTTTAACAATAATGTTGGTGTTACATAAGTTGTAGTTATGAGGGTTAGATTATAACGATAGATTTAAATGCGCTTTGGTTACGTGAGAGTTATATAATAATTCTATAAGAACTGTAGTTACAAATGTTAATAGTAATAGTGATTCATGTGCTATTTTACTGAGTATTTTTAATCATTGGATCGGAACTAAATTATACCAGGAGGTATAACGAAAGGAGAATAAGTGTTCCAGGATGTATTACTTGGTGAATAAATAATATTCGAAATATATCTAATAGGGAGTAGCGCTATAGGTTTAATATTCAGTAAAAGACTTAACAGGTTTTGAAATAGTTCAGGAAAAAATGAATATTGGTGAGGTAACTCATGAAACTATCGTCTGATTACAGACAGTTTCTCAATAGTGGACACATCACCTGATCTTGTCTGTTGTCTGATGACCAGGAACATCGCTAGACGCCTTGATATTCAGTCATACTGTTCGAGCCGTTCTGGAGATATGGTCCAGTAACAGTACTCAAAAAGTCTTGAATTTCGTTTCCTCTCGGGCTGATCAATCTCAATTTCAATATTTTTAATTTTATTGTGCTCTTTT